>NC_057862.1:183814061-184119894 GCF_019393635.1 Dromiciops gliroides
AGTATGCATTGGTCCCAACACGGAAATCAACAGCTTGCTATATCTAGCTAGCAATCTGATCCTTCTCTCTTGAGGCCTCTGTCCAGACTCCTGAAGCTAGTCCTAGTTTCTGTGATGTACATCTCTGTATATATACATATACAGACCTGATATTTAGAATGTGAATGAATCCAGGGCCCTTGGAGATTGGTGTCTTTTGTATTTAGCTACTCACAAGTGAGCAGAAGTATAGTAACCCGACCCTCAGGCTCTCTGTTCACCTTCTGCCAAACTGTAGCTTTGTGTCTACAGAATCCCCATGGGGGAGATTTCCAAAGCAACTGAGCTTACAGGACACACAGATATGTGACAGTGGCCATTCTTTGCCGAGCTCAACAGAAATCTGACCCTCAAGTGTTTTACAGAAGCTATCATGTCCCATGCAATGTGACTCCTTTATGTTTTAGCTCACTATTTGTCCTGAGTAGCCTCAAACTTTAGAGTTCATTTTGGATAGGAAATATTTAGCAATCCATACCTGCTTCCACGATGGGCTGATCTTTTATAGCTTTGATCTCTCTTCCCTTATTTGCCTTCTCTCTCTCTCTCTCTCTCTCTCTCTCTCTCTCTCTCTCTCTCTCTCTCTCTCTCTCTCTCTCTCTCCCTCCCTCCCTCCCTTCCTTCCTTTATCTCTTTTTTTTTTTTAGTGAGGCAATGGGGGTTAAGTGACTTGCCCAAGGTCACACAACTAGTAAGTGTTAAGTGTCTGAGGCTGGATTTGAACTCAGGTACTCCTGACTCCAGTGCCGGTGCTCTATTCATTGCGCCACCTAGCTGCCCCTCTTTTCTTTCATTTTCTTTGTTTTACAGAATATCACAAATTTTTAGGAAGGGACCTCAGTGGCCATCTAGGCTGATTCATGCCTCAGTCATGATGCTAATCATTGGCTCTGGGGCCTAGCTATTTTGCTGTATAAGGACATTCAGATCATCCCTTCCCTCCCTCTTCTCCAGTCACATTCAAATGATTTAAGGTCCCTGCAAAATCACTTTAGAATCCCCTAAGGTTAATTGTCTTTCAAATCAAGTTTCACTCCCTAAGTTCATCAAAAATCTTCCACTCAAAATAGACGACTCAGTCTATTTTGTACTGTATTTTATTGTATAAGACCCAACGGCTTTTCAGGCAGACCCAAGACAAAAGAAAATGGAAAAAATAAAAAACAAAAAACAACCAAGCAAATTTTAAACATTCCCCAAAATTCATCTTTTTTAAATTGTTTATAGTAAATAATTATCCATTTGAGTCATTTCAAATATTTTTTCCAGTGTTTGCTAGATATTTTATACTTGGCCAATTAGATTCAAAACACAGTGAAAAATTAGGAACAATCTTCTTACCTTTCCCAATTTCCCTTCAATTCTAGTGCCTTCTATTGACTATCTCCAATTTATCCCATATATTTCTTATTTGAACATAGTTTGAGTTTTCTCCCCAGTTAGACTTTGAGCTCCTGATCCTGGAGTCTTTCTTTATGCCATACTCAATGCTTACCACAATGACTAGTGCATAGTCCCTTAAAAAATGCTTGTTAACTTGACTTTGGCCTTGATCCATCTGGATTGAGTGAGAAGGTAAACTCTGTCTGAAAAAGTAGACTTTATAATGACTGGCATAGGATCATAGATAAAGAGCTGGAAAGGACATAAGGGGACATGTGGTTTAAACCCCCTAATTTTATAGAGGAGAAGTTGAGACGTAGAGAGAGTCATAGAAGTGAATAGCCAAGTCAGGTTGAATTCCTTTGTATCATGCTTCCAACTCCTGTTCCACAAGCTGGTTTAAGGACCACAAGGGAATTAGGTCCAGGAATTTGTGTGGAACATCGGTGCATTCTATAGAGAAGGTTCCAACTCTGAGGAGGTATCCCAAGAACCGACAGCCTCCTGGTTCCCCAGCCCTGGGATAGAACCCTGCTCCAGGACCATCTGGAACCAGGGCATATGTCCCAGGCTGGGCCCTAAACCAGACCTATAGCTCTAGAACCAAATGAACTAAGAAGGAACATGCACATGTGTATTGCCCTTCTTGACTCCCTGTAGACTATATTGTCTAGTCTAGCTACAGGAATATTCAGCTAAGTGGGAGACAACCTGTCTTCTCTCCAGCAGGTTTCATCAGCCAGGAAGATAAGGAGCAAGGCATTTAATTTGGAATCTTCTCCTTGTCACCAGGCCACACAAGCACATTTTGGTTCCCTGGACCCAGGGGTCACTTTGTCATTTAAAGAAAAGCCAAGTTTCTCCCTCCACCCAGGGAAGGCTCTCCCTGACCAGAACCTGACTGATTCTATAAAAAGGTCGGACAAAGGGATGAGGGACAGGGAGGAGAGGGAATGTGCTGAATGAGTTAAGTACAACACTTGTCCCCCACAGCACGCCTGGCAGGGCTGAAGCTAGTGATCTAGGCAGGATCAGAGCCAAAGAAGGATTAATCCATCACAATGAGACATTCTATTTCGGGCAGGCAGGGAGAGCAAATGCCTGGTGCCTGTAAAACACACACACACACACACACACACACACACACACACACACACACACACACGTGTACCACAACTACCATTTTATTGCCTGATGAAAAGAAAGGAACTTTGATGAACCCAAGCCTGCACGTTCCTGTTAGTTGACCTCTTGCTCCAGACACTGTGTTATAGTGGAGAAGGGCACTGAATCTGAGGCCAGAAGTCCCAGCTGTTTGAACCCATGAAGGACAGGGGCCATTTTCTTTGTTCTTTTCTTTTCTTTTCTCTTCTCTCTTTTTCTTTTCTTTGTTTTTCTTTTCTTTCTTTCTTTTTTTTTTAACTTTTTTTTTGGCAGGGAGAGCTTTGTATCCCCAGGTCTGCCTAGCACAGAGCACATAGTAGGAACCTATAAATACTCCTTGATTGATTGACATTTACTAGTTGTGTACAAGTCATAACCTCTCTGAACCTCCACTGCCACATCTGGAAAATGGGGATCAGAATCCTGCACCATTTGCTTCCAGAGTCGTTTGTGAGGATCAAATGAGCTAGTGTACAGAAAGCACTTTGTAACCTAAGGCTGGGGATAGTCAGTCAGTCAATAAGCATTTATCAAATGCCTACTCTATGCTAGGCCTTGTGCTAAGCTCTGGCAATGTCGTTGTTGCTGTTGTTGTTGTTGTTGTTGTTGTTGTTTGCTCTTCATTTTCAAAGGGCACCACGACACTGGAGTGATGTCCTGACTTGCACTGAATTGGATTTAAATGAGGGAGGGATGTGCAAAGTCACCAGCTTCATTCTCTCCTCCAGAGCCATCTGGGTCCAGTTGCATCAGGACCACCAGACATAGCCATGGATATTTAAGGCAATGGGGGTTAAGTGATTTGCCCAGGGTCACAGAGCTAGTAAATGTATGAGGTGAGATTTGAACTCAGATCCTCCCAATTTCAGGGCCAGTGCTCTATCCATTGTGACACCTAGCTGCCCAAGCACTGGCAATACTAAGAAAGACAAAAGTGGACCTGGAATTTCAGTGACATTGGAAATATGTAAGGAAATTCCCTCTGTCAATACAGGCCTTTGTCTTCTCTAAAACTCATAAGAGTTCTTGACCTTTTTTTTTTTTTCTGTCACGGACCCATCCGGCAGCCTGGTGAATTCTGTGGATCTCTTCTCAGAATAACATTTTAAAATACATAAAATAAAACATAGAATTACAAAGGAAACCAAAGATATAATTGTTTTTTCCTCATCTAAGTTCATGGATCCTCTAAAATCTATCCATGTACCCCTATCCTGGGTTAAGAACTCTTGCTTAGAAGGTTACCCAAGGCACTGATGTTCTCAGGATGGCACAGATAGTATGTTACGGAGGCAAGATTTGACTTCCATCTTTCTAACACCAAAGCCAGATCTCTGTTCAACAGGCCAAGCAGCCCCTCACCTCAAGTCTATTTAGGTGGAAGTTATCTAAGGGCCCCTACTGAGAAGCTTCCTCCTAGCACAGATCACAGGAACTTCTACATGCATTATTAGAGGAGTAGAGCCCCAGGAAAAGGATCACAGATTTGATTTTTGGAGCACCATGCTGACAGCATTCTAAGCAGTGAGTGAACAAACAGCTATTAAATGGCTATTATATGCAAGGCACTGTGCTAAATGCTGGGGTTACAAAAAAAGAAAGAAAGAAAGAAAAAAGGCAAAACATTTAAAAACCAGTCCTAGATTTCAAGGTTAGCACAGGCTAATGGGGGAAGAGAACATGTAAACTGAGGGCAATCAACAGAGAAGAGGCCCTGGCATTAAGGGAAGCCAGGAAAGTCTTCCTTGTAGAAGGTGGTATTTTAGCTGGAATTTGAAGGAAGCCGAGTCAGGAGATGGAGAGGAGGAAGAGGGAGAAAATTACAGGCTTGGCGGGGGGGGGGGGGGGGGGGGGGGGGGGGGCATGTAGTGTCACATGAAGAACAGCAAGGAGGCCAGCATCACTAGATCACAAAGTATGTAGGGGAATAGATATTACAATACTGGAAAGATGTGGGGGAGAGGGCAAATTAGGAAGGGCTCTGAATGCCAAATGCCACCATTTTTATAGATGAGGAAACTGAGGAAAGGTCACAGGTAGGAAGTTGTAGAACAAAGTGAGTTACTGGTCACCTAAAAATGTAAATCATGGGGTGGGGCAATCAGAAAGATGGCAGCTAGGTGGTGTAGTGGATAGAGTGCCAGACCTGGAGTCAGGAAGACTTCTCTTTCTGAGTTCAAATCTAGCCTCAGACACTAGCTGGGAAAGTCTCCCTCTTTTGTGTGTGTGTGTGTGTGGGGGGGCAATTGGGGTTAAGTGACTTGCCCAGGGTCACACAGCTAGTAAGTGTCAAGTGTCTGCGGTTGGATTTGAACTCAGGTCCTCCTAAATCCAGAGCCAGTGCTCTATGAGAAAGTCTCTTAACCCTGTTTGCCTCAGTTTCCTCATTTATAAAATGAGCTGGAGAAGGAAATGGCAAGCCATTCCAGTATCTTTGCCAAGAAAACCCCAAATGGGGTCAGGAAGAGTAGGACATGAATAAAAAAATGATTTAACAGATAGAATTAGAAACCTCCAAATAAAGTCCTAGCCTCTGAAAATGGGGCAAGGGCCCCAGTGTGGTTACAAGCTGGAATGTATGCACTTGGAACCTGGGAAGATACACACACACACACACACACACACACACATTCCTCCCAAGCTGCTTTAACTTCTGTCACCCTCTGGGGATAAAGCAAGTCTGACCTGAACACATACTGCTGGATGGGATTTGGGGGATGTGTCTAAAGTAACATCTCAACTTCTAAATTAAGAATGGCAAACCAATTCACTCCAGCTACATTTCAGGCTTTACGGGACTCAAGTCAAAGTGGAGAGCTAGATAAGTTCCCTCCTTAGGGAGTTAACAACTTTCTAAAAGCTTGACTTTGATGTAAAACTATCTCTCTGTCCACTGTAGAGATTACCTCCTTCCCAGCCAGGATAACCTTTTGACCATGCAATCCCTTGTTTACATTGCAGTTGACACAGCCGCTCAGGGAACTTCATTCAGGTATTGCTCTCTCCAAATATTTATTGTGATAACCGGAAAAGGGTAATGGGTAAAAACTGAAAGATAATAGCTATGTTTCCACTTACTGGATTTCACAAGAGATACATTAAAAAAAAGGTTTCCTTAGTTTTGATGGCCAAAGCATACTGTTTTGGCAGCTAGGTAATACAATGGATGGGCCTCAACTCGGGAAGACCTAAGTTCAAATCTGACCTCACACTCTTCCTAGCTGTCCAATCCTGGGCAAGTCACTTAACCTTTTTTTGCCTCAGTTTCCTCAACTGTAAAAAAGAGGATGATAGAAGAACCTACTTCCCTGGGTTGTTGTGTGGATCAAATGATAATATTCATTAAAGCACTCAGCATAGTGCCTGGTGTGTTATCAGAGCTATATAAATATTTATTCTCTTCCCCCACTTTTGTCTTCAGGATTTGTCTCTTCATAAGATCTTGTGATCAGACCTCATGCTATAATCATGCTCTAGATTTGGTCCAATCATGCTCTAGATTTGGTTTTGAGTTTGGCCTCTGATATTCACTCTAAAAGTGACCTCAGCAAGTTTCACTTAGTCCTACTATGGGCCCTAGTTCCATCATCTATAAAATGAAGGAGTTGGATTGAAGAGGTTGGATGGAAGAGGTTGGTTCTGAAGTCCCAACTTTCAATCTATGAATCTCTACTTCTATAATTCATTGATATGTCTCAGGTATTGAGGTCTGTTCTAGCATCCCTCTTTAAAAAAAAAAAACAAAAACATTTTGAAGAGGGTAGCTAGGTGGTGTAACGATTGGAATAACGCCACCTGCTGGATACTTACTGTAGAGGAGTTCTGCCCATGAAGGGAAGGTCTTTGAGGGCAAGACCAGGAGTCAGGAAGTGACGCGGGCTAGTGGGAGGAGGAAGGAAGAGACTGGCGCTCAGTCTCGGTCTCTTTTCCTCTGGACTCTGGTGGAGAAGGGAGCTAGAAATGTGCTCTCCCTTTAATAGATAGAAATCTAGGCCTTTTTCTCTCTCTTTACCAAATTCTTATTCTCCTTAATAAATGCTTAAAAGTCTAACTCTTGCTAAAGCTTATAATTTATTGGCGACCACTCATTAGATATTTTAAACAGTTTAGCTAGAATTTTAGCCCTTAACAGATGGCTGACCACGAAGAGGAAAGCTAACCCTCAGTCTTCTTCTGATCTTCTGGTTGGGTAAGAAATTTCCCCTCCCTCTCCCTTTAACTGCTAAGTACTAGCGTACTGGCTGTGTTTTCCCTTTAAATTTTTTCGAATGGACCTTTTAAACTCCCTAATTACCCTATTTTTGATTTTAGTCTGTTTAACCAGACAAATGGGAGATAAGATCATGTTAATGCTTTGTTTTTGTGGATTTTCTATTTTTCTTTTTATTTTTGTTAAAAGAGCCAGCAACATACTCACACAAGGAAATATCTCCCACTCTCCCAACCATGCTTTTTCAGAGAAACCTGAAGAGATTCCTGCAGCTTTTCCCAGTTCTAACACTAATTGTTGCTCTAATTTTGCATGCCTGGAGGCAATGACCCACCCTCTAGAAGCTTTTAATCCCCTAGCACCTGGAGGCAAAGTGGGGGAAGAGGAATCCAGGCCTGAGTTCAAAATCAAGTCTGATTCAAATTGCTCTGGTCCCTCCCCTCCTCTCCAGACCCCACCCTCTACTCCTCCTATGGCCAAGCCCATAGCTTCCCCTGCCTGGGAAGTTCAGAGATCTGATGCGCATGCTCAACTTTCTCTAACTACATTTGCAGCTTCAGGCTCAGCCCTTCCCCAGCCTGGCTGTGCTTCTGAGACAACCTTAGAAAACCCTTTAAATTCCAGATATACTCGTTTTGTTCAAAATTTTGCTAACCTGCTTTTGTCTTTAATTAGTAATCTTATAAAGCATTTGTATGGTGAAAAGACTGACAGACAATATAAAGGGGTTAAAGAAGAAAAACTTAAGCTGAATAAGAATGACAACCATCAACATAGTTCAAGACTCTGCTTCTTTTGCCATGGAAGGGTATATATTTTAGAGAAATGTAGAAGTAAGCAGCAAGGTATTGATATGAGTGTTGGGGATTTTAGATATCGGAATCAAAAGTGTTCTGAATTCACTCAGAGTATTAATGTCAGTTCAGAGGTTACATAGGATTTCTATGCTATTATATATACATTTTGAAATTAATGGTATGGGTTTATTTTCATAGAGATTTTCATGCTTTTGAGATTGTGTCTTATACTTAGTTTTTAAAACAAGGAGAATATTTGTAAAAGCTTTTTATAGTCATGTGATCAAGTTTATATTTTATAGTACTCTTATTAATATTAAATTCATATTCATTTAGATTTCCCTAGTTTGAATTTCATTGTCTTTTATTATTCCACTTGTATTTTCTTCTATTCATTCATCTATCTAATTTTGAAACATGGTTTTGATTTCATAATACAATGTTAATTCTAGGAGTATTGTGCTCCCATATTCTGAGTTGTTTGTTTTTGTTATTTTTTTTTCCTCAACTGATTATCTGATCAAACTCTTTAAAGCATTTCCCTGGCAAATTGGTTGCCATGGCAAGTGTAAATTGATTCTAGAAGTATTATTTTTGATAAGCATATTCCCCCCCCAAAAAAAAAGAGGGGAACATTTGTAAAAGTTTTCTTTTTTTCAAAAAAAAAAGTTCTTTGAGATTCTGTTGTGCTTTAACTTGTATTTAAGTATGTTCTGATTTTTCACAAAAGTAATTGTATACTAAGTAAAAAAAAGGGTATTATTTGAAATTGTTGCATAATTATATATTATATTTTGAGTCAAGATGTATTCACATTTTTTGCAATCATTTATTATCCTCAATTTTAAATCCATATGAGACTTGGATTATGGGAACTTATCATTTAAGACATTAATTGCCTTTATTCTGAGTTATCAGATGCCAGTTGGCCAAGATGCCATCCAATCACAAGAGGAATACATGCAAGAGCAGACACTGAACTGTCACATGAGGGGAGACATGCATGAAGTCAAGGTATGGCCGAGGGAACGGCTTTTGACAAATGTTGAGGTTGGATTCTCTTGGTTTAATATTTTATTCTCTTTTTCCCCACAATATTGTACAGATGGCTGGAAGTATTCATCCCACCCATCTCACTTCTACACCTGGCTTCTATGCTCCCTCCTATATGCCTGATGCCATGGACATCTCAATCCCATGCATCTGATTAAGTCTGACTCAGTTTCTTCCAATATGTTCGGTGGCATGGACATATATTCCATCCACCTATTTTAAGCCTGGCATACTGTATGGGCAGTACATATTGCTCAAGTGTGGGAATGCTCATATCCCATCATTTCTCTGTTCTTTTATGGTAACCCCCATAATTATCTCAGGTGTCATGATAAATACAGTGTTGAATTTGGCCTTGACACCTGTTACCAATTATATTAGATTTTTTAATTTCTCATAATGGCATGAGGATAATTAGGCAGATGATGCAAAAAGTGATGAAACAAAGATAAAAAATTATTTTTAATAATTAATATCGCAGCAATTGTCTTCTCAATTACCCTCCATAAGGGGGGGACTATAGTAATATTATAATTTTAAAGAATGGTTCAATTTTTGTTTTATTATATGTTTCATGTGTAACAACTAAGATTCTGAATTCCCTTAGACATGTTTTTGAGAACTTTCATTGTTTGATTTGATTATTGACAAAGCTATTTTAAAGTTGTGTTAAGCTCAATTTTGTAGGAAATTTTCCTGGCTGATTACCAGCATCCACACATCAACCCCTGAAAAGACTTCCATTCCACGCCTACACCTAGAGGACATCTGAGAAAAGACTTTCAGAGACTTTAATTGAACAGTTTTGATTTGTTCTTTTTGTTGGTTTTTTTTTTTCTCTTTCTGTTATAATATACACCATCTGTAACATGTATTCTCTGCAGAGGCCCTCCCTTTGCAAGACTAATGTCAAAGCGTCGGTTCATGAGGACAAAAAAAATCGCCCCTCTGGACAAAACTTTCCTCTCTTCCTTTTCTATATTGTTGTTCACATATTATTAGTTAGCAATAGTTATCATATTGTTTTTACTGTTCCGTCAAGGAAACATTTTGTTTCTTGAGGAACAACAGGGGGGACTGTAACGATTGGAATAACGCCACCTGCTGGATACTTACTGTAGAGGAGTTCTGCCCATGAAGGGAAGGTCTTTGAGGGCAAGACCAGGAGTCAGGAAGTGACGCGGGCTAGTGGGAGGAGGAAGGAAGAGACTGGCGCTCAGTCTCGGTCTCTTTTCCTCTGGACTCTGGTGGAGAAGGGAGCTAGAAATGTGCTCTCCCTTTAATAGATAGAAATCTAGGCCTTTTTCTCTCTCTTTACCAAATTCTTATTCTCCTTAATAAATGCTTAAAAGTCTAACTCTTGCTAAAGCTTATAATTTATTGGCGACCACTCATTAGATATTTTAAACAGTTTAGCTAGAATTTTAGCCCTTAACAGTGGCAAAGTGGATTCAGGAGGACCTGAGTTCAAATCTGACCTCTGACACTTGACACTAGCTGTGTGACCCTGGGCAAGTCACTTAACCCTCATTACCCTGGGAAAAAAATGGAACAAAACCATTTTTGAATTAGTGCAGGAGTCAGAGGAAAACAAATGAGATATCTTGTGAGAAATGGGGTTATGAATAGACTAGAAATATGTGAAAGTTAGAGATGGGGGGTGGGGCAGGATTTGGAAAAGTCCAAGGGAGGGGCAGCTAGGTGGCACAGTGGATAGAGCACCGGCCCTGGATTCAGGAGTACCTGAATTCAAATCCAGCCTCAGGCACTTAACACTTACTAGCTGTGTGACCCTGGGCAAGTCACAACCCCAATTGCCTCACTGAAAAAAAAAAAAGTCCAAGGGAAAAAAATTTTGTTTCTTTGTGTTGAGTATATTTCAGGATCCCTGCCCTGCCCCCAATTATAAAACTGGGAAGAGGGTTTACCCCCTAGATTTTCTTTCTTTTTATTTTGTGTCCTTTCCATGCCTACCCCACACCATCACATAAGGATCCCTGTGTACTACATATTGACTTAGAAAAACCAAACATTAACATGATCTATGTTCTATTGTATTTTGATTTATTTTGTTAAATATTTCACAATTATATTGTTCCAATGGGAGTGCAGGTCAGTGACGCATGTTAGGCACCTTTGTTCTAGGTTAACTCTTCACATATTGGCTATGGGAGATAAAAGAAGTCATTTAACTTTCTTAGAGCCTTAGGCAATTCTCCAAGACTAAAAGCTGTGAAGACAGGGCAGTCTCACCTCCCTGGCAGAGGGAGCACCCTTATCTGAGACTTCCCTATGTCAGTTACATCATAGTCCAGTCCATATTCCTTCAATGAGTCATAGAATTTTAGATCTGAAAAGGATTTTAGACATCACATAATCCAAACATCTCATTTTGCTGATAAATTAGCCTATTCCTCTGTGTACTCAAGTGAATCCTCCATACTACCAACCAATGGGAAAGATGTTTATTAGTTTATGAGATGGTTGGCTTTAGAAGGTTATACCTTGCTCAAAAGGAAAGAACTAAATAAAAAGGGTCAGAAAAATATCTCCATGTGAAAACATCCAAGAATAAGAATGGGGAGAGAAAGGAAGAAGTATGGTAGAGCACACTGGGGTGAAGACCAACAAAAATAACTACTAAGAAGGGAGATAGTAAGAGAGCATCTAGGGAGCAGCTAGGTGGCACAGTGGATAAAGCACTGGCCCTGGATTCAGGAGTACCTGAGTTCAAATCTGGCCCCAGACACTTGACACTTACTAGCTGTGTGACCCTGGGCAAGTCACTTAACCCTCATTGCCCCACAGAGAGAGAGAGAGAGAGAGAGAGAGCATCTAGCTGCCCTGGGTGATCCTGAATCATTAGACTCAGATGATCTACACCCCACCATACTAAAAGAAAAAACCCCCAAAAACGAACTTCCAAATGTGAGTGGAAAGTCACTGTTAATGGTGTCCCAAAGATCATGGTGAACAGAAGAGATGTCATGGCATTTGAAAAGAACAAACTATAGTCAGCTTAGCTTATATGCTGGAAAATTCCAATGAATACTACTCAAAAAATGGTTTAGTCAATATCTGGAAAACTGTGATCACAAAAAAGTCCAACAACAACAACACAAATCATCATGGCTTTATCGACAACAGATCATGCCAGACTAACCTCATTTCCTTTTATGAGGTTACTAAATTGGTAGGCCAGGGTAATACTTTGGAAATAGTTTATCTAGCTAGATTAGCGAAATATTTGACAGTCTCTCCTGTCATCTTTATGGACAAAATAGAGAGGAATGTTACTATATGATACTACCATTAGTTAACTTTGGAACTGATTAAGTGTTCAGGACCAAAAAGGACTAGTTAATGGATCAAATTCAACTTGAAGTTGGATCTCTGATAGAGTACCAGGGATCTATCCTTGGCCTTGTTCTATTTAAGTTGTTTATTAATGAATTGAATGAAGGTATTGATGACATGCTTCTCAAATTTTCAGATGACATAGAGATAGAAGAGTTAACTTCTATATTGAATGACAGAGCCAGTCTTCTAACTATTACTGGCAAGAAAGAATGATGGGCTAATACTGAGAAAATTGAATTTAATACAAATAAATGCAAAGGAATTTACCTAGGATAAAAAGTAATTTACGTCAGAAGTATACAATGGGGCAAGTAGAACCAGAGTACATGTGGTTCATCTGAAAAATATTTAGAGATTTTAGTGGACAATATGGTGAACACTGGTTGGCAGACATATATGGAGATCAAAAAAAATTATACAATCTTAAGTTGCATTGAGAGAAGCACAGTTTTGAGAATGTTAGAGGTAATAGTTTCTCTGTACTTTGTCTTGTTCAGACAATATCTATCATACTGTGGTCAATTTGGGGCACCCCATGTTAAGAAGAACATTGATAAATTAGAAAGCAAGGACTTTGCTTCTCTTTCTGACAAAAATTTTTAACATAATACTAAAGAAATGTGTAGTGAATATCTTTTAAAAAGGAAGCAATGGTCACAATAAGTGTTGTTGATTCGACCTTGACCTTATACTCTATGAGAATTTGGAAGGATGGGAGATGTTTAGCCCAGATAATAAATTTATAGGGAAACATAATAGTCATCTTCAAAGATTTGAAGGATGTGTGGAAGAAGCATTAGACATGTTTTTTATGGTCCTTAAGGTAAGCAACTAGAAGTTGCAGGGAGAAAAACACTTCCTAACAATATTATTTGACAAGTAGTGATTTCCCCATCACTAGGAATCTTTTCTTTTCTTTCTTTTTTTTTGTGAGGCAATTGGGGTCAAGTGACCTGTCCAGGTTCACACAGCTAGTAAGTGTTAAGTTCTGAGGCTGGATTTGAACTCAGGTCCTCCTGACTCCAGGGCCAGTGCTCTATCCACTGCACCACCTAGCTGCCCCTACTAGGAATCTTTAAGCAGAGGCTGGAAGACCACTTGTTACAAAGAGTATTTCTGTTCAGCTAAAGGTTGGATTAGATGTCCTTTAAGGTCCCTTCCACCTCTGAGATTCTATGAGTCAGCTAAGTGTAGAAAAGAAACACATATGAAGTGGAGCCCAATAGGAGAAAGGTCATTACTAACTGAAGGGATCAAGGAAGACTTCTTGAAGGAGATGACTTTTAAATTGGTCTTTAAAGGAGGGGGAAGAATTGGGCAGCCAGGTGGTGGAGGAGGAGATGGAAGGTAGTGAGTGAAGTACAAAGAGAAGGCCAGTTTGTTTGGATTGCAGAAGGAAAGGAAGAATGGAGAATGAGTATGGAAATATTGGGGCAACTAGGTGGCCTAGTGGGTAGAGCACCAGGCCTGGAATCAGGAAGACTCATCTTCCTGAGTTCAAAACTGGCCTCAGACACTTAGTAGATGTATGTCCCCAGGTAAGTCACTTCATCCTGTTTGCTTTAGTTCCTCATCTCTAAAATGAGCAGGAGAAGAAAATGGCAACCTTCTCTAGTATCTTTGCCAAGAAAATCCAATAATGGGGTCATGAAGAGCGGGACACAACTGAAACAACAATAACAAGGAATTGAGTAGATTGTGGGAGAAATAAGGGAAAGATAAGCATTCTAAGTATATGGAACAGCATGAAGACCCAGTCATGGGGTTATGTGAGGCTTTTAAATGATGGCAATGAGTCCAGTTTGATTAGAATATAGAGTATATTGAGTGAAGTAATATAGAAAGGGTCAAGTAGAGTCAGGCTGTAAAAGGTCTTGAATGCCAAGCAAAGACATTTACTGGAGAGGCAATAGAGAGTCAATAAAGGAAGTACTCGAAGCAAGCTGGTGAAGGGATGAAGAAGAGAGTCACTTTCTCTGAAAAATCTTCACTCCCAACGCCCAAGGGATCTTCTTTCCATGAGCATCCTATCTCATAGAACAATGAGCTAATGGAGACTAAACCATGCTTAAGGGCCAGGTTTCAAACCTATCAACATTTTTTCATTGATCATCATGGCTGGGTTGGGGTACTTCCTGAGCCACTGAGCTTTAGAAAGAGTGAATGCTACCCAGCCGACACTATTTAGAGATGCTAGCTGGCTGAACAGGAATCCAATGGTGACATTTGTGGAAGGCTTCACATTATATCCTCCAGCTGTCATATTCCTCCTTCTGCAGCCCCATGAGTGCACACCAAAGACCTGAATGGGGATAGGAATTTTGGTTTCAACTCACTCCCCTCCCCAATACGGGTGCTCACTTCCCCCTACTCACCTTACTCCCACTCAGCCAGTTGTCTGAACAACTGCAAAGACAACTGGCTGGCTCCAAGCTTCTCACTCATTCCTGTTCTAATAGCATGACTGACACCTGAGATCGCATTCTTCTACTGTTATTTCAGCGACAGGCATCAAGGCATGGACTATAATAAGAACATTTTCATGTGGGAACAAGTTAAGGTATATAATATCACTGTTGCCCTGTCTTCTACTAGAATCATACCAAGGGTGTTTGCAGTGAATCTACAGAGCAGCAATTCTTCTTCTTCTTCTTCTTCTTCTTCTTCTTCTTCTTCTTCTTCTTCTTCTTCTTCTTCTGGGGGGGGGGCAAGGCAATGAGGGTTAAGTGACTTGCCCAGGGTCACACAGCTAGTAAGTGTCAAGTGTTTGAGGCCGGATTTGAATTCAGGTACTCCTGAATCCAGAGCCAGTGATTTATCCGCTATGCTACCTAGCTGCCCCAGAGCAGCAATTCTTTACTTTTTTTGTCATGGCTCCCTTTGGCAGTCAGATGAAGCCAATGAACCTCTCATAATAACGTTTTTAAGTGCCTGGAAACCCATTATATTGAAATAGTTATCATAATGTTAAAAAACAAGTTCATGGACCTAATTTAAGAATGTTTGCTATAGAGAATGAGCTAACATTCTTATGATTTTATTCAACTAAAATTATTTTATATACCTGTACAATAGTTTGTAGAATATTATATCTTTTTAAAGTAACCTCTTTTTATTTCTATTTTCAGTTTCAAATTCTTCTCTTTCTCTCTATTCCCTTCCCCATGCATCAAGGAGGCAAAAAAATGATAACTGTTATGCATACGAAGTCATGCAAAACATTTCCACATTATCCATGCTGAAGGAAAGAAGGAAGGAAGGAAGGAAAGAAAGTTAGATTTTAAAATGCTTCAATCTGTACTCTGAGTCCATCAGTTCTCTCTGTAGGCAGGTAGCATTTTTCATTTATAAGCCTTTCAGAATTGTTGTGGATTATTGTACTGATGATCAGAGTAGCTAAGTCTTTCACAGCTGATTATTGTTACAATATTGCTGTTACTGTGTACAATGTTCTTTCTACTGAACCTCATTTTTTAAAAGATGAGAATGTGATAACAACAAAAATAATAATAGATATGAGGTTTCCAAAGTGCTTTACATACATTATCTCCCTCTTGTCCAGCCACAACCTCCTCTTCCCTGAATAGCTGCTTTAATTAGACACTATGTCTGAAAGGACCTTTTGCCCTGGGGCCATAGTCTCCCATTGGCAACTGCTTCTCCCTGGGACACTATTTAAGGCAAGCCTCCTCTCCAATCACATTCTCCACAACCTACTTGACAACTTCTTGGTGCCTACTCTTTCTTCTTCTCCCAGCCAACCCCATGGTTTTGAAAGTATAAACATGATAAAGTATGATAAACCTCTGTCATTGTTCCTTGTTAGGGTGTGTCAATCCATTCTACTATGCCCCCATTCACCATTTCTGTAAATTCCTCAACAAAAGTACATCTCCCAGTGGATAAAGCACTGGCCCTGGATTCAGGAGGACCTGAGTTCAAATCCAGTTTCAGACACTTGACACTTACTAGCTGTGTGACCCTGGGCAAGTCGCTTAACCCTCATTGCCCCACAAAAAAAAAAAAAGTACGTCTCCCTAGCAGTCACTACTCCTCTAAGTATGTCACTTCCACCATTAGAATGTAAACTCCTTGAGAGCAAGAACTAGCTTTGTTTTTGTATCACTAGTGCTTGGCACATAGAGATTAATAATTACTTTTTTTAAACTCACTCATTCATTCATTTATTCACTATCTCATTTGAGAATCACAATAACCTTATAAAGTACAGGTGTTATCATCTTTTTAAAGTAGAGGAAATCAAAACTCAGAGAGGATATGATTTGCCCATGGTTGTATAGCTAAGTTTCAGAGGCAGGATTTGAACCTAGGTCTTCCTGACTTCAGGTCCTGCACTCTCTGTAGGATAGGATTAACTAGCCTATTTTCCCAGGGGCAACCTAAACTTTTAGCACTCTTTTGGAGTGGTAAAGAGCATAGCAGAGGCCTGAATCCCCTGGCAATTCTGCCTGGTGACTCGTGATGGACAAGTTTGTCTCTGTTACTTTGGAAGTAGAACTTTATTCTATTTTGGGGGTGACAGAAAAAAAAAACTTAAGGAGAAATGGTAAGTCTTTTTTATCTTTCTCCCTGTGGGAGGAAGAAGTAAAGATGTCTACTTAGCTAAGTGATTAGATCAGGGCTTCTTGACCTTTTTCCACTCCAGATCCCTTTTCATGGGAGAAATTTTTAGCAACACTGGGTATATAGGTATATAAAATAGGTATACATAACCTTTTACTGTTTCCATGGGGTCATGACCCACAGTTTAAGAAGTTTTAGATTAGATAACCATTTGGGTGGTGTGTAATTTAAAATTCTAAATGGGGGTTCTAATCTGCCCCCCCAGTTTTGGGGGGAAACTGACTAAAATCACTGATAAACGAGTTTAGAATTTTTTTTAAGGGTTTATTGAAAGATAGTAAAAGAAAAAGAAAGATTGAGAAGAGATTTCTTATAACCTGGCAATCCTAGCCTTCCTAATCTCCCACTTCTGAAGTTCCCTGCCACCATGCTGATGTCTCATAGCCAAAGAGGAAGCACAGTCCCACCAGTGTCAGCTTCCTCCTTCGCATCCTCCTCCCCAAAATGGGAGGCTCCTCAAGTTGATTGGCTGGTAGCCTTGATAGACAGTACCCACAAGCAAACATCACTTCCTGAGGCCAAGGACCTTGACCGCATGGCTTGCCCTCAGAGGCCTTCTCCTCATGGTGGAGGTTTTCTACAGTAAGTCTCCAGCAGGTAGCATCATTCCAGTCGTTACAGTGGAGCACCCAAAAAACATGAGAGTAATCGGGAAGTTCCTCTTAATAGAAAGTGTCATGAACTGCCATAATCCTTCCTAAAATTTCTATTGCCTTGTGACCAACCTTATGCTGTTATGCTTCTTTTTTGTATATACTTCTTTTTCTTTTCTTTCGTTCTCTCTTTCTTTTTCGGGGGGGGGGCAATGAGGGTTAAGTGACTTGCCCAGGTACACAGAGCTAGTAAGTGTCAAGTGTCTGAGGCCGGATTTGAACTCGGGTCCTTTTGAATCTAGGGCTGGTTCTTTATCTACCATGCCACCTAGTTGCCCCCCTTTTGTATATACTTCTAACCATCTTGTCATGGTGTACATTCTCGAATTTATATCATCTCTTTTCCCTTATTAATAGAATTTTAGAAAGTGTTCTCTTATGGTCTGAGGAGTGTGTGGCAAATAGGAGTTGGAAAGGAAAGAAGGAACAAATGCCAGAATCCGGTATCTAGTTTCAATGGTGACAGCAGCAGCAGAAGCTGGGGAAGCAATTAAGGATCAGGTAGAGAGGATCTCAGAACCAAGGGAGTCAAGAAGCTTAAGAGACTCAGTGCTTTGAGGTAGTATTCAAAGATTGGTGAAGGTTAAGAAGGGAGTGAAAGATGCAAACCTTTGGATCAAGGGTAAAATCCCCTGGACCAGTTCTGAGAAGGAGATGCTACTCCCAGGAAGCTGAGATGATGAAGGCCTAAAGCCCAGGGTTGGATCCTTCACAACCGCTATTGGGAGAATTTTGCCTAATGGGGGAACTTCCAGGGCATTCTAGAAAAAAAAAGGAAAGTGGGACAAAGAAAGAGGGACAAAAGGTACTAGGAGGAAAAGTAGACGAAAATCAGAAGGACACCCTTGGGTTGTTGCCAAACAAATGAGGTAGGTACAGAAGTGCTAGAGATTGACTTGTTGGTGTTGGGGTGTTTTTTTTTAGCACATGGTGGTTCCAGGACTCCAAATACCATCATAACAATGAAAGAATTAGGTTTGGGGGCATGAATAAATACATGATGGGCACATGGGGCAATTGGGTAGGACATTTGGCACCACTAAGAATTAGAAGATATTTCTTTTGCACCAACAATTCTTCTAAACCAATACTTGTCATTTTAGTCTGGAAAGCCAGCAAAAAACACACCCCTTTAGGTGATAGGGGTCATCAGCTACAAGCTAGAAGGTACCTTAGAGGCCATCTAATCCAAGCCCCTCATTTCACAAATGAGAGGAAACTGAGGTCTGGAGAAGTTAGATAATTTTCCCGAGCTCACACAAGGTAGGGGGTAGAGACAAGGTCCAGCCCTCTTTTCTTTTTTTCTTTTCTTTTCTTCTTTTTTTTTTTTGGTGAGTCAATTGGGGTTAAGTGACTTGCCCAAGGTCACACAGCTAGTAAGTGTCAAGTGTCTGAGGCCGGATTTGAACTCAGGTCCTCCTGAATCCAGGGCTGGTGCTTTATCCACCATGCCACCTAGCTGCCCCCTCAGCCCTCTTTTCACTAAAAAGTAAAGAATAACTTAAAAATGAGTTCAGTTGTCTTGACTGAATTTTTTTTAAAGATATTGTAGGCCAGGAGAGATTAATGCTCCTCTGCTGCTTTAGTTTTGGAATTGAAATAAAATGAGACACTTGAAACTTGCAACAGTTAACAAAAAGAGGTTTACTTAGCCATAGCATCAGAAGAATGCACAACAAAAATAATTCATTGAATACAGATTCCCCATCTCTATGCTGGCAATATTTGGGTGTGCCAGCCTAGCCTGAGGAAGATCATCTCCTGGCTTTTCATGGTCTGTCTTTTGTGCATAGGCCATCAGGAAACTACTTCAGTGACCCAAGCCTTAGTCCCATGAGCCAATTAAATCTCAAGGACAGTTTCAGTCCTTTTTAAGGAAAAATGAGTCTAGCTTACATGGCAGACATGGCTCATACCAGAAAAGGCTAAAGGGGGAAAGTTACTGGATAGTAACCTAATGAAATGTCATACCAGAGTAACTGAAGTTCAGCTTACTCCTTTCATAAGAATCCCTTTTTAGACATCTGAGCAGTCCCAAACGTCCTTCCAATTTCCAGGAAGGATTAAAGTGAATGATTCATGTCACCATGGGAGAGATGTGAGTATGTTAATAGGACATAGTTATAGCACAAGATGCCAGAGGACCCGCCTGAATCCCACAAAATACTAGTGAGTCTATTGGGAGCCTCAACCCTTGATCAACTGGATTGGGCTTTGTGGCCTAAACATTTGCAACAAATACTAAATTAGCACTTCAGTGAATGAAGTAGTGCTCATGGTCTTCTTTTTATGATGCTGGTTTTGGGCATAGTGGGAGAACTTAGCCTATGGATATATGGAGGGAGTATAGGCTAAGAGCTCATATTTACCATCAGAGTGACTAGGTGCATGGAGCAAGAGGACCATGTGATCCAAGACAAGTCAATTCATATTTTTAAGCTTCAGTTCCTCATCTGTAAAATGAGAAGGTTGATCTGAGTAACCTCTGGGGTCCCTTCCAGCTCTAGATCTATGATCCCAAGAACTACTGGTCCAAGTGATTTTTCAGAAGCCTGCCAGGCAAGATCAAATGGTTTCCAACTGGACTAAAATTTAAGTAATAAATTTCAGAGCTCCCCCAATAACCTCAAACTACATCTGTAAAAAAGAGAATAATTATCACTTCTTGGCACTTGTCCCTCAGAGTTACTGTAAGAATAAAGTGAAATAATATTTGTAAAGTACTGTGCAAACTTTAAATTGTTATACAAATGTTAGCTATTATTATCCATTAGTTTATGAGTTCCTTGAAAGCAAAAAAATAAGTATTTTTGCCTTTCTTTTTATCCTCTGCACTTAGCACAGTGACTAGAACTTTTGTTGTTATTGTTGTCATCCAGTTGTAATACGACTGTGACCCCATTTGGGATTTTCTTGCTTAAGATACTGGAGTGTTGGGGGTAGCTAGATGGCGTAGTGAGTAGAGCACTGGCCCTGGATTCAGGAGAACCTGAGTTCAAATCTGGCCTCAGACACTTAACACTTACTAGCTGTGTGACCCTGGGCAAGTCACTTAACCCCAATTGCCTCACCAAAAAAAAAAAAAGATACTGGAGTGTTTTGCCATTTCCTTCTCCAGCTCATTTTATAGAAAAGGAAACTAAGGCAAACAGGACTGACTTGCCCAGGGTCACACAGCTAGTAAGCGTCTGAGGTTGAATTTGAATTCAGGAAGAGATCCTGACTCCAGACCTGGTATGCTATCTGCTGTGCCACTTACCTGCCCCTTGTCTGGCTCATAGTAAGTACTTAATAAAGGCTTGTTGATTAGGAAGAGGGGAAGGCTTGGGGAAGAAAGATAATGAGTTCAGTTTGACACATGTTGAGTTTAAGATGTCTGGTCTACTTACTAGCTGTGTGACCCTGGGCAAGTCACTTAACCCCAATTGCCCCGCAAAAAAAAAAAAAAAAAGATGTCTGGTCTAGGACATTCTATTCAAAATATCCAACAGGTAGTTGGAAATGTAAGACTAGAGGCCAGGAGTGAGATATGGGATGGATAAATAAATCTGAAAAATCATCTGCATAGAGATAATTGAATCTTTGGAAAATGATGACATCACCAAATAAGATAGTATAGAAGGAAACAGAAAAGAACCTAGGAAAACACTTTGGAAAATATTCAGGTTTGGAGGGCATGACCTGGATGAAGAGCCAGCAAAGGAGATGGTGAAGCAGTGGTTAGATAGGTAGGAAGAGAACCAGGAGGCAATAGGGTCACAAAAATCTAGAGAGAAGAGAGTATCCAGCAGAAGAGGATGATGGACAGTGTCAAAGATTGCCCAAAAGCCAGGGAAATTTCCACATTGCTAAAATCATCTATCCAATCTGGTTATTTAAATAGCTTAAGTTTATCGCTCAAATGGGTTTTGCATAACAATTTCACCAGTCAGCAATTCCAAGATAGGCAGTTCTATATCTGATTTTGAAGTTTAAGATGCTCCTCATAGTTGTATCTACTACAATACACTGCTTATTTGTATAAATTCTATTTTCCCAACTAAATTATGAGCTCTTTGAGGGCAGGAAATACAGCTTATTTCTTTGTCCACCACCATACTGTGTTATATCTAATAGGTGCTCCAGAAATACTGTTTGAATGAATAAGCACACCCCAACTACATATTATCAATATAATACAGAGAAATCCATCACCCACATGCTACGTTTTGTAGCCTCTCTCTCTCTCCCTCCCTCCCTCTCTTTCCCTCCGTATGTCTCTCTCTCTTTCACACACACACACACACACACACACACACACACACGAACACACACGAACATACCTCATGTCTTATATCTGTTGTGCTTGCAACTATAAAGAATTACAAAGGAAAGGGAAAGAGTACATGTATTCCAAAAAGGGAAGCCATTGTTTCTAAATTTAGCTCCCACAGTGCCTTTGCTTATGTCTAAAACTAGCTTCGCTATGAAGAAAATCAGAAAGGGGAAAAAACTCAACATCTGCATTGTATATGTTCCACAGAATGTCGAGTTACTGTTATGACATTTCCCTTCAGGAATAGAAAGGGAGAGGGAAGTTATTGTCAACACAGCCAGGAGCAAATTCAGCCATCTTCCTCACCACCGAAGAGAAATGTCATAAAAGATCAATCAAATTTTAAAGATGCACAGACATGTTTTCCTCCCCTGTTTTCTAAGGGCAAAGATGTGTTTGGACACATGCGCAGCACTAAGAAGCAGCTGGAATTTCAGCAGCTCCTTATAACTTCTGTATCAAAAGTTAAATAGCTATTGCTATCCCAAACCTAGGTAAGAGAGAATAGTGTTGGGATATGGACAAAAGAAGACATTAAAGATATTGCAATTAAATCTGAAGGATTTTCATCTTTCTTGCAGTTGAGATTGCCTTGTTACCTATGATTTTAAAATAATCACTATAGTAATAATAATAAAAATTCAAATTTTCACAGCACTTAAGGCTTTCAAAGCACTCTCCTTACAAAAAGACCTATATAAAAGTGCCACTATCAGTCATTTTAAAGATGAGGTACCTGAAGCTTAGAGAGGCTAAATGACTTGACCATGGCTACCCAGGCAGTAACCTGAAGCCTCACCTTCTCAATCCAAATAGAATGCTCTCTCATAAAAACATTCATATTTTTATCCTTTCAACTGAGCCTATTATGATGAAATTCAACACACCAAACATTTATTGAGGGCCTCCTGTGTGTAGACACTTAGTAGCTGTGTGACCCTGGGCAAGTCACTTCACCTTGTTTGCCTCAGTTTCTTCATCTGTAAAATGAGCTGGAGAAGGAAATGGCAAACCACTCCAGTATCTTTGCCAAGAAAACCCCCAAAAATGCATCACAAAGAGCTGTACATGACTGAAAAATGACTAAGCAACACTATATAGAACACTGCACTAGGCACAGGGAAGGTTAAACCTATAAAGGGAGCCTTATTGAGCATGCACAGTTTCCCTTTCAGCCTGTGCATGACTTAGCTCTGTGAGTATGATGTACTTTTAGATAAATGAGCTAGTGACCACCTCAGGACATGTGTGACTCAGTGTTGAAATGCTTGGGCTCTGAGATAACGAAGCAATCCCCAACTGGCCACTGAACCTGATGAGCCCATGACTCAGATGATCTTTAAAAAATGGAATTACTTCATGTCTCTTCCTTCAAATCTCAAGATGGCATCATGTAGCATCAGGACTTCCCATGAGGAATGTGGGTAACATGTAATTTGACTTGTTCCTCATTCTGGTTGCCATGCAGACAAGAGCACATGGCAATTAAAGGCCACCTCTTGTCTACATGAGCCTGGTCCTGGGTTTTGGACTGCTTCTTCTGTGTTTGTTCTTTCTTCATTTTAGGCAAATGAACATCACTCTAAAGATGGACATGTTCAGGCTTGGAGACAACCTTGTGAATTGGAGAGATCTGGAGACCCCTGGTCCTTGGGCAGAGCTGACAAATAGCTAGGAGGAGGAGCCCCTAGCAACTATTAAACTGCTCTTGGAACAGATGGCCATAAATAAGAATATGAGCCCAAGCTCAGCTTGCCAGAAGACATCTCCTGTGAGGGGACAGTGCAGGGCCTAGTAAAATGTAAAATTCCCAATCAATAATCCCACAAAATGCTTTATGTTTAATAAGGTACTTGATAAGATAATTAATAAGATTCTTAAGTATCAGCCTCCCTGAGAGTATAGCAGTAGTTAGCATTGCCATTTGTTCAATTTGTTTCTGTCAAATGTGAGCTTGTGAATGTTCTGTGTTTAGCATTCCTTTTGTGTATAGGAAATAAATACCTTTCCCATTCCTGATTTACATTGTAAATTAAGTAACTTTCTACTCCCTCTTTTTGGGGGATGCTAGACATGAACCAAACATAAGCTTTAAATATATTTTCCCTGGAGGAAATCTTTGTTTCCAGTGTATTTTTAGTAAGTAATGTATTTTCTAATTCTGTTTGCTAATCCATTCTGCTATCCTCTTCTATTTTATGGATGAGTTCATCTCATTCACATTCACACTTACAATTGTTAATTGTGTCTTCCCCTCCATCTTATCTTCATATACTCTCTGCTCCCTGCTTTCCTCTTTCTATAACAGAAGGTAGGGAAAAGGAAGGAATGTGATCAACACTAGTGATCTGCAATTGAAGTAATCTCCTTCCACTAGAATGCTCTTCTTCAATTCCCCTCACCTACACTCTAATGAATGTTTCTTATACTTTAATTCTTTCCTTTTAATCTCTCCTTTGCGATCCACCCTCCAAAGTCGAAGGTGTTTTTTGCTTGTAATTATTCCCTAACCAAATCTACCTTCCCACTTAAATTCCTTTCTCCATTTAATCCATTTAGAGTCAGTTTGGTAAAGCAGTGGATAAAGAGCTGAGCCTAGAGTCAGGAAGACCTGAGTTCAGATACAACCTCAGATACTTAACAGCTATGTGACCATGTCATTTAACCTCTGCCTGACTCATTCTTCTCAACTGTCAAATGAAGAGAACAATAGCTCCTTCACAGGGTTGTTGAAAAGGTCAGATGAGATACCATTTGTAACCTGCTTAGAACAGTTCCTGGCACAAAGTAAGCATTCAATAAATTCTTGTTCTCATCCCCTTCCCTTTCTATCCTTGCCTATTTCCCTGTTGAGTTTAATGTAGTGCTACATCAAACTCTGTGTGTGTGTGTGTGTGTGTGTATGTGTGTGTGTGTGTGTATGTGTGTGTGTGTGTGTGTTTGCATAGTTAACCATCCTTTTTCTGGCTTAAATAATTCATGTGATTTTTGATTCTCACTCCCACCACTTCTTTCATGTATAATCTTCTTACACACCCAAGTTATAAAACATAGTAAATAAAATCCCCTTATCCATCTGTTCTCTAGTGTATTCCTTTGTCCCTCCCTTCTCTTTTCTCTCTAAAGACCATTGATCTAGAACAAAGCCACTCTAATTTCTCTGTTTATTATTGACCTTGTGACCCCTGAAGATTCTGAAGGATATTCTTAGGATAGACTCTTAGGATTCTGAAGGGTTTCTTCTCTCCCTATTAGAATTAAGATTCTACTTGCATCACTTTCCTCATCTGTAAAATGGGGATAAAAATAGCACCTATTCCCCAGGGTTGTTCTGAGTCTCAAATGAAATAATTATAAAGTTCTTAGCACAGTACCTGGCACATTATGAATACTATATAAATGTTAGTTATTATTACATTCAATAAGTAGATATAAGAAAGGAAGTGTTCATCTATGGCGTTCCTGGATTGTGAATTCTAGTATTATGCCATTTCTAGTAGCAATGTTGGTATTGACTGGTTTACTGTGCACAAGTGGCACAGTAGGTGGCAAGATATCCAGATAGGCAATTGGTTGGATATAATATAAAGCATGGCATGAGCTAGTGGGTTTGGTAAGGTTATTTATATCTATAACTTTGGATAGAGAATAATTTTAGTTCAATTTAATTTGATTCAACAAATATTAATTAAGCACTGAGCTAGGTACTAGGGATACTATGACAAAAATTAAATAATTCTTCCTCTTAAGGAACTTACATTCTACTGAGTGGTGGGATGCTGAGTTTGAGATGCTGGTAGATTTGGAAATGTCTATCAGGAAGCTTTAGAGATGTTTATCTTGATTCTTCCTTTCATTGACAAGTCAAGTGCCCAGAGTAAGGCTATATCTCTCCCTCAAGGTTCTAGGGGTATCCCTGAGGGTTGGGGATATCTTTACAATGCAGAAAGCTACAGTCCCCATTCCAGTGTGTTCTTTCCCACATCACCTTGAATGATTACCACCCCAGTATCATTTAACCAATTAAAATCAATTAACTTTTACAAAGGATTATTACTGAGAAGGTATAGTAAGAACAGAAGTTAAAATGCATTTTGCCCCAAATCCTGGTATCACAGTCTTCCCTATACCACCCTGGTCTATGGAAAGACTGAGCTCAAACTTAGAGAAATTCCTAGAAAGTATTCACCCAACTAAGTTCACTTCCTTTTTAAAAAATTTCAATTTTATTTTATACTAACTTCACTTCCAAATGTTGCATAGCCAATGGATGAGTCATTATTGCTATTTCTCTGCTGCTTTGACTTCCCTGCTATGCTGAGTTACCAAGGACTTTGATCCTTACTGGGATTAACTGCCCCATAATTTTGGCACAGGTTCTACATCCTGGACCTCTGACAGATTGCCTTTCTGACCTTTTAAAGCTGAAAAGCTGAGTTGGATACTCCTTCATACTAAAGCAGGGAAGAATAAAGACAAAAAGGTCAAAACAAAAGACTCTATCAATGGACCACATGTTGGCACAAGTGTCACTATTAAGGCCCAAGACCTTTCTCCCTACTTAGAGGCTTGTAGCATATTTTTCTCACTCAAACCAACCAAGCAAGAAAGAGGGCCAGTTGTCACTGTGAAAATTTTTTGTATGTCTTTAAGTTCTGCTTCAGCAGCCAAACAAAAATGTCCTTCTTTTCCAAGAGGTAAGGAAACTAAAATCAGTCAGAATACCTGCCCTTGCTCTGAATCAAGGAGCAAGTGCCTCCATTACAATCATCCCACACTTATAAAAACTGGCTCATCAAGCCTCCCCACATGGTTTGTCAGCAGGCAGAGATTCTTATTGGCCAATCTCACTCTCACTTCCACACCCATACCCCTCAACAGCCCCACCCCACACCCCCACATGCCTTTAGAAAGAGAAAGGTCAGGGCTAGTGATATAAACTGGGAAATCATTATTATAAATGTGATAATGCTGTATGGTTGGATGAGATCCTCAAAGGAGCAATTAAAGGAAAAATTAGTTGATAGAACTTTAATATCAAAGGTTAAATCATGAGTTCTTTGAGGGTAAGGACTGTCTTTTTCTTACTTTTATATCCCCAATGCTTTGCACAATGCCTGATGGATAACAGGTACTTAATAAATGTTTATTGATGGGTTGATTGACAAATACCCTCATTTATAAGATTAGAGGAAGAAGAGAAATCATGCTGAAAAATTGAAAGAGAACATCTGTTAATTTATCATTCAGCAAACATTTGTTAAAAGTTTATTATATGGAAAACATGTCAGGAATTATAATCTCTTCCTAAGGCTAAAATGTCATGGTGAATTGGCTCTGACTCCTTATATGACCTTAATTCAATTCAAATCAAAAAAGATTTAAGTACTTGCCATGTGCCAGGCCTCACTGGTCTCAAAGATTATATTAAAATAGTTTCTGCTTCCAAAGAAGTTATATTCTATATGCTATAGCATTTTTTGGTTTTGTTTTGTTTTGTTTTTTGTGGGGCAATGAGGGTTAAGTGACTTGCCCAGGGTCACACAGCAAGTAAGTGTCAAGTGTCTGAGGCTGGATTTGAATTCAGGTCCTCCTGAATCCAGGACCAGTACTTTGTCCACTGTATCACCTAGCTGCCCCCTAGGACATAGCATTTAAAAAAAATAATTAAAGGTAATTTAAGAAGGAAGAGAGCCTGGGGGTGGGGGTGTGATAAAAAAAATGCTTCATGGAAGAAGTGATACCTGTGCTGATAACAGCAGTGTTACCACAAGATTTAAAAAGAATAAATATTTGACCTTTTAAAAATGGAGGGCAGTGGAATCTGTAAAGTATAGGCCAATAATTTTGATTATTGCTCATTAAAAATTCTAAAATGTATTAGTAAAGGAATAGTTTGTGGGAATTAAGAAAGGAAAACAAATGAGCACATTTAAAGCATTTCTTTATCAAAAATACATCATGCTAACTAACCTCATTTGCATTTTTGAAATGGACTATTAAACTGGTAGATAATGCAGATGCTAAAGATGCATTATGCCTAGATTTCAGCAAAGCATTTTTCCAAAATTTCTCAAACTATCCTTGTGGACAAGTAGGTGAAGATGTTAGCTAGTTCAGTCACCTCCAGACTTTTTTGATTCTTCATTTCTATCAGTAAAAACATGCATTGAACATACACTCTCAGTATAGGTCGAGGATAACCAAGGGGTTTCAAACCCATCGGTGAGTTAGGGGGATGTCTTTACTCTCAGCATGTAAAAACTTCCGCCAGTGGAATGGGCTGATGAGAACAATTTGTTCCAATGGTCATGAAGGCAGCTGAAGCAGGTACTGTGTAGCACTTAGAGCTTGGTCACACATTGAAGATGCCAAAGTCATACACTGCATCCTGGGACATCACCAGTCATCCTAACTTTTGTCTTGCTGCTGTACTTCCATGACTCTGTAAGAGAGAGTGAGGCTGATGACTATGTAACTCCACCTTACTTAAATCCAATTCATGCTCAAGTCAGGATAACACCCTTCTGATGTTATTGGTCCTCTTTTAAAATGAAGGATGAGGAGGCAGCTAGGTGGTGTAGTGGTTAAAGTACCAGCCCTGGATTCAGGAGGACCTGAGTTCAAATCCAGCCTCAGACACTTAACACTTGCTAGCTGTGTGACCTTGGGCAAGTCACTTAACCCTCATTGCCCTGCAAAATAATTAAAAAGAAAAAGAAAATGAAGGATGAACAACAATATTTACTTATAAATTAGATAATGTACTATACTATATATTATATTATGTACATTATAAAATATATAAAAAGAAATTTTTAAAATGAGACAAAATGAAATAAACAATATTTTAAACATTTTAATTTTATTTAATGGTATAAAGCATTTTGCTCTTACTAAAAATATGATATTTATGTTATATTATTCTAATATTTTAGTGAGAACAACATATTTGAATATATTTCATTTTTTAAAAAATCTTAGTTTAACATTTTGTGATACAGTGATTCAAAGATCTAGCTGTAAATGTCATTTATTTCAATACTTGGTCTACTGATTGTCATAATAGAAGAAGATGCCTCACAAAGTGTGTCATTAGCTGTACTGAACTAAATTGTGGTAATTATTTTTCAATTCCATTTACTAATTATGTAATGTTTTTATTTGAAATTTGGCTAGTAAATCTCCATCTTCTCTGATGTCAATCAATTATTTTTGCAAACTCCTCAGAAGGCATTGCATTTTATGTTTAAGGGGGGAAAAAGTTCAAAACCCACTAAACTGAGCACATATTAACAGCAACATAGTGAGATTGAATGAATGGATGAAGGTGTCACTGTCCATCACTCCATATTATGAAATTCCCACTTTCCCCTCAGGTCATCCAGGTTATACAGTGGATTTATATTTTGGTCTGATTTACATAGATCTGAGAGAGTTACATTATAGTCCCTCACTATTATAATTTTACTGACTGTTTCTTTCTGTAATTCATCTAACATTTCTTTTTAAAATGTTGATGCTATCCCCTTTGTGGCATAGATAGATAGATAGATAGATAGATAGATAGATAGATAGATAGATAGATAGATAGATAGATATTGATATCGATATTAATTCATTATCTATTGTACCTTTCAACAAAATGTAGTTTCCCTGTTTGTCTTTTAATTAAGTCCATTTTTGCTTTTGCTTTGTTTGCTACCTGCCTTTTTTACTTTGGCTGAAGTGTAACCAATTCAGCTCTAGCTCCTTTTTTTAACTCTTTGGGTTTGTTTTTGTTTTGTTTTTGTGAGACAATGAGGGTTAAGTGACTTGCCCAGGGTCACACAGCTAGTTAGTGTCATGTGTCTGAATCTGGATTTGAATTCAGGTCCTCCTGAATCCAGGGCCAGTGCTTTATCCACTATGCCACCTAGTTGCCCCCTATTTTAACTCTTTGTGTATCTTTCTGTTTTAATTGTGCTTCATGGAAACAACATATTATTGGATTCTGATTTCTAATCCATTCTGCTACCTTCTTCTGTTTTACTGGTGAGTTCATCCGACTCACAATTATGATTGCTAACTCTGTATTTCCCTCCATTCTGTTATTTTATGTGTCCTTTTCTTTTTTCCCTACCCCTTCTTTTTCAGTTCCATTTTTTTTCTTCCTTTCACTACTCCCCGTCCATTGAGAAGGCAAGAAATACAATACCTATTATACTTATGCAGTCTAACAAAACATACTTCCACATTAGCCATGTTCTGAACAAAAAGCAAGAGAAATAAAGAAAGAGAAAAAATATAACTCAATCTGCACTCTGGATCGATCTGTTCTATATCTGGATTGAAATTTTTTTCCTGAGTCCTCTGAAATTATCTTGGACAATTTTATTTATCAGAATAGCTAAGTCTTTCACAGTTGATTGTCTTTGTAATATTGCTGTCACTATGTACATTGTTCTCCTGGTTCTACTCACTTCACTTTGCATCATTTCATATAAGTCTTCCTAGGTTGCTCTGAAACAATCCCTTTCATCATTTCTTACAGAAAAAATAGCATTCCATCACATTCACATACAATGACTTGTTTAGCCATTCCTCAATTGATAAACATCTCCTCAGTTTCCAATTCTTTGCCACCACAAAAGAGCTGTCCCCTCTTCAAGAGTCTGTTTTGCTTCTCACTAATGACCCCCTTAATCTCTTCTCCCTTTTATTCCCTCTTTTTCCCTAAACCTCTTTCTTTCCTTTTTCCTTGTTGAGTAAGATATATTTCTGTACCTGAGTGTGCTCATATATTCTTCTCTCTTTTAACCAGTTCAGATGAGAGTGAAGTTCAAGTGTCATTCACTCTCTCCTCCACTGACCCTCCTTATTATATAAACTTTTTGTGCACCCTACTTATGTGATATGTTTCCCATTCTTCCACCTTCCTCCAGCTTCCGCTTTCTTACCCATTCCATTCTTCTGAAATCATACAAACACAACAGAATTGCACCCAGCCCCTCCATCTAATTAGACTCCATGACCTCTGGAGATGATAAAGTTCTGAGAGGTAGTATATATCACCTCCCTATAAAAAATGTAAATAGTTTAACCTTGTTTCATTCTTTATGATTTTTCACTCATTTACCGTTTTATGTTCTTATATTTTATTCCTGTCTTTATATGTGTGGGAATTGAGTGAATCACACTGACTCCATTTTGTGACTCAATTCCAGATCTAGCTCAGCTCTGGTTTTACCATTAAGAATGCTTGGGGGGGGGGGGGGCGGCTAGGTGGTGCAGTGGATAAAACACCGGCCCTGGATTCAGGAGTACCTGAGTTCAAATCCGGCCTCAGACACTTAACACTTACTAGCTGTGTGACCCTGGGCAAGTCACTTAACCCCAATTGCCTCACTTAAAAAAAACAAAAAAAAAACAAAAAAAAGAATGCTTGGGGGGGGGCAGCTTAGTGGTGCAGTGGATAGAGCACCAGCCCTGGAGTCAGGAGGACCTGAGTTCAAATCTAGGCTCAGACACTTAACACTTACTAGCTGTGTGACCCTGGGCAAGTCACTTAACTCCGATTGCCTCATAAAAAAAAAGAATGCTTGGGAGTTCTCTATTTCATTAAAGATCCACTTCCCCTCTGTAGGATTATACTCAGTTTTGCTAACTAGGTAATTCTTTGTTGCAAGCCTAAATCCTTTGTCCTCTAGAATATAATATTGTAAGCTCTCCACCTCTTTACTGTGTTGACTGATCAATATTTTGTGATCTTTATTTTAGCTCCTCAGTATTTTATTTCCTTTTTTCTGGCTGCTTGTAGTACTTTTCTCCTGATCTCGGAGCTCAGGATTTTTTAGTTATAATATTCCTGGGCCTTTTCATTTTGAAGTTTTAGGAGGTGACCGATTCTTTCTATTTCTACTTTGCCATGTGATTCTAAGCTATTTATACAGTTTTATTTTATTATTACTTTAAATATGACAATCTACAACTGTTTTTCTTTGCTCTACATGTACAACCTGGCACTGGGTAATAGACAGAGCTGCCATATGACATTCATTCTTTCATCCAACTCTTACTCAAGGATCCCTTGGGATTTCTTTTTGGTGCCCTCAATTGACTGTCTCTGTCCTTGAACCCTGATATGTTTCCTGCTTCATCTGCTACTGCTACCACAATCAAATGCTCCTGGCCAGAACTTCTCCTCAAAATCTGCAGGCCTCTCTGTCTGTCTTCTTAAGCCACCATGGGCTAGAAAAAATATTCACTGTGACTTCTTGGCTTTTCTGACTGAAATTTGTCTGGTATATTCACTATGTGATGAGATGTATGGAGAGAGCTAGATTCTAACATTTTCTCTAACTCTGCCATCTTTGTTTGGTGTGAAGTGAAGTAGTGGGTTCCCTCTTACTAGAAGTGTTCCAGGGAAGGGCCGGTGGCCATTTGTTAGAGATATTGTGGAAGAGATTCTTGACTGGATATTTATTGAATTTTTCAACCATAACACCTAGGTGGTGGTTCCTAGACACAGTGGATAGAGCACCGGCTCTGGAATCAGGAGTACCTGAGTTCAAATCTGGCCTCAGACACTTAACGCTTACTAGCTGTGTGACCCTGGGCAAGTCACTTAACCCCAATTGCCTCACTAAAAAAAAAAAAAAGATACTAGTTCAAATCTAATCTCAGACATTTACTAGCTGTGTCATATGGGGCAAATCGTGTAAGCTCTTTTTAACTCAGCCTCCTCAACTTTAAAATGGGGATGAAAACAGTACCTATCTCCCAGAGTTGTGTGAAGATCAAATGAGAAAGTATTTATAAAGTGCTTAGCATAGTGTCTATCACATAGTAAACACTATATAAAAACTAGCTATTATAGTTGTTGTTGCTATTGCTATTAGAAGCAACATCTTGTCAAAACATTCTTGGTTTATCATATAGATTGGTGGTGTTTATATAGCACTTTAAGATATGCAATGGGGGGGCAGTTAGGTGGCGCAGTGGATAAAGCACCGGCCTTGGATTCAGGAGGACCTGAGTTCAAATCCGGTCTCAGACGCTTGACACTTACTAGCTGTGTGATCCTGGGCAAGTCACTTAACCCTCATTACCCTGTAAAACAACAAACAAACAAACAGACAAAATTTGCAATGTTATTTTATCACACCAGCTGTGCAGTTATGGTCCTCATTTTGCAGATGAGAAAACACAAGCTTGCCCCTGAGACCAGGTTGTATGGCTCCAAGGCCAGTCCCAGCAACATGAACAGGCTGTAATGATTCTTGTTAAATTGAGAAAAAACTTCACTGTTCCCAGTGATAGTCTAAATCAGCATTTTTTTAGCCTACCAAAAACATCTCTACTATTTTACCTAAGGTCAATTAAGAGGCTTATGCTGCCCTCCCCTTCTCCTAGACCACCAGCTGAGACAGGAGGATGGGAAGTGTCATGTTTGTCCTCTAGGATTCATGTCCTCTATCTGTATCTTATTCCCTCTTTCATTCTTTTCTCTCATTTAATAACATTTATTGGACTCAATTCAACGAACATGTTTTAAGTATCTACAATGTTTAAGGCACTATGTAGGTGGATTTGGGGACAGGCTCAACTTTTTTAATAACTTCTCATTTCTGTAACTGGTATAGCCAAGCTTGAATGCCAACTTTTCACTTTCCATATTGGCCTTTCCTTGGCTTATATATATAATGGGCCTAAACAGTAAAGCAACCAGTAAAAGCCTTGTGAATTATAGGATATTTCTTGAGGACAGAAAGTATCTCTTTCTCCATTTTCCTCCTAGTATACCGTTGGCTAATGAAGTTTTTCTTCAAAACACCAATTGTAATAGCTGCATAACATGCTATGGGACAATGTTACATTTATTTCTTGGATCTCTTTATTAATATTCAAAGCAAAGGTAGTTGAAAAATATTACCTCATCAACACCTTTTGGAAATAGTTGTTAACTAGATTTTTTTCCTTATGGAAAACCCTTTTACATATTTACATATTTTACATAATTTACATATTACTCATTCAGGGTCCTGCTGGAGTGTGAAAAAAAAAATTCTCCCCATCTGTACCAGGGTTCCTCAAGCAATAGAGTACAGTCATCTCAAGTTGTTGAATAACAAATTAATGAATAAAGCATTTATTAAGTTTTTACTATGTGTAAAACATTGTCCTAAGCACTAAGGGTATAGAAAAGTAACACAGTCCTTGCTCTCAAGAAGCTCACATTATGCTGTAGGAGACAATACATATGGCAGAGTTTACCAGTAGGTCATATGGAGAGGTCTCATGATCCTTAGGATACAACAAAGCAGATGGTAATGACTCTTCTTTAATGTTATTTCCATTGATCACATCATATCAGCTTCTAATACTGAATCATTTTATAGTGCCAAGGACTTTGGTGACAAGAGCTTTCTTTTCTGTGTCTCCAAATAGATGTAGCTATAGCACCTGCAGGAACAGTTATCAGGCTGCATCTTCATAGAAGTTGCTTCTCAGGCTGATGGCAGTAGAAACTGACTTAGAAGTATTGCTATTTTTGGGGCAGGAGTACCTGAGTTCAAATCCGACCTCAGACACTTAACACTTACTAGCTGTGTGACCCTGGGCAAGTCACTTAACCCCAATTGCCTCACTAAAAATTAAAAAAAAAAAAGAAGTATTGCTATTTTTAAGATTCTTGAGTTCAATATTCTAGGCTGGAGACATCAGAGTCTGAGCGAAGATGGCAATCAAGGTGATGGCGATGGTTTGACTTGTATGTTGCCTTCCATCTATCCCCTCAGGGTGCCCTGATGCTCCAGCTAGGATGGCTTGTGTGCCCTAAGAGTAGCTGTTAGTTGGCAGTTGACAGGAATGGCTGGTCCCTTCTCCACATAAGCTACCTCCCCACATGATGACTTTTTGTGTGTGTGAGGCAATTGGGGTTAAGTGACTTGCCCAGGGTAACACAGCTAGTAAATGTCAAGTGTCTGAGGTTATATTTGAACTCAGGTCCTCCTGAATCCAGGGCCGGTGCTCTATCCACTGCGCCACCTAGCTGCCCCTACATGATGACTTAATGTCTGTGAGGGCTGGATTGGAAGAAGAACCAGTGACCTGGGGGTGAAGGGTGCTGCCATTCCCAGGGTTCTTGTCCCCTTTGGTGGCATTTGGTCAGCAGCCATTGCTAGTGGTGATGAGGAAGGTGGGTCCCTTCTCCATAATAAATTTTCTCCACAGCAATGGCTATCAGGGCTGGACTAGAAGCAGGTCTGGTGGCTCAGGGAACATTACCATTCTCAAAGCTCTTGGGTTCAGGGTCTTAAGCTATTTCCTTAAGTATTTGAGGAGAGATGATAGATGAAAAATAGTATTCTAATAACTTTGTATTGCATTAAACTTTACAAATATTCATATGGGACATATTCTCCTAATATGATTTGCTTCTTAATAACAAGGAATTAAGAAAGACTTTCTTCAAAGATGGACAGGTGATTGCAGTTAAGCCTTTCCTTTCTAGGTCTGTTTCAGGAACAATAGGAAAAAGTGTCAAAGGAAGCAGAGGATGGATAGAGGAGATATCAACTAGGAGAAACACCAGTGAAATAATACATATTCACATGCATATAAGCACACACACACACACACAATAAAGGATTATACAATCCTGGACCAGTGCCAAGATGAAGCTCATCATTCCCACCTAACCCCTTTAAGAACTGTAGTCAGGGGGCAGCTGGATGGCACAGTGGATGGAGCGACGGCCCTGGAGTCGGATCCGGCCTCGGACGCTTGACACTTGCTAGCTGTGTGACCCTAGGCAAGTCACTTAACCCCAGTTGCCTCACCAAAAAAAAAAAAAAAAAAAAGAACTCTAGTTAGGGAATACCTTAAGAATATAAAGGGCTGAACTTGGAGTCAAGGAGACTTAGTTTGAATCCTACCCCAGACTCTTTCTAGCTGTCTGACCACAGGCAAGTCACAACTGATTTTAGCCGCAGTTTCCTCATCTGTAAAATGGGAATAATAATAGCACATACCTCATATGATTGTTGTGAGGATAAAAGGAGATAACATATAAAACATTTTGCAAACTTTAAAAGCATCATCATCGTCACCATCATTGTAATTTTTATTATTGTTAATCATCTCTATGGGAAGGTCCATGGTCCTGAAACCTTTCAGGATTATGACTCAGTCCCAATTTAAAATCCAACTATAGAACTGTATCCAGTGGCAAAAGTCAGGGACTACAAAAGATCTCATGAAAACTGCAGATTAGTTTTAAGACTCAGAAATGTGATCTCCACCTCTGCAATTCACCCCACCTCTATCCAGGTCTGTGTGAGGGGACATTGGCTTAGTAGTTTCATTAAAGATTGCTGGAGGGAACAGGGCCCAGCACTGGGTCACCATCCCAATAATATAATCTTAGTCAGGGGCAGAGACTAGAGACCACAGAGAATTCAACTCAGTTAACCCTATCCAGTTTTATAAAAATGTTAAGAGCACAAAAGAAGAGAAATTGAGCCTCAGATCCCCCATGCAGGGCCATAATCTCTGCCTCAATGCCCCCAAACCAAGACTGCTAGAGGGGACCAGGTAAAGAGATTATCAATGGGACTTGATGACTGGCCTACTCCAAAGTGAAGACTAAAAGCTTAATCTCACTGCTCACTTTCCTTTATTCCCACCTTGCATCTGGCACTGAAGAAATAGAGTGACATAAAATCAGCAATTGTGGAACCAAGAGAAGTTTGAAAGAAGCATCAAGTAGGGAGACTTTTGCCAGAAATAAGAAATGACTGGTTACAAAGATATCAAGAATAAATAGAAGAATGAGATAAAGGAAGAGATAATAAATGAAACAACGCAAGAAGAAAAATTTAGAAGGAAAATGAACAATCTTTGAACAAAGACTAGAAAATCATATCAAGGTAGTGAACACCCTGAAAAATAGAATGGAGTACAGAACTCAAAAACAAGAAATATTAGAATAAAAGTATAAAAGACAAGCCAAGAAGCTACTAGAATTAATAGAAAACTTAGAAAGTAAAAAATTAGAAGAAACACACATGAGGTATCTCTTTTCAAATATGTTTAACCTATAAATCTAGATGAGGAGTGACAGTTTAAAGATCACCAGGCTCCCTGAAAACCTCAGTAAAACCAAGTAACTAGACCTCATATTCCAAGTAATCATGAAAGAGAAAATTTCTCAAATTGCTAAAACCACAGAACAAAATGAAAATAAACAGAATAAGCAGAATTCTGAAAGAAATCCCAAATTTAACACACCTAGGTATTGAAGCTATAAATTAACCTGTAAAGCAAGAATTGAAAATGGTAGCCTAAGTAAGGTTCAGTAAACATAGGAACACCAGATACTAGATAAGGTCCCCTTATTTGACAAAAACATCTTTAAAACCTGGAATATAGTCTGGCTGAAACTATTTAGACTGTCATCTTACTCCATATCCCAAAATAAATTCCAAGTGAATAAACAACCTACAAATAAAAGACCATAATATTTAAATTTTTAAAAAAAGAATTTAGAGTAGAATTTAGAACTTTATAAAAATGTGGTTTGGGGAAAATTCTTTTTATCTTATTTTTCAGTCCCAAATTCTGTCATTTCTTGCATTCCTCCCCCACCCACTGAAAAGGCAAGAAATATGATTCTCATATATATGAAGTCATGCAAAACATTTCTTCATTAGCTCTTATTGGTATGGGGAACAAGAAAAATAAAAAGTTAAAAAACATGCTTCAGCCTTTCCTCTGAGTCCATCATTTCTCTATCTGGAGGAGGATAGAATTTTTCACCATTAGTCCTTTGGAATTGTGGTGGATCATTTTATTGATCAGAGTTACTAAGTCTTTCACAGTTGATAATCTTTGCAATATTACCATTACCATGTACATTGTTCTCCTTTGTATTAGTTCATGTGAGTGTTCTGGGGGAGACTTAACCAAATAAATGGAAAGGGGCATTTTTAAAGGTAAAATAAACAGTATTGATTACATAAAATTGAACAACTTTGCATAAAGAAACGCGGTGTAGCTAGGAAAAGAAAAAAAAGCAATTAACTGGGGAAAATCTATAGCAAATATCTCTGATAAAGGTCTGATGACCAAGATATGTGGAATCACATAAATATATAAGGATAAAAGCATTGCCCAATAAATAAGTTGTCAAAGGATATGAATAGGCAATTTTTAGAAAAAGTAATCCAAATTATCAATAGCCATATTTTTAAAAATCCACCAAATCACCAGTAATTTGAGGAATACAAATTTTAAAACTGTGAGTTTGGTGAAACTTTGAACTGATATCCAACTAGTCTGGAAAACTATTTGCAATTATGATTGTTTTGAAAGTCACTAATCTTTCTTACCTCTTGACCTGGTAATACTACGAGTAGATGCATATTCCAATGGAATAAAAGAGAAAGGTAACATGAATATGTACATTAACATATGCATAGATAGGTATGTCATATATGTGTATAAAATGTATATGTAGATATAGATAGTAGTATTTTTTGTAGTAGCAAAGAACTAGAAGGAAACGGATACCCACTGATTAGAGAAATGCTTATTGACCAATGGAAAAGTACAGTATATGAATAGGAAGGAAGATTATTACATCACAAGGAAAGACAAATATGAAGAATTCATAGAAATTTGGGAAGACTTGTAAGAACTGATGTAGAGTAAAGTTAGCAAAACTAAGAAAACCATTTATACAATAAACCCGGGAATATAAAGGAAAATCAACTCAAAACAGCACAGTGACCAATAGTATAGGGGGATTGGGAAAGAAGAGAATATTTGAAACAGTCTTTGCAGGGGGTGGGGAGGGACAAATAAACAAAGAACTGACCTACCCTTGACCTACTGCAGTCGCACTACAATTGGGATATTTTTTCTTTACAGATAACTTAAGAATGTATGAGACAGACATTCTTGTCACTAAACATTAGCAATACATGAGCCCTTGCTCCCACACTCTAGGTAGAAAACAAAATATTACTGGAAACAAAAGTCTGGAGGTTTTTGCTCTTCATTTTGGGTTTTTTTTCCGCATACTCCCTTTTCCCAATAAAACTATCTGAACAATTTGAGAAAGCCCAAAGGATCCTGCTCTTCCTTGTCCTCAAACACATGATAAAGTCAAGATAATGGAACAAGGCAGAGGCAACAATGATAACAATAATAGTCAAAACATACAGTTTTTTCCATTTTATTGACAACGTGGCTAACACAGAGAATATATAGTAGAAAGAATTTGAAATCTGGTATCATAAAGCCTAGATTTGAATCCTTTCTCTGCTGTTACTTTCCATGTATCCTTGGAATGTCCATTAGCCTCTTAAAGTCAGACGAGATGACCATTTCTCACAAATGATTTAGAGGGGGTTCTTGTTCAGGCATAGTTTGTACTACATTATCTCTAAGCTTCCAGCCTATTCTTATCCTATTCCTCTCTATAGCCCCTGCCTAATACTATTCTATGACTTCTTTCAATTTCAATTACTGGGGGCGGTTAGGTGGCACAGTGGATAGAGCACTGGCCTTGGATTCAGGAGTACCTGAGTTCAAATCCAGCCTCAGACACTTGATACTTACTAGCTGTGTGACCCTGGACAAGTCACTTAACCCGCATTGCCCCGCAAAACCAAAAAAACCCCCAAAACCAATTTCAATTACTCTGGCTAAAAATGTAAGGTTCTTCCTACAGTACAACAAATGTCCCAGGTTACAGAGGAAGGTAAATAGTATGGCAGAGGGTCTCAAGATCATGCCATTGGACTTTCTATTGAAAGAACTGGGAAAATATATCTCAAAGAAGAGAAGACTTACAGTTATGATAACTGTTTTCAAATACTTGAAAAGCAGTTGTGTCAAAGAGAAATTAATCTGCCTCTTCTCTATTATCACACTCTTTTAGATTGTTCTTGATGCATGAGTGGATTACTTTTATAAAATTTCATAGAAATGGAATAATAATGATGAAGGCTAGTAGTTGGTAATATCTTCACAGTTTTTGTGGGGAGAGGGATATTAATAAGATCCAAGATTTCCCCCCATGATTTTGGTGTCTTCCTCTCCTTCAGTTCTCTTGTAAATTGATATTTCAATGCTCTCACAATTATGTTGCCTGGAGCATAGATTTCCTCATTGTATTCTTGGTCTAATTTAGCTGCTTTTCTCATCTTTGTCCTCCTCAAGGTCTTTTCAGGATCAAGCATGGTAACCATGGTCCTTGATGGTGAAAAGAGAATATTATAAAAATCTTTTCTATTTTTCTTCTGCTTATTGCTCTCCTTCAATTTTCACTTTAGATGCCCTCAGAATGACTTTATTTGGTTGGGTCTCTTACCAAATCACCTTTAAATTTTATCATATACTGAATCTCTGATTTATGTGTGTGATGTATAAAAAATTCAAGAGACATAGTTTCTGGGTAATTGACCATTTTAATCATTATGGTTAGCAAATAATTAATAAAAGGATGGTCATTTAGCTTTCTTTTATAAACCAGAGACCACTCATGAAGGCCTCTTGATATTTACACACCCTTGGAAGAGTGGGTATTCCTGACAGGTGGGAATTAATTCTGATTGGTTAACAATTAATGAGTGAATGAATGTTATAATGAGAGGTGAACCTATTCTAATAAGGGACTAGGGGGGGATGGGGGGAGGCGGGACGACACACGATTTTGTTTAGTCACCTTTATTCCCATACCCCCACCCCAGGCCTTCAATCCAGACAAAGGAATCTATGCCCTCCCCTCTCCATCCAAGATTCTCTGAGTAGAACACAATGGGCTGGAATTTAGCTAGATTGTTTTCTCTTTGTTAGGTTTTCCAGTTGAGTGAGGTAACAATTCTACCTAGTTAAGGTGGTCTAGGTGGGGTAAATTGAGGGACAAGGTAAGCAATGTCCTTCAAAAACTGGCTATAACTTACAGGTCTTATTTATTTTTTCTTCTTCTTTTTTTTGTTTTTTTTTTTTTGGTGAGGCAATTTGGGGTTAAGTCACTTGCCCAGAGTCACACAGCTAGTAAGTGTTAAGTGTCTGAGACTGGATTTGAACTCAGGACCTCCTGACTCCAGGGCCAGTGCTCTATCCGCTGTGCCACCTAGCTGCCCCAGGGGCTTATTTCTGAATGAGGAAATCAGGAGAAAAAAATCTTAATCTCAATTAATAATTGGTTATTAATATAAGAGAAATAATCATTTCACTCATGTGGTAATGTTGCTTATAATCTTCCATCCTTCTTCTCCATATGATTTTTTTTTTGCAGGGCAATGAGGGTTAAGTGACTTGCCCAGGGTCACACAGCTAAGTAAGTGTTGAGTATCTGAGGTCAGATTTGAACTCAGGTCCTCCTGGCTCCAGGGCCAGTGCTCTATCCACTGCACCACCTAGCTGCCCCCTTCTCCATATGATGTTACAAAGTTTTCTTTTCTAAATTGTTGTTACCTCTGTCTAGTATCTCTCTCCACTTTAAGAAAAAGTCAAGTATTAACTTAGGTGCTTTTAGATGTTTTTGCCCTTCTTATCCTAATAAATTATTTACATTGGCTAAATTTCTACATGAAATTTCCATTGTTTGTGTCCATGTCCTTGATTTTGCCCATTGCCCATTTTTCATTATAAATTATTTGGATCTGTCAGGTTTGAGTTGGTACCATTGCATGTCATATCTCTTTCTTGTTTTTATTCTTCTAGTTTTGTGTTAATTTGTAATCTCTGCTCTGACAAGTCAGTAGTATGACTGTACACAGCTCATTTAGGAATAATTCTAGCATCAGTAAGAAGTAATAGTTTGTATCTATTAAAAAATAAGAAATTTTATTTTCATAATGTTATTTGGTGTTTACTACATCTAGCACATGCAAATTCTTTTGTGAAGAAGGCATTCATGATGTAGGAGCATGAGGCTTTTATATTGTTATGAGTCTTCACTGTGTCTGATTCTGAAGTCCTAACTCATAGATATAGATCCCATAGATAGAGACATAGATAGAGACAAAGATAGATATATACCTATATATGTATATAGATATATACATATAAATAAAGAGAGAGATATAGAAATAGATAGAGATAGATAGATAACAAAATTTCTCACCATCTTCACCTGTTCCCACTCTTCCATTTAAGTCCCCAAGTATAAAATTATAAACTGATTTCATTTGCAGGGGTTTTCCCCAAGTTCTTCATAGATTTTTCTCTACCTCTTCAATCATCTACTGTGAATGTTGGTGCATGAGCTTCAATTGTTTTCATGATGATCTTTTTGCAAATGCTCATTATGAGCACTGAAGTATGACATAACCAAATGTCCCATGAAATTGTTTCTTATTGCCTTTAGATGCCTAATAAAACCAACTCTACTTCCATTATTTGTCTCTCTCAAAGAAAACCTGTGAACCATCTTTTGATCTAGCTGCAATTTCTTTCTTCTGGTTTCATTTATAGAAGAGCCTGTCACAATTGATACGTTTCAGTTCCTCAAGTGGTATGGGCAATTAGACAGGAATATTTCATTTAGAATACCAATAGTAAAGTTAAAGTTAATAATCTAAGAATGTGATTCTTAACACCCTTTCCAACAATTCTGTCACTGGCACTTTAGAAGTACAAGAGATGTGGTTGGAGCAAGATACTAATCCCTCCCCCTAATGCAAATTAGGCAAAATTTTCCTTAAAAGGTATAGAGATCTTCCCCAAGATTTAGTTGGCTTAAGGGACAAATGGTTCTGACTGTTCATATACGTCTTTCATCACCTGAGTACAAAGCAACCATTAGGAGCTCCAGGGGCTCAGATGCTTGACTGGTGGATCACAATGGAGAAGTCAACCAAGGGAGCTTCCCTCAGTTGAATCACTTTGATATGACCTAATACTTATATGGTACCTAAATCTTTTTGAATATCATTTTCCTGCTATGTCTAAGTAAATTTCTTCTTGTTAACTGCTGAATGACCAAAAGTGTCTCATTTTGTTCTAATATTGAACCTAAAGTTGAAAGGGACTAGACAAAGGATCATAACAAAACAGGGTCACATGGGAATTAATCCATTTTGTGTGGGGTTTTTTCTTCTTTTTTCTTTGCTTTATAGGTTGCCATGGCTTCACCCCCAAGAGACCGGCTTACTAGTAGTAAGAATTTCTGTAGGTTGAGCTTCAAAAAATAGACCTGTTTTTTTTTTCCTCAGATTATACTCAAAGCCTTTCTGATTTGGTAGAACCTGCCAAACCTTGTACTCCTCTGATGTAGCCTCTGAGAACCCAAGTGCCAATCTAATAACAATAACAACAACAGCAACAATAGCTAGAATTTATATAGCCCTCTATGTAACATGCTTTATGTATATTATTTCATTTGATGTTTACAACAACCTTGAGAAGTAAATGCTATATTATTCCCATCTTGCAGAAAAGGAAACTGAGACTGAGAGAGGTTAATGACTTGCCCAATATCCTACAGTTAGTAAGCAACTGAGGCAGGACTTAATTCAAGTCTTCCTGACTCCAAATCCAGTGTTCTATTCACTTTGGCACCTAATTGTCTATCTTCACTACAATATAATCAATTAATGTCAATCAGTAAGCATTTAAAAAGTGTCTCATGTTCTAAGCACAGAGCTAGATGCTAGGAATAAAAATACAAAGAATGAAACAATCCCTACTCAGGAGGAGCTAGAGGGTTGAGTATAATTTACTCCTAGAGAGCCAGTGATTCATATGCATACAGGGAGGGTCACAAGTGGCAGAGTTTTGTTAGCCTTGGGGGTAGTAGTAATCGTCAATGAATTGTAATGATCACATTCTCCACAGAGTGGTATTTTACAACAAAAGACAGGGGTAATAGGCCTTGACTGGCCAAACTTATTGGATGGTTACAAGAAGGAAAGATTTGAGGAGGGAGGGAGGATTTTGAAGGGGATGAAGTTGGTAGAGAGAGAATATGCATAATAAAGCATTGATCCCCTCCCTAATAAAAGAAAAATTCTCTGTGAGAGTGTGTGGTGTTCTCAGTTTGCTGAGCATGGTTCTTCAATCATTTCCTTTCAGGAACTTCAGAAATGAGAATCACATACCTGTGAGGTTGGCAGGTTGAGAGGAAAGAAGGGGTATGACTAAGGTGAGAAATAGATAAGAGGACCTATAGATATCTCTTCCAACTGTAGGACACTGTGCTGGGAACAGGGGGATAGGTGAGTGGGGGAATGTTTTATTTCTAGAAAAAAAAAATGAGATGTGTTAAAAACCCAAGGAGACTCGTGCTTGCTTTCACATGGCAGGACAACACAGTGTTAAATTCTGTTTCTCAATTACCTTGTTGGCAACATGATGTGAGAGATGAAGGCATGGATTTTGAGTCAGAGGACACAGATTCAAGTTTTGATTCTGCTACTCTTGAGTGATGTTGCTCAAACCATTTAACCTTTCTGGGCCTCAGTTTCCTCATCGTCATAAAATGAAGGTGTGAGACCAAATGACCTCTAAGGGCCCTTCTGGCTCTAAATCTCTGGTCCTAGCATCTCTCTCTAATAATGGCTGATATAAGATTGATTCTGAGAAATTGCCATCTGGGGTATGGTCTCAGGGGAGCTCTGTCAGCTCAGGGACTAAATGAGAGGTCTGTTTGTTCCATTAACCTGGCTATGGTCATCTCTCAGTCTAGGTTAATGATTTACAAGGAAAGCCTTGACAACAGGTAAGGGAAACTCTTCTCCAGGGGAACTCTTCCTGGGTTGTTCTCTTTAAGACAAATCGAAAGAACTAACCTTGATGCTCAGGGACCAAACACATTAGCCTCCATTAGACCCCCCGCACATAGGACATTGCTGACACTAGTCAGAGTTTTGTTCAGCAGGACAGCAGGTCTTGTACTGACACTGTGCTGACAGCAGCTGTTTCTCTCTCTGGTGCCAGAAAGACAATTATGTAATCACCCCTGCTTTAGCCCTTAAGGAAGGCAAGATAACAAGCAAAATGGCTGAACTCAGCAGAGTTGGCTTAGGTCTTGAACATACAAGTCCCATTTTCATATGTCAAAGGCCCTTAATCTGAGAATGGCCAAAATTTTCTAGAGTCATTGCTGGTACCATCCTACCAGTTCTCTTTAATTCCTGACCTCCACAATGTCATTATCTATCTTGAATAAGAACTACAGGCCCCAAAGGTAAATAGCCATTGTTTCTGTTGTGGCCAAAAATTCTGAGGGTCTTCCCCTCCCAGACTGATTCTTTTAGAAAGGCAAAGGAGGCCATCTTTTGCCTCAATTCTTATATAGGATTTAATTACTGAATGAGTGATGCCTCAGACAAACTGAGACCTGGGAAAGACTTTAGCTTGAAAAGGCCAAGATCACCCACTACATTTGGAACCATAACCAGTCATCCTGACCTATGTCATGCCACTGGACTCAGATAACTCTGGAGGAGAGAGTGAGGTTGATGACTCTGCAGAGCTCTACCTCACTTAAATCTAATTTACTCACCGGTCAAGGCAACACCCTCCTGATGTCATTGGTCCTCTTTGAGAATGAAGGACAAACAACAACAGGCCCCAAAGTCTTATGTCACATCTGGAGATTAGTCTCCTAGTTCGGTAACTATTAGGGGCATTGTTCTACTAATTGCTTTTTCCAATTAGCACTTGAACTTCAAGACTACCGCGTACTTAGGCAGTCAACAGTATCTCATGTCAGACATCATATATGAAGCCAGTTTTTTTCCTTTTTCTTTTCTTTTTTCTTTTTTTTTCTTCAGGGCAATGAGGGTTAAGTGACTTGCCCAGAGTCACACAGCTGGTAAGTGCCAAGTGTCTGAGGTTGGATTTGAACTCAGGTCCTCCTGAATCCAGGGCCAGTGCTTTATCCACTATGCCACCTAGCTACCCCAGTTTTGTTTGTTTTTTCTCTAGAGACTAGTGTGCAATATTTGACTTTACCCCTTGCACTTGTCATGTCATTTTGTTATGCCAAACAGATACCTTCTTGGAGTCTGAACAGAGAGATGGCAGAGAACAAAAGTGCCTTTGATAGTTGACTTTCATCTGGTCTGAAGGTGGCTGAGCCAAGAGAGCCTCTAAGGCTTCCAACTCTTGGGATATAAACAGAAATATCCAAAGATAGCTAAGGCCCTAAATAGCTGTCACTATGCCTGGGCCAAGGTGATTAGAAAGTAGGGAATAGAGCACCATGATGGTAGTACACATAGGACTGTGGATTTTGAGTCAGAAGACATGGATTCAAATTTGGGTTCTGCTACTTCTGAGTGACATTGGTCAAATCACTTAACCTTTCTGGGCCTCAGTTTCCTTATCCTCATAAAATCAAGGAGTGGGACCAAATAACCTCTAAGATCCCTTTCAGCTCTAATTCTATGATCTTATGATCTATCTCTAATAATATCAGATATATGATGAATTCTGAAAAATTGTCAAAAACCATATGGTAAAAGGGGACGGTGCAAAAGAAGGATGACCTTGAGCAAAAGCTACCACAGACCCTGGGACTGGCAGCTCAGGATGGGAGGAAGCAGGTCTTCCTGAGGAGGAAGTTTATGAATGGGGAAGAAGCACACTCTCATCACTTTCCACTCCCAGGTATTAGTGTCCTGGGAAAATTCTCCATCTGCCTCATGCTAGGCATGCATCTGGGAGCAGAAGGGCTAGTGGTGCCTTTTCTTACCATCAAATTCTTAATCAAGCCCAAAAGAAAACTTAATACTTTTCTACATATAGGACCTTTTCCTCTTTATTTGGGGTATAGCCCTAGTAGTTTTAGAGCTGGGATAAAGGAAATGCACAGTTTGTGAACTTTCAGGGCATAAAACCAAATTGCTTTCTATAATGGTAAATTCACAGCTCCACAAACAGTACATCAGGATGCCTATTCTCCCACATCTCTTTCAATATTTGTTATTTTCCTCTTTTGTCATCTTTGTCAGCTGGGTAGTTGTGAATTAGAACCTCAAAGCGGCTTTGATTTGCATTTCTATAGTTATTAATGATTCCAATCTGTCTTTCCTATGATTGTTAATAGCCTAGATTTCTTCCTTTGAAAACTGCCTGCTTATATATTTTGACCATCTATCTATTCAGGAATAGCTCTTAGGCTTAGAATTGAATCAATGGAACAGAATAGATAGAAACTACACTATAGCTAATGACTATTGTAATCTAATATATGATAAACCTAAACATCCAAGCTTTTGGAACAAAAACTCATTATTTAACAAAAACTGTTGGGGAAACTGGAAAACAGTATGGCAGAAACTAGGTATAGACTAACATCTCACACCATATACTAAAATAAGGTCAAAATGGGTATATGATTTACACATAAAGGATGATACTATAAGAAAATTAAAGGAGTGTGGAATTGTCTATCTGTCAGATTTATGGAAAGGGGAAGAATTTAGAATCAAAGGAAATACAGAGAATAAAATTAAATATAAAATAGATAATTTTGATTATATAAAATTAAAAAGCTTTTGCAAAAACAAAACTAATGTAACCAAGATTACAAGGGAAGTAGAAAACTGGGGAAAAAACTTTGAAACAAATATCTCTGATAAAGACCTCATATCTCAAATATATAAAGAACTGCATCAAATTTATAAAATTGCAAGTCATTCCCCAAATATTAAATGGTCAAAGGATTTGAACAGGCAGTTTTCAAAGAAACCAAAGCTATCAATAATTATATTTTTAAATGCTCTAGATCATTATTTTTTATTTTTATTTTTTTTAGTAAGGCAATTGGGGTTAAGTGACTTGCCCAGGGTCACACAGCTAGTAAGTGTTGAATGTCTGAGGCCGGATTTGAACTCAGGTACTCCTGAATCCAGGGCTGGTGCTCTATCCACTGCGCCATCTAACTGCCCCTAGATCATTATTGATCAGAGAAACACAAATTAAAACAACTCTGAGGTATCACCTCATACTTATCAAAATGGCAAATATAACAAAAATGTAAAATATTGGATGTTGGAGGGGATGTGGGAAAGCTGGGATGCTAATCCACTGTTGGTGAACTTGTGAAAAGATCTAGCCATTCTAGAGAGCAATTTGTAACTATGCCCAAAGGGCTATAGAATTGTGCATACCCTTTGATCCAGCAATACCATTACTGGGTTTATATCCCAAAGACATCCCCAAAAAGAGAAAAAGACCTATTTGTACAAAAATATTTCTAGCAGCTCTTTTTGTGGTGGCGAAGAATTAGAAATCAAAGGAATGTCGATCAATTGGGAAATGGCTAAAGAAACTGTGGTATATAATGGTAATGGAATATTATTTTTGCTATAAGAAATGACAAGTAGGATGGCTTTAGAAAAGCTTGGAAATACATGTATAAAATGATGTATTGGGAAGTGAGTAGAACCAAGAAAACACTGTACACAGAGACAGCAATATTTTTTGATGAAGAACTGTGAATGACGACTATTCTCAACAATACAACAATCCAAGACAATCCTAGAGGACTATTGATGAAACATACTATCCACCTCCAAAGAAAGAACTGATATTGATGGAACAGACTGAAGCACACTATTTTTCAAATTCTTACTTTTTTATGATTAAGTTTGCTTGTACAAAATGACAAGTAAGATGATGTTTTACATGATCATACATGTATGGCCCATATCAGATTGTTTGCCACCTCAGGAAGGGGGGAGAGGAGGGATTATTCACTAATACTATTCTACTGTATTATGGAAATATTTGTTTCATTTAAGTTCAGAATAAAATAAACACTTTAAAAAAAAGAAATTTGAATCTGTTCCTTACATACCTTGGATATGAGACCTTTATCAAATAAATTTGTTGCAGTTTTCCCCCCCAGTTACCTGTTCTAGCAGTGAAATTTGAAAGAAGGGGGTAAGTTTGAAGAGCAAAGATAATGAGTTCTATTTTGGATATATTTGCTTTGAGATGCTTATGAAGCATCTGCATCAAATGTCCAACAGGGAGCTGATTATCGAGGATGGGAGATCAGTAGAGAGAATAGGGTTAGGTAAAAAAAAATAAGTGGGAATCATGTAGAGAGATTATAATTGAACCAATAAGAGCTGACAAGATCACTTATTGAAAACATATAAAAGGAAATGAGAAGAGGATCCAAGACAAAGCTTTGGAACATCCATACTGAGTGGGTTTGAATGGATGAAGATCTTGCAAATGAGTCTAAGAAATAGCAGTAACACAAGTAAGGAGGAGAACCAAGAGAAATAAGTCATGAAAATAACAATAATAGCTAACATTTATATAGTGCTTACTCTGTGTCAGGCCTTATGCTAAGAGCTTTACAATTATCAACTCTGTTTCCCACAACCTTGGAAGGTAGGTACTATTATTATCTTCATTTTACAGTTGAACAAATTGAGACAAACATTTAAGTAACTTACCCGGAATCATATACAGTTAGTGTCTGAGGCAGGATTTGAACTTGGGTCTTCTTTACTACCCATCCAGAGCCATATTCACTGTGCCATCTAACTGGCAAAGAAGAGGGACTATTCAGGAAGAAAAGGCAGCTAGGTGGTGCAATGGATAGAGCACTGGCCCTGGATTCAGGAGGACCTGAGTTCAAATCCGACCTCAGACACTTGACACTTACTAGCTGTGTGACCCAGGGCAAGTCACTTAACCCCAATTGCCTCACACACACACACAAAAAAAGAAAAGGTAGTCACCAATGCCAAATGTTGCAGAGAGGTCAAGAAGGATAGACTGAGAAAAGGTTGTTAGAGCTTTCAATTAAGCAGTCACTGATAGCGTCAGAGTGAACAATTTCAGTTGAATGAAGGCAGAAGTCAAATTGTAGAGGCTTTAGAAACACCGATGTAGATGGCCTTTTCAAGGAATTTAGGTGAGTAGAGGAGTAGAGATATAGGACAATAGATAGCAGGCATGGTAGAAGCTAACAAAATGGGTTTGTTTTGTTTTGTTTTAAGGATGAAGGAAACTTGGGTGTATATGTGGACGTCACAGAGGGGTCCAGTAGATAAGGAGAGACTGAAGATTACAGAGAAAGTGGAGGTGGTGGTAATCACATTTTAATATAGTTCAGCTCTACTCAGGAGTGTTGCAGCCTATTGGTCACATGTTAACACCTCTGCTCTAGAAAAACAAGATTTAACAGAGAAGACTGATGGAATTCTGGCCCAATACTCTCTCTCTTTGAGGGTAGTGGCATCTGACCCAACCTCCTGCTTCTCCTCCTGGAAGGAATTAAAGTCTTCCTGGGAGAAGGGCTGAAGGAGAAGATGCTAGAGATGTCTATTCTTACCTCCCTTAGAATGAGGAGCCACTCAATCTTCTCTAAGGTCCCTTTTAGCTTTAACCTTCTTAAGATTTTGAGATTCAATCACACAGCCTTATTTCATTCAACTCTAGCTTTATTTCATGGCACACTTTTTCATACACTCTATAGCTCAACCAGATTAGATTGCTGACTCTTCCCCAGATAAATCTTACCTTCTTTCACATTTCTACAATTGAACAGACCATTCTAGGGGTGGAATCCCTCTATTCTCACTGTCACGAGGTGGCCAACTCATCTATGAAACCTACCATAGTCCTCCAAAATTAAAATTTTCCCTAAATTTTTCTTAAAGCTATTTTCTCCCTGTTACCACCTAATTGTACACTTATTTATATTTGTGTTATTGCGGTAGCCTCCTAATTAGGCTCCCTGACCCAAATTTCTACTTACTTTACAGCTAGATGGCTCAGGAGATAGAGTGCTGGGTCTGGACCAAGGAAGATTTGATTTCATATCTGGCCTCAAATAATGTCTGATCCTGGACAAGTCCTTTAATCTCTGCCTCAGATTCCTCAACTGTAAAATGATAATAATAACAGCACCTACCTCTCAGGCTGTCGTGAAAATAAAACAAGATAATATTTGTAAACTGCACTTAGCACAGTGCCTGGCACATAGTAACTGTTTAATAAATGCTTATTCCCTTTCTCTGCCCAAGTAGTTTTCTTTTTTCTTTTTAACATTTCTATTTAAAGTTTTACATTCCAAATTCTATCCTTCCTTTCCTTTGTCCCCTCCTCTTCCCCTGAGATAATAAGCAATCAGACATAGGTTATGCATATACAATTCTGTAAAACATTTCCATATTAGAAACTTTTTTATAAGAAGACTTGAATAAAAGAAAAAATGAAAGAAAGTGAGAAATAGCATGCTTCAGTCTGTCTTCAATCAATATCAGTTCTTTCTCTGGAGGTAGTGTGCTTCATCATTAGTCGTTTTGAATTATTGTATTGATGAGAAAAATTAGTCATTCATATTTCTTCATCAACAATATTGTTGTTACAGTATATATTGTTCTAGTTCTGTTTACTTCATTATGCATCAGTTCATATAAATCTTTCCAGGTTTTTCAGAAATCATCCTCCTTGTCATTTCTCTTTTTTCCCATAAAAGTATTTTATTATTTTCCAGTTACATGTAGAGATAGTTTTCAACATCTGTTTGTATAAGATTTCCAATCTCAAATTTTTCTCCCTTCCTCCCCTTCCTCCCCTCCTCCCCAAGACAGCAAGCAATCTGATATAGGTTATATATGTACAATCCCATTAAACATACTTCTGCATTAGTCATGCTGTGAAAGAAGGATCAGAACAAAAAAGGAAAAACAAAAAAAGAAAAATAGAAATAGTATGGTTTAATCTTCATCTAGATTCCATAATTCTTTTTTTCTGGATTTGGAGAGCATTTTCCATCATGAGTCCTTTGGAACTATCTTAGACCATTGCACTGCTGAGAAGAGTCAAGTCTATCACAGTTGATCAACACACAATTTTGTTGATACTGTGTACAATTTTCTGGTTCTGCTCATCTCACTCAGCATCAGTTCATGTAAGTCCTTCCAGGTTTCTCTGAAATCTGCCTGCTCATTGTTTCTTACAGCACAATAGTATTCCATTACATTCATATACCACAACTTATTCAGTCATTCCCCAATTGATGGGCATCCCCTCAATTTCCAATTCCTTGCCACCACAAATAGAGCTGCTAGAAATATTTTTGTACAAATAGGTCCTTTCCCCTTTTTTGGATGGCTTTGGGATATAGATCAAGCAGTGGTATTGCTGGACCAAAGGGTATGCACACTTTTATAGACCTTTGGACATAGTTCCAAATTGTTCTCCAGAATGGCTGAATCAGTTCACAACTCCTGCAACAGTACACTAGTGTCTCAGTTTTCCCAGATCCTCTCAAACACCAACATTCCTTTTTTTTTTTTATCAAATTAACTACTCTGATAGGTGTGAGGTGGTACCTCAGAGTTGTTTTAATTTGCATTTCTCTGATCAGTAGTGATTTGGAGCATTTTTTTTCTTATGATTATATATAGCTTTGATTTCTTTGCCTGAAAACTGCCTGTTCAGATCCTTTGACCATTTATCAATTGGAGAATGACTTATATTTTTATAAATTTGACTCCATTCTCTATATATTTGAAAAATGAAGCCTTTATCAGCGATACTTGATGCAAAATTTTCTTTTCCAGTTTTCTCCTTTCCTTATAATTTTGGTTGCATTGGTTGTGTTTTTGCAAAACCTTTTAAAATTTTATATAATCAAAATTATTTATTTTACATTTTATAATGGTTTCTATATTTTCTTTAGTCCTAAATTCTTCCCACCCATAAATCTAAGAGAAAAATTAATCCATGTTCTCTTAATTTGCTTATCAAAGTAGTTTTCTTAAGGGTAGATCTGACCATGTCCCTCTCCTACTCAATAAATTCCAGTGGCTCCCCATTGCCTCAGTCATAAAATATAATCTCCTAAATCTATTAAAGTCCTTCACAACCTATCCCCAAACTATCCATCTAGTGTCATCATACATTACTCCCCTTCCCATGTTTTACGGCTCAGTCAAACTAGTCTTCTTTCTGTTCTTATACACAACATCCCACTTCCCTTCTCTGTATTTTCCTTGGCTGTCCTCTATTCCTCATCTCCTCTTCACATAATCCCTCTCTTCCTTCAAAAAGGCATCATCTTCTTCAAGAGATTTCCTGATATTTCTGACCACTAAAGCCCTCTCTCCCTAACTGCCTTGTATTTTATTTTGTTTGTATTCTGTATATGTATATATATATATATATATATATATATGTACATGATGACTCCCTCAATAGAATAATAATAGCTAATATTCATATTGTAATTTCTGGTTTGCTGAGTAATTTGTTTATGTTATATCATTTGATCCTATAATTAGATCTTATAATTTCATTTTTTGTTTTTTGTATCCCTAGCACCTAGAACAATGTCTATTGTACATTAAACATTGTAGTTGCTCAATAAATGCTTTTTGGTTGATTTCTGTATGTGTTATATCCCCCATTGGATTGTAATCTCCTCAAGAACAAGAATGATGTTGTCTCTGTATCCCCAGTGTCTTGAATACAGTATGAATTTCATACATATTTGTGGAACTAAATAAAAATTTTGCTATTGTATCACTGGCCAATCAATCAACAGGCCTAAGTCCAAAGAGGGGCTTGCTTGGACTTCGTTTACCACAACCAAAACTTTTAAATCAAAAAGGTAGCTGAATAAAACATTCAGTCTCCATATCTCTTAAACTCTCCCTGACCCCTTAAAAAAAAGGTCATTACATCATTTCTTTCCTCTCACTTAGGAAGGCCTATTTAAGTACAAGTCACCCTAGCTTCAACACTCTGGGACCCTGGGAGTGCCAGAGAAAGGTGTGGTATGGAGACCATAAATATCACAAAGTGAGGAATAAATGCCTACCAGGCTCATTAACACCAGGACTCAGAGACAAAATTTGCTATTTTTATAAGGTGCACCTTCTCATAAGCCAATTGGAGACTAACTTGAAACAAACAAAAAAAAAAGATTTCTTTTGGAAATGTTCTTGTCCTTTCTAGGTTAGGGCTTCTCCCTACTATATGCTATTCACGGTATTAGGAAGGCTCCTCTTGACATGCTTACCTTTGGCCAAATTGTGTCTTCCTGCTTTTCTGCCTGCCTGCCTGTCTACCAGAACCAGGCTAGGGCATCTGCACACCCCAGGCAAGGTTTGAAAATTGAGCTCATCTCTGCCTGTTTACCAGAGGCTTTGTGTCTTCAGTTCAGCCATGCCAAGAAACTCATCATAGAACAAATGCCTACCTGACTTGTAAGACAGTTTCTCTAGCATTCATGTATGTGCATTTATAGATGCTGACAGAAAGTTCACCTCATATCTAGGAAGAACTGTGTAGAACTGTGTTCGAGTCTCACCTTTTACAGATATTGGTTGTGTGACCCTGAACAAGTCACTTAACTTTTGGGCAACTCTCTAAAATTTTAAGTTACAGAGAAGGTACAAATTGACATTGACACGGGACATTTCATTTTCTGGGGAGTTTCCTATGCCAGTAACATCACAGGTTTGGTCCTTATACATATGGCAATTTTTTTAATAAACATTTTTATTTAAAGTTTTGAGTTCCAAATTCTATCCCTTCTTCCCTCCCTCAGATGGTAAACAATCAGATACATGTGCAATTATGTAAAACATTACCAGATTAGTTATTTTGTATAAGACTTGAATAAAAGAAAAAAATGAAAGAAAGAAAGTGAAAATAGCATGCTTTAGTCTGTGTTCAATCAATACCAATTCTTTCTTTGGAGGTAGATAGTATGCTTCATCATTAGTCCTTTGGGATTGTCTTGGATCATTGTATTGCTGAGAATAGCTATGTCATTCACAGTTCTTCATCAAAAAATATTGTTTTCCTTGTGCACAATGTTCTCCTGGTTCTTCTCACTTTACTATACATCCGTTCATATAAATCTTTCCAGGACTTTCTGAAATAATCCTGCTTATCACTTCTTATAGGACAGCAATATTCTATTAAAATCATAAACCACAGGTTGTTTAGCCATTCCCCAATGGATGGGCATGCTTTTGATTTTCAATTCTTAGTCACCTCAAAAAGGGGTGCTATAAATATTTTTGTACAAATAGGTCTTTTTTTTGCCTTTTTTGGATGTCTTTGGGATATAAACTTAGGAGTGATATTGCTGGATCAATTTAGTTTTAGAGCCCTTTGGGCATCATTCCAAATTACCATCTCTCTCTCTCTCTCTCTCTCTCTCTCTCTCTCTCTCTCTCTCTCTCTCTCTCTCTCTCTCTCTCTCTCTCTCTCTCTTCCTTCTTCTCCTACTATGTGGTATACTGGGTGCCTACCTACCCCTAGGCCTAGCTTTCTTCTCCAAACTTCTAAGAAATGAGTCACATTGATAAGAATACAAGTCATTCCCCAATTAGTAAATGTTCGAAGAATATGAACCGTGAGTTTTTAGACAATGAAACCAAAACTATCTATAATCATGAAAAAAAAATGTTCTAAATCACTACTGATTGGAGAAATGCAAATTAAAACAACTCTGAGGAGGGCAGCTAGGTGGCACAGTGGATAAAGCATCAGCCCTGCATTCAGGAGGACCTGAGTTCAAATTCGGCCTCAGACACTTGACACTTACTAGCTTTGACCCTGGGCGAGTCACTTAACCCTCATTGCCCAACCAAAACAACAACAACAACAACAACAAAAAACCCAACTCTGAGGTACCACCTCACACTTATCAGATTGTCTAACTTGATAGAAAAGGAAAATTATAAATGTTGGAGAGGATGTGGGAAAATTAGGACACTAATGTACTATTGGTGGAGTTTGTAAACTTATCCAACCATTCTGGAGAGCAATTTGAAATTGTGCCCAAAAGGCAATGAAATTGTGCATACCCTTTGATCCAGCAATTCAACTGCTAGGTCTATATCTTAAAGAGATAAAAGAAAGGGAAAAGGACCTACACGTGCGCAAATATTTATTTATTTTTCTTTTTTAAAATTTTCTTTTATTATTTTCCAGTTACAGATTACATATAAGGATAGTTTTCAGCATTTGTTTACACTTGATTTTTAGTTCCAAATTTTTCTTTTCTTACCCCTTCCCTTCCCTCCCTCTTCCCCAAGACAGAGAGCAGTCTGATATATGTTGTATATGTACAGTCACATCAAACATATTTCTACATTAGTCATCTTGTGAAAGAAGAATCAGAACACAAAAGAAAAACTTCAAACAAGAAGGAAAAAAAACAGTCCAAAAATAGAAACAGTATGATTCAATCTGCATTTGTAATTCACAGTTCTTTTTCCTGGATGTTGAGAACATTTTCTATCACAAGTTCTTTGAAACTGTTTTGGATTGTTGCACTGCTGAGAAGAGCCAAGGTAGGCATGAGGAGGAAGTGCTTTATAGGCAGGGTAAAAGCTTATGCAGAGGGGCAGCTAGGTGGCACAGTAGATAGAGCATTGGCCCTGGAGTCAGGAGGATCTGAGTTCAAATACAACCTCAGACACTTGACACTAGCTGTGTGACCCTGGGCAAGTCACTTGACCCTCATTGCCCTGCAAAAAAAATGATGTGCCTTTTATCCAATAGACATTTGGTAACATCAAAAAGAATTTAAAGTTTCCCAATTGCAATCCACTTTGTTCTTCTTCATATGGAATCCTTTTCCAATCCTATGTGTAGCTTGGTTGCACATAGGTTACACATAGGTCTCTCGTATGTGAACTCCTTGAGGGCAGGGACTTTCTTTGCATCCTCAGGAATTAGGTGGGGATACAAAATGTCCAGCATGTTGTAAGGTCTTCCTAAATTCTTATTGAGTAACAGACTGAGAAAGACCCATATATAGCAAAATACTCATAACAGCACTTTTCTGGAAGTAAAAACCAACAAAAAACAACCTGGAAACAAAGCAATTGCCCATTAATTGAGGAATGGCTAGTAAAACTTTAATTTATTAATGTAATAGTATATTTTATACCATAAAAATCCAAGAATATGAGGAATCGAGAAAAAACATAGGAAAATGTTCATGCATTTATGCTAAAGGAAGAAAAAAGAGAACATTATACATAGTGACTACAATGATGTAAATGAAAATGTGATTAATAATGGATTTCTTGGGGGACCCAGGGACCCAATCTTAGTCAGGTTTCTCTCTTCACCCCCAAGTTCAGAAAGTGTAGTTCTTAGAAACTTTAGCTAATTCCTTTTGGGACCAGCCTAGGAGCCCATGGGGGGAGCAATAGAAATGGAGATAAAAACCACACCTATCAGAATACGTCTTTGCCCTCAGAGGGTTTCTCCCACTAGATCTTGATGTCATCAAGCTAGAGTACATTTTAATATGGACCACCCTAAGGTCATGTCAGCCAATGGAATTAAATGATGTTAGCCAATTAGCTTTGATCAGTGTGTAAGAGCCACCTCTATCAGAAGAGGAAAAAGACAGATCATGAGGCAAACACCATTCTGGGTCACACTCTAAACAAAGAAGGCTGTCAATTTGTGAGTGCTCTACTCTTAGTACAGAATAGGTAATGTAGAGACAATATAGCACTGGGGGGGTGTCTTCATAATAAATGTTTGATGCTAAAAACTGGTGCAATGACCATTAATTTATAAGTAGCAATACATTTTAGGAAAAGCCAGTCTGGCCCCCAATAATTTAGCTAGAAACAGCTAGCCCAATAATAATTTGTTTTTGTTTTTTGTTGGCTTTTTGTGGGGCAATGAGGGTTAAGTGACTTGCCCAGGGTCACACAGCTAGTAAGTGTCAAGTGTCCAAGGCTGGATTTTAACTCAGATCCTCCTGAATCCGGGGCCAGTGCTTTACCCACTGCACCACTTGGCTGCCTCCCCAATAATAATTTAATAAATACAATTATAACACTTAAAGGCAACTGAACTCAGATTACAAATGGGTCCCAATTTGTGCAAATAATAAATCCCCCTGAAGTGGTGGCATTATTCAAATTTGCACTGCATATTTTCACTGGACTGGAACTAATGACCACATTTTACATCATTATAATTTTTTTTTGGTGAGGCAATTTGGGTTAAGTGACTTGCCCAGGGTCACACAGCTAGTGTGTAAAGTGTCTGAGGCTAGATTTGAACTCAGGTCCTCCTAAATCCAGGGCCAGTGCTCTATCCACTGTGCCACCTAGCTGCCCCCATCATTATAATTTTTGATGGTGCAAATTCATATACATGTGACTACTTCAGGAAATTCACCATTCACACTGGGACCTACCTGTAATTGCAATGCCCAAAATTGGTCCCAGAGACCAGATGATGAAATGTGCCTTCCTTCTACCATTAGGAGGAACAAAATACTTTTCAAGTCAACAACCATTTATTAAAAACCTACTATTTTCCAGGCACTACCCTATGTTATGGGTGCACAAAAAAAGACAAAAAAACAAAAACAAAAACACCAGTCCCCTCTCTCAAGAAGCTCACAGTCTAATGATGAAGACATTGTGAAAATTAAGGTACAAATAAGATGTACAGGATAAAAGGGGGATAGTGTTAGAAAGAAAACATTAAGATTAAGAAAGACTAGGAAAGGCTTTTTGTGGAAGGTAGAACTTTAATTGAGACTTAAAAGAAGGCAAGGGAAGCCAGGAGGCAGACATGAAGAGGGAGATGGTTCCAGGAATAGAGGACAGCCAATGAAAATGCCCCAAATTGGGAGATGGGGTGCTTGTGTGAGAAACAGCAGGGAGGCCAGTGTTACTGGATGCCGAAGTACATGGAAAGGCGTAAGGTGTCAACAGACTGAAAGGGTAGGAAGGGATCAGATTATGAGTGCTTTCAAAGGCCAAACAAGAGTTTATATTTAATCCTGGCCACAATAGAGAGCCACTGGAGTTGATTGAATGGTGGTATGTGACATGGTCAGACCTGTGTTTTGGGAAGATTCATTTGACAGCTAAGTGGAGGATGAATTGAAATGGGGAGAGACTTGAAACAGAGAAACCAACCAATAGGCTCCTGAAATATGTTTTCAGATGTGTTTGCTTTGTTGCTTGATTTTACTTAACCATTTCTCCTTTTTAGAAGGAATGGTTTACTGGGGAGAGGGTGATATGGGAAAATGACTAATATTTTTAAAAGAACATCAATAAAATATTTAAAATAAAAATAAAGTTTATTTGATGATAGTTCATTAATTTGGTAATATTTAGTGAGAGCCTAGTCGCATGCTAGGCTGTATTATACATTTATTCTGATATAATTTATTCTCTTTGAGACAGCATGCTTTAGCTAAAAGTGTGTGGGGGAACTGTACTCAAGAAGCAAATTTGAATATCAACATTGACATTTATAAACAGGATAAATTAGCCCCCAATTTCTCCTGTATATGATTTGCTTGTAAATAACAGTTTATATGATATCTTTGTCATTAGACTGTGAGTTCCTTGAGATCATGGACTCTTTTTTTGGGAGGGGGGGAGGTCTTTTTATTCCAGGCATATTTTCATTGGGCTGGAACCAATGACCATATTGGTTCCTAATGCTTAGTATAATAAATGCTTGTTGAATGACTATATATGACGAGGAAAATTATTTAACTTTCCTGAAACTATTTCCTTATTTGTAAAATTGGGACAGTAATACCCACAGAACATTCCTCATTGAGTCATCGTAATGTTCAAATGAGATAATATGTAGAAAGTCCCATATACATATCAGCTATTATTTTCAAATATTATACAAGTTCAGTTCCTGCATCTCCTTGGAGATATCTTCATAGATAAATCGTGGTTCTCTCTCTCCCAGAGGAGAGTTTCCTAATGACATCCCCAGAGAATAAACACTTAGGCAGATCTTGGAAATTACCTCAAGATAGAAACTAATTCGATCTTTGATAAAGCCCAACAGCATTATTATGTAAAGGCAAACATGGTTCTTTTAAATAGTAGCTCCTCTATGTAGTATATTTTCAGAAATGAAGAAAAAGTATCTCTAAAATTCGAATGTAAGTCTATGGGGAAAATAGGATTTGTCTAGGTTTTTAGAATTGTACAGCATTAGGAATCTTCTAAACCAGTGATGTCAAACTCAAATAGAAACAGGCTACTAACCCATACATAAGGATGCTCGTGGCCACTTAGAAAGCCAAAAAGGAACATCATTTCTTTTAAAATGTATTTTATTTATTTTGTTAAATATTGCCCAGTTACAGTTTAATCTGGCTTGATATGGTAGTGAGCATTCTCCTGGGCAGTGTGTTTGAAGTCTCTGTCCTAAACTTAGCTCCTTCATTTTTCAGATAATGAAACTGAGAGCCAGAGATGATAAGCAGTTCACCCATGGTCACATAGTTAAGTAGAAGCAGAACTCAGATATAAATCCTGGTATTTTAACTTCCTAGTCTGGAGCTTCTTCCACCATAACATACTGCTTCTGCTTCTTTTTTTTTTGTGAGGCAATTGGGGTTAAGTGACTTGCCCAGGGTCACACAGCTAGTAAGTGTTAAGTGTCTGAGGCTGGATTTGAACTCAGGTCCTCCTGAATCCAGGGCCAGTGCTCTATCCACTGTGCCACCTAGCTTCCACTGCACCACCTAGCTGCCCTCTTCTGCTTCATTTTTAACAACAAAATCCATTTCAGGTACAGCTCCAAGGAAATTCTTTGACTATCACATTACTTTAAGTAAGTAGTGACTGTAGAATGTTGAACACATAGAGGGTGACTAATAAATACTTGTTAACTAACTAATCCTTTGCAAGAAACCATATAATCATCTGAATAAACCAGCCCTCTCAAGCAGGCAATTTTCCACAGTATTAATCTGCCTCTCAGACTTTCTACCTCCTACTCCTTCCAATGCATGCAATATCAATGGCTACACAAAACTTTAGAATCCTTCTCATTAAGGTGTCACCATTCTTCCCTCATGAAACACCAGTATTAAAATATGTCAATATGAAAATGGATCTGCATGCATATTCACTCCAATGATACTAATAAAACCCCATGTCTCCAATTCTTATCCAAGCCCTTCTATAAGTTCACCACAGTGGGTCCATCCAATAGGCTGAGACCTTCCTTTCTCTCTTCATCTCAAGAATACCACTGGCACATATAAGCTGCTCAACAATTATCCCCCATTCTTGATCTGTGATCAACCCATCATCTTTTTCACTTACAAGTATCCTTGACAATGTGCTTTACTCTTTTCATTTCTCCATTATAATTCCTTTCCATCCTTTGGATGGCTTTCAATTTTAATTCTTTGGAGATTGTAGTATTCTGTAACTTGGGCATATAAAAACATGGGAAGAAAACTATTATTAAAAATATGGGACTTTGTTTCAGGGAGACATTTGAGCCATAAAGCAAGCAAACAAACAAGCAAGCAAAGAACTTTGTAATTTCCCAAAGGCAATTCAACCTGTTCTCCCTTCCCTTCCCAGACTCACCTCCAGTTGAGTTCTGGATTCAATTCATCCTCGATTTGCAATGCTTATCATATAGACATATGTGTGTATGTATGCATATATGTAAATACTCACATTTGTGTACACATACACATGTGTATATGTAAATACATAGATATAATCAGAGATACAGAGAGAAAGAAAGATGTCTATGCATATATATATATATACAATCTGGGCAACAACAGTATAGAACAGAAAACCTGAAAACAAGGAAGCTGTCTGAGAAAGAATCAGTGTATTAGTCCATATCTTAGAAAGGAAGCAATTATATGATGTAAAGAGTTCTGAGAGTCAAGAAACCATGCTTTGCCATTAAGTGGTTGCATGACCCTGGACTAATCACCATTTCCCAAGTCTCCTATTGATAAAATAAGAGCCTTGAAACATAATCTAGTTCTAAAATTCTAGAACCATAGATTTAGAACTAAATGGACCAATACCCTCATTGTATGGATGAGGAAACTGAGGGCTCAGATGATAAGGTGAGTTGACTAACATCACACAGGTAGTAAATAGGAGCACTACAGTAGGATTTAAAGCCAGTTCCTTTAATCCCAAATCTGGGAGTCTTTCCATAGCACGATTCTGTCTCACCTTACATCAGTTATACACATTTGATAGATCACACCTTGTCAAATTACAGTTTCATGTTTGGATGCTTTACATTTCCAACTAAAATATAATCTGCCCAGGTACAGGAATAGTATCTCATATTCTTCCCTAAACCCATTTAGCTTCTAGCATAATGCTGGGCATATAACACATAGTCTGTTATTGACTGAATAAGCAAAAGGAAATAGTTACCTGAACTGTGAAATACAATACTAAAAAAGTCCCCAGTGTGGCTCCAGCAGCACCAGTAGGCTCCTATTCACTCCCATTACCATGAAGAAGAGCAACAAAGGACTCACAGGAAGGGTAAAAGGAGGAACCCTTAGATCCCTTTCCACTATGTAGATGGGAATCCTGGCTCACCATTATGGCTTGGATATTTAGTGGTCTTGCCTGAGGGTTCTAAAAATTCCAACTGTCTTGGAAGATACAGGAAAAGAAGGGTAGTATTTTAAGTCAAGTCAATGCTCTGGGGGAAGAAAATAAGTATTCCAGTGGTATCAGTTTCAAAATAGAAACAGATGCCTGCCAGCTACATGTTAACTTAGAAAATCATGAATTAACATTTTTTATGTTGCATTATATTTTATTTATTTATTAAACATTTCCTAATTATATTTTCAGGTCCCTTACAGCCCAGGGCCACCAGTTTGACACCTCTGAACCATTAAAGTGTTCGATCACTCTTCTTGAATTACATAGGGATAAGACCAGCAAATCTGTGTCTTAGAACTAGTATTGTTGTCGTTCAGTAGTTTCCAACTCTCCATGATGCCATCTGGGGTTTTCTTAGCAAAGATACTGTAGGAGTTTGCCATTTCCTTCTCCAGTTCATTTTCAGATAAGGAAACTAAGGCAAACAGGGTTAAGTGACTTTCTCAGGGTCACATAGCTAGTAAATGTCTAAGAATGGATTTGAATTTGCAAAGATGACTCCAGGCTCTGCAGTCTATCCACTGAGTCAATTAGGTGCCCAAGAACTAGTTGTTGTTTATCCTTCTTCTTGAAGAGGACTATGATATCAGGGTGATGTTGTGACTTTCATGAAATGGATTTAAGTGAGGGGGGGGTGCTGTGTAAAGTCACCATCCTCACTCTATCCTCTGGAACCATCTGGGTCCAGTGGCAAGATATACATCAGGACAACTGGAGATAGCCCTAGATGTTTGAGGCAGTTGGGGTTAAGTGATTTGTCCAGGGTTACACAGATAGTAAGTATCTGAGGTGAGATTTGAATTCAGGTCCTCTCAACTTCATGGCCAGTGCTCTATTCACTGAGCCATTTAGCTGTCCACAAGAACTAGTATAGTGACCCTGAATGAGGATCTCACTGGGCATTATTTTGAGACATAGATCACCAGATGTACTGAAGATTCATTTGCCCTTTTTGGAGTGTTATACTGAGCATGCATCAATATTCTCCACCTGCTTCTAATAAACCACATGGAAACTTGGGGGAAAGCCTACCTCTGGCCATCCAAAAGGACTTAAAAATGGAGATAATAAAAAGTTCCTTAATCGGCTGCAGAGCTAGATCTCACTAGATATACAAAATGGGGCAATAAATGGGGCAATCCACCTCTCTCTCTCTCTCTCTCTCTCTCTCTCTCTCTCTCTCTCTCTCTCTCTCTCTCTCTCTCTCTCTCTCTCTCTCTCTCTCCTTTTACACCAAAGCATGAGGACTGCTTTAAGCTGCCTCCCAAGAAACAAGATGGGTGAGGGCACTCTGGCCCATTCCTCCACCTAGCCTCCATATAGCTCATGTCCTGACTAGGTCAACCTGAGCCTAAATTTGGCCTGCTTCTCTTGTATTGTCTTCTCTGAGTAGGTGGCCCAGTATCTTGAGATTTAAAAGTTTAGGAAACCTTATGAGTTCTGAAAAGAGCTCTAGGCTCAGTGTCAGTAGTGGCTCAGTATCTGCTGGGAGAGACTGATGGCAGGGAAAGTATCTATATCAAGACAAGAGAGACACACTGAAGACAGAAGAGACTGATGGCAGGGAAAGTATCTATATCAAGACAAGAGAGACACACTGAAGACAGAAAGATACAGAAAGTTACTCCCAAAAGGAAGCAGTTCCCAGTAGTATGACTCCTTGGACCAGCCAAGACAGGTTCAGCAAAAGACTCTTCCAGGCCATAAAGTACCAGGAATTGTGAATCACCCAAAGAACTTTTCCAGAATTGGAGATATGCACAAGTATGACAAAAATATTTTAGTTAATTTGCTGGGGACAATGAATGAACTAGGGAGAAATAGCAGTCAGGTCTTCCTGACTCTAGGCCCCTTGCTCTATCTACTGTACCACCTAACTGCCCCTACACTTGGTATTAATCCTTTTAGGGAGGCTCTAGACATGAGCTATCATACCTAAGCTATATTGGGAGATTTTCCTGGAATAACTCCAGGTCAGGGAAATGAGCCAGAAAGCACAAGAAAAAAAAGCCTGAACACCTCTCTTTGGGGCCAGCCTCTCCCAGGACCAAACCTAGTTCACCTGAGCTCAAAGTCAGAGACCTTGTACAAGATAGGGTGCCATGGGTCTTTTTTCCCACATTTTACTAACTCATAAATTATAGGAATGAGTTCCAAATTTTCCTCTTTACTGGCATTCACCTTAACCCTCCTACAGAGACATCATAGGATAGTGAAACGAACACTGGGCCAGGAGTCAGGAGACCTGGTGTCCCAGTCTGTTGCTGCTGCTTTTTTGAGGACTGAGAGATTTCCACAGAAGGAATAAAATAGCCAACATTGCTAAAAGCAGCAGGCCTTTATTAAGGGCACATTTGGAAAGGTACTTAACCTTAAGACATCTGGGTGAGGGAGATGAGAAGGGGTCAAGGCAAAAAAGAGCAAGGATATATTGGAATCTCTGTCATCTGAAAAATAAGGATACAAGAAGACCATTGGAGGGGCAAGATGCATCAAATGAAAAAAGTTGAGAGTTTGGGTGAGATGATCTTGAAACCATGTGATTCGTTTCCCATCTTTGGTGTCACAGGAACATCAAGTCAGGTCAATCAAAATGCTTACTTTATGCCTGGTACTATGCAAAATGCTGAGGATACAAAGGGCAAAAGTAGTCCCTGGCCTCAAGGAGCTCCCATTCTAATGAGGGAGGCAACATTTAAGCAAATATGTACATACGAGATATACACAGGGTACTTGGAGGTAATCCCAGGTAACAATAACCCATGTACAGAAAACTGCCAGCCAGGAAGATTACAGATATTGAGGTGCAGGGAGAGAGTTCTAGAGAAGGATTAAGTTGGAGGTAACAGGAAGGAGAAGGGGTTGTGTCTAAAGCAGAAACAGCCCATCACAAAAATAACCAATCATCATTTAGCTCTGGCTTTGCCTCCAATCAATGAATTGATTAAGCCATATGTATGCAATTTATTATATTGTTTATCAAGTTTATTGAATAAATATTTATCGAACACTTACTATATGACAGGCACTGTCCTAGGTGCTGGGCATACAAAGACCAAAATAAAGAGCCTATGTTTTAGAGTAAGAAACAACATGCATTAACATATGTATATATACAAAACAGATACAAGGCTATTGTGTGACGGGGAGGGAAGAGCAGCTATGGAACCAGGAAAGTCTTTATGCAGAAGGAGCTGAATCTTGAAGAAAACCAGAGAGTCTAAGGTGGGGGTTAAAAGGGAGTGCATTCCAGGCATGGGGGACAGCCAGTACAAAGGAACTGGAATCTCTGAGAAACAGCAAGAAGGCCAGATTGGCTAGAACATAAAAAATGCCTGGATAGGAGTAATATGTGGCAAGGTTGGAAAAGTAAGCCATGGCTAGGTTGTTAAGAACTTTAAATGACAAAAAAAGGAGTTTATATTTTACCCTGGAGGTAATAGGGAGTCGCTGGAGTTGGTTGAATGGGGAGGAAAGGAAGAGGATCACTTAGTCAGACTTGCACTTCAAGAAAATCATTTTAGCAGCTAGGTAGAAGATGGATCAGAGTAGAGAGAAAAGGAGACTAGAGATAGGAAGATCAATTAAGAAGCTTATTGCAAATAGTCCAGAGGTGATAATGATAAGGACTTGAACTAGAGTGATGCCTGCCTTAGTGGAGAGAAGGGGCTGTATGCAAGAGACTAGTCATATGACATTGGGCAATACACACCCCCTCTTTTGGAACCAGATTCCTCATCTGTAAAAGGAAGGCGGGGTTGGGGGGGGTGGGCAGCTAGGTGGTGCAGTGGATAGAGCACCGGCCCTGGAGTCAGGAGGACCTGAGTTCAAATCCGGCCTCAGACACTTAACACTTACTAGCTGTGTGACCCTGGGCAAGTCACTTAACCCCAATTGCCTCACTAAAAAAAAAAGAGGAAGGAGTGGGACCAGACAATGTCTGAATTCCCTTCTAACGCAAATATTAGTTCTAACATGTAATTTCAAGTTTAGTCAAACCCACTCCTGGTTTTCTAAGAGTTCACCTAGTAAAACTCTTTTTATAATTAAAATTAACAAACACATTCAGATTTCATGCAGTGATTTTAAAATTTTTTTTTAATTAGATAGTGAGGGTAGGAAGAATATGAAAGCAAGAAGGGTCAATAAGAATAAATAGACATTTGTAAAATGTTTAATTCCCACCTTCAGAATAGGTAGATCAGAGGAAGTTCCTCTGATCAGACATATCAGAGGTTTCAGAATTGACTTGTTTTCAATTAAAAACAGTCTATATTTAGCTGTCCATATGCTCCTACTTGACCGGCGATGCCCACAAACACAGACGTTTTAGTGTACACAGAAGCAATTCTCAGCAAGATCTCCTTTTTAGGAAACGAGAGAGAAGCTGCAAAGCTTAATCGGTTCTAAGTGGTTCTGAAATATTGTATCAGTTTACAGCAGGAAGGTCATTTTGGTGAATGAAAGGGAGTGTTCCACTCTGCACCCTGGATTTAGCTGTCTAACTCCCATTAATGTTCATAGGAGTCACGCTGCCAAATCCCTAGCCATCACTCTGGATATCTGTCCCAATCCCTTGCTGTTCAAATTGAAATGTATCTTCCAAAGCAGAACCTCATCCTGAGGGGGAACAGAAGAAAGCTTCAACGATAGCCATGACAGTGCCTTCATCACTCAGGGGCTCACATGTTGGCAGCATGAAAGGTGCTCCATTTTTGGCAAACCGACATATTAAGAGGACTTTGCTTATAGACCTGACCCCAGACTAAAGCCGATCCTTTTAAAAGGGGAATGATAAGCTAGTGACAGAAGGAAAGCTGATAACCAAACACTCTCTCCATATTGAGATTTTAGTATTATGGGGGTTGTCCTTGCCAAGAGGTGATGGAGGCAGGTGATAGATTGCTCTGGGAAAGGTTTGGGTAAATGCATTCATGACAAAGAGGCCTCTTCACATACAGAACTCACCCCTAAAGACCTGGGTTTGTTTGAGCCATGACTGTCACTTACTAACAGAAGGTCTCTTAAAACCTCAGATTCCTCAGCTATTAAAGGTGAAGAGCAACATAACCTGTTTCTTTTTTTTTTTTTTTTTAGTGAGGCAATTGGAGTTAAGTGACTTGCCCAGGGTCACACAGCTAGTAAGTGTTAAGTGTCTAAGGCCGGATTTGAACTCAGGTACTCCTGACTCCAGGGCTGGTGCTTTATCCACTGTGCCACCTAGCCGCCCCAACATAGCCTGTTGAGTAGAGAGCTGGCCTCTGACTCATTTAGACCTGGGTTCAAGTCTTGCTTATGAGTTGACTGCTTATATTACTCCAGGCAAAGCCACTTAACCTCTTGGCACCCCAAGAAACTTTCTAAGATTATAAATTGCAGAGAACATTCAAGGTCTGCTTAGTCAGAAGGACATCCTAACAGAACTCCTTGCACTGATGAAATCACAGGTTGAGGTTTATTTGGTTTTTTAATGCATTTCCTACTTAACAAGATTGTTATAAAGAAAGAGATTTTTCAGCAGGAAAGTGATACCTATGAGAAGCAGAATGGATTCTTGGGAGAGAGTTAGGAAGCCCTGAGTTGAAATCTTACCTCTTGACTTGACACATACTGAGTGTGTGACCCTGAGTAGCCAGTCAGCTCTCTAAGATTATACATTTTAGAGCTATTACCAACCCGCTACTGATAGAGCAGCTAGGTTACACAGTGGTTTAGAGCACTGAACTTAGAATCAGGGAGACCTGAGTTTGAATTCCCCCTCAAACACTCTCTAGTTGTCTGACTCAGAGCAAGTCACTTAATCTCTCTTAGCTTGTTTACCCATCTATAAAATGAGGATAATAATAGCATCTACCTCACAAGGTTGTGAGAATCAAATGAAATAACATGTGTAAAGGGTTTTGCAAACCTTAAACATCTATATAAATGTTAGCTATTGTTACAGAGGAAGTAATTTCAATAGCAGTTCCCTCTACCAATGAAATCACAGGCCAGAGTCATGGGGAAAGTACTATATAAATGTGACCTTCAATTACTAGAAGCTGATATCAGAGAAGACTTGGCATCACTGTCAGAGACCCATTCATTGCCCATAGGTCTGATCCAGTGTGGTAATCCTTGATTTCTTTTTCTTCCAGTGCTAACATATTCCCAAAGATCTAAACCTAAGTCATTCCTTATCATATCACCTAGAAGACTCCTAGACCAACAAATTATGCATAGGTTTAATTCAATAGGCTTTGCTTTAATGATGGTTCACTCTTATTCAACCTCTAAAACAGGCCATTCTTTCTCCTACTAAATCAATATGGCGAAACCAAAAGGTATATCTGTTGACTTCATTAGGTTGCTGTAACAAAACACTTTCTACATCCTTAAAGTGGGTAGCAAGGTGGCACAATGGATAGACATATCAGGAAGACATCTTCCCCGATTCAAATCTGGTCCCAGACTCTTAGTAACTGTGTGACCCTGGGCAAGTAACAACCTTATTTGCCTCTGTTTCTTTATCTTTGAAATGAGCTGGAGGAGGAAATAGCAAACCACTCCAGTATCTTTGCCAAGAAAACACCCAATGGGGTCACAAAGAGTCAGACAAGATGGAAAGGACTGAATAACGATAGCACCTTAAAATGCTATACAATTGTGAATAAGTGTTGCTGGGTTTTTTGTTTTGTTTTGTTTTGTTTTGTTTTGTTTTGTTTTTAAGACAGAGACCTAGAAGGGGAAGAACTTAGGGTAATAACTCTATCCTTATCTCCTTAATTATTTTAAAAGATGCATACCTAGTCATAAACTACAGTGCTTGGCATAGTAAGTACTTAATAAATGCTTATTGATTGATTAAGTTGAAGCCATGGTTATACTTAGACCAAAGATATCAGAGGTTAAGAAACATTATTCTGAAGTTTTCTTGGCTTCCTCCAAAGTACTGCTCAGTTGCCATCTTCTACATAAAGCTATTCTTAATCCCCACCCACCTCCCAATCTCCTACCCTTCCTACAAGAAATTATTTAAAATCACTTGGTATATACTATGCATTTTCTTATTTGTGTGCATGGTGATTCTACTACCCACAGAATATAAGCCCCTTGAGGGTATGGACTTGTCTCCTTTTTGCTTTTTTTGTATCCCTAATGCTTCAGACCTGTGTGCCTGGCACATAATAGATACTTAATAAGTATTGAATTTGTTGTTGAATAGTATTTATCTTCTCCCAAATCAACATAGCTGATAAAGGTTGGTGATATACAGATAGGAAAATAATCAAGGGAAAATGCAATTATAGCTGACATTTCAATGGTGTTTATGGTTCCAAAATGCTTTAGTTACATTATCTCATTTGAACACACATCACAACAAATTCTTTAAGATAGCCAGCATAGGCATTATTATTCCCATTTTAGAAATGAGGAAACTAAGATTCAGAAAGATTAAATGACCACAGCTATTAACTGGCAGAACCAAAATAGAATCACCAAACAGGATAGAAAGGGACCACAAAGACCACCTAGAACAAACTATGTCTGAATAGCAATCCCTTTTGCAGTATCACCCAGCCTTCAACTGGATGCCTCCACAGCAGGGCAGTTCCCAAAGGGAACTATTTCTGAAGGCAGTCCATTCCACTTATGAGTAGTGTTAGTTACTAGGAAAGTTCCCTTACATTGAGACGAAATATGCCTCTCTGCAACCCAGGAAGGGCTAACTCCAAATCCAGAGCTCCATCCTATGCTCCATCACACTATCTGACATGAGAGATAACATTTCAGTGAACAATAAATTATATTGAAAAGGAAAGAAATAAAAAATATACTGTTGGGGCAACTAGGTGGTGCAGTGGATAAAGCACCAGCCCTGGATTCTGGAGGACCTGAGTTCAAATCCAGCCTCAGACACTTGACACTTACTAGCTGTGTGACCCTGGGCAAGTTACTTAATCCCAATTGCTTCACCAAATATATATATATATATATATACATTGCCATCTTTTTCAATAATTATGAGATATTTAGCAAATTGGCCTGATTATTCTTCCTTCTAGGGTTGGATCGGTAAATTACAGCTCTCTCTTATCAAGAATAGGTCTTTAATCACAGTTGTATTGGTGTGGTCTTACCACTGACAAAGATCATAAACTCCCCATTCCTTAGTAGATGGCCAGCATGCTTCTCTCTGGGGCACAAAGGAAATTCCCGTTCTGATCGTGATAGAATATTACTGTGCTAAAAGAAATGATATGCTCATTGATTTTAGAAAAACATGGATAGATTTTCATGAAATAATGAAGACCTAAACGAGTAGAGAATGTTTTAAGAGCAACTTTGAGCAACTAAGTCATTTTGACTATTATAAATACATAAATTAAGTTCAAAGGACATATGAAGGAAGATACTATCTGCATCTGGAGAAAGAACTAATAAATAGAAGCATGCATAGAATTATTTTACATATATATTTTTACAAATATACATATATGTATCTAACAGTAATCACCTCTAGGGTGGGAGAGGGAAGAAAAAAGAGTAATTTACATGATAACTATTATATTTTTAAAAGTAAGGACCAGTTAGGTGGCACAGTAGATAAAGCACTGGCCTTGGATTCAGGGGGATCTGAGTTCAAATCCAGACTCAGACACTTGACACTTAACTAGCTGTGTGACCCTGGGCAAGTCACTTAACCCTCATTGCCCCACAAAACAAGCAAGCAAAACCAAAAAGTAATAGCAAGTTGTACGCAATAGATTTGTAGGTTTATGTGTGATCATACTTTTTCATTCCACTATGTTATAGAAATGCTTGTTTTGTTTCATAAATTAAAAAATAAATTAACTATTTTTTTTGGCAGGGCAATGAGGGTTAAGTGACTTGCCCAGGGTCACACATCTAATAAGAGTCAAGTGTCTGAGGCTTTATTTGAACTTGGGTTCTCCTGAATCCAGGGCTGGTGCTTTATCCACTGCGCCACCTAGCTGCCCCTAAATTAACTATTAAAAAAAAAAACAAAAAAACACAACCTTAAGCTGCTTAAGCTTTGCTTTCATGGGCTTCTTTCCCAGGTGAATCATTTCATGAGATCTTTAGTTATTTTGGATCATCCTGTTGTTCTCTGTAGGTGGGTCTAAGCATTCCCTCCAGATTAATTTCCACATCTCTTGTGGTTTTTGGAAGTAGGAGGAGGATTACAGAATAGATTCAGAGCTGGAAGGAAACCCCTCATTTTATAGATGAAGAAACTGAGGCCCAAAGAGGTTAAATGATTTCACAAGGTCCTCTATTTGCAGCTAAAAGAAACCTCAGAGGCTACCAAATCCAAACACCTTTTTTTTTCTTTCTTTCTTTCTTTTTTTTTTTTCTTTTTTTTTGCGGGGCAGTGGGGGTTAAGTGACTTGCCCAGGATCACACAGCTAGTAAGTGTAAAGTGTCTGAGGCCGGATTTGAACTCAGGTACTCCTGAATCCAAGGCCTGTGCTTTATCCACTGTGCTATCTAGCCGCCCCAAACACCTTTTTTTAATAGATGAGGAAACAGGGATTATAAGTGACTCATTCAGCTTACACAAGTAGAGAAGCTTAGTAAAAGTTGTAATAATAGAAATCATGGTGGTGGTGGTAGTCACAGTGGCGGCAATAATAGATCCCATTCCACACACAGGAGAGCTTATTCAAAGATGGCCTGATGTTGACAGGGAGAAAAGTAATAAAAGTTAGCATAAAAATTTCCATTATGTCACTATAATTCTATTTGTAACTTTTTTAAAGGGGGCGAAGCAGGGAGACAGAAATCTGACCTGTCTTTAATAAGTCCTGAAATACTTTTTAAAATCCACAGTTTCATTGGTGTAGTTTCTCCACTGACACACATCACAATCCCCCATGCTTTAGTAGATGGCCTTCATGAAATGTCATCACCTAGTGACCAGCCTTCTAGTGATGAAATTGACCCAGATTGGCTCCTAGGAAAATAGAACACACATTCTATTGGATGGAACTAGAGAATGGGGGACAGCCCTGGAAGCCTGTCCATTTTTATAGCATTGCTTAGATGATGTATTCCACTGCCATAGAGTTTAGCACTCAAGACCACAACATTCCTATATGTAAGAGGTGGGGGGCATGATTAAGTCCAGCCTTTATGAGTATGTGCAGCTATGACTATTTACCATCTGGTAACCACAAAGCAAAGAAAATGACTTTTGATAGGTTACTGAGCTAGACCAAGGTGTGTACTGACACCTGACAAAGAGACCCCCCTGAGAGTCTCCAGGCTGGGAAAGTGCCCAGGGTCCTCTTTCACCCATAGCGGGCATCAAACATCAAGTGAATGGCTTTAGGTGAAAGAGAGATGGAACAAACTAGGCCATGACTTTATGAACTTTGGAGTTTTGAACTTTATGGACTTTTGAGTTTGAATCCCATTCTGTCTCAACAGTCAATTAAAAGTCTTTTTCTTCATCTTGTGATTAACAAACTGGAAAAATTCATAGCTACTCATAGTCTGAAACCCATGTGAGGACTGACTGTTTCAGCCAAAGCACACTGTTCATGCTCATAAGAGCTAGATTTTGCCAGTCTAGCCCTTATATTCTCAAATAAGGAGATGTTGTCTAAAGCCCATCTATGGCATCTCCCCCATCCAGTTTATCAATAAGTCACCTGAATCTAAGCACGTTGGGGTAAAGGAGTTTAATAGCTCTTCACTTTTCTTTATTGCAGACCTCTTATATTTGATAGAATAAGTAGTTATTTTGTAGGAAAAAGATACTTCTTAAGGACAATCCAGAGTTCATCATATATATTGGAAAAGTATAACACAGGAAATCATAACCACCTTTTTTTTTTAGTGAGGCAATTGCCCAGGGTCACACAGAAAGTAAGTGTTAAGTGTCTGAGGCCTGATTTGAACTCAGGTACTCCTGACTCCAGGGCCGGTGCTCTATCCAATCATAACCACTTTTAATAAGTGTTCCTATAAACCCAGAGTTCTTAATTTGTAGTCTGTGAATTTTTTTTGCAGGGCAATGAGGGTTAAGTGATTTAACCAGGGTCACACAGCTAGTAAATGTCAAGTGTCTGAGGCCAGATTTGAATTCAGGTCCTCTTGAATCCAGGACCAATGCTTTATTCACTGTGCCACCTACCTACCCCAGTCTGTTGTTGTTGTTTTTTTTAAATTGATAACTGTATTTCAATATAATTGGTTTCCTTTGCAATCTTATGTATTTTATTTTATTTTATGCATTAAAAACCATTATTTTGGGAGCAGCTAGGTGGCTAGTAGATAAAGCACTGGCCTTGGATTCAGGAGAACCTGAGTTCAAATCTGGCCTCAGACACTTGACACTTACTAGCTGTGTGATCCTGGGCAAGTCACTTAATGCTCATTGCCCCACAAAAAAAAAAAAGAAAGAAAGAAAGAAAAAAGTCATTATTTTGAGAAACTGTCAATAGGCTTCAAACTGCCAAAGGAGGCCATGACAAAAAAAAGGTTCAGAACCTCTGCTCTAAAGATATGCAATAAACTTAATAAAGAGCAACACAAATAAAAAACTGCCTGATTATTTCCCAGAAATTTGTTTAAGACTTTCTCTGGGGACTTTAATCCAGGTTCATACATTAGAGCTTCACCTTAGTGCTTCCCCTCCCCAACAGCTATGTATTTTACTACCAGGCATATATTCTTTATTGTTTATTAAGTATTACCTTATGTGTGTTTATGTTGTCTCCTGTGATAGATTATAACCTACTTAAGAGCTGGGGTTGTTGTTGTTTTTTAATCTTTGTAACCTCATTGTCTTTTGCAGTGGCCAGCACTTAGTAGGCATTGCATAAATAAAACTTGTCAAGTGATTGCTTGGCATGCAAGGGACTGATATAGCATTTGCCAAACTTTATTTGGAACCGTGGAATACTCTGATGCTGGGGGTATAGTGACTGAATCCCTAAGCACTACTTTCCTTCTAGCTCAAAATCTATGATCAGTATACCACAAGGTAAAATATGGCATTGGAAACCCCAAGCATGTTGTGGTTGCAAGGTGCCAATGTACCACAGAATAATCAGGCTTTACTGGATTTTGAGAAGTTATTTAATCTAACTCCTCAGTCTTAGGAGTTTAAAACTCCCCTATAAAGATACTTGTCCCATTCCCCTTCCCTGCCTTTTTTTTTTTTGCTATACAATTCCCAGGTAAAGAAAATCAACAACTTTCCTTGATAATTCTTTTTAGTAATTCTCAATCCTTCCCAAGTGGGAGTCCTTTCTAATATCTTCCCTGAATTCCTCCCACCTCACTTAAAACCCATTTTCTTTACCCTTTAGAAATAGAAATTATCTTTCCTCACTCCCTTTGGTAGCTAGGTGATGCAATGAATAGAAAATGAAATCCTGAGTTTCAATTCCACCTCAGAGCCTCATTAGCCATGTGACTGTGGGCAAGTCACTTAACTTCTCAGCCTCATTTTCTTCACCAATTGAACAGAACAAAGAGAATATTGTATATATTAAGAACAATATTGTTTTAATAATAACTGAGTGAATAAGTCATTTTGACTGTTATAAATACCCAAATTAACTATAAAAGACATATGAAAGAAGACATCTGCATCCAGAGAAAGAACTGATAAATAGAAGCATGTATAGAATGATTTTACAGATATGCATGTGTGTATATATATATATACATACATATTTGTGCTTAATGGTAGCCATCTCTAGGGCAGGGGAAGGCAGGAGGGAATAAAAAATAGAAAGTTGCATGATAATTTTATTATATTTTGAAAAAGGAATAGCAAATTGTATATAATAGATTTGCAGTTTCATGTATAATCACCTTTTTCTATTCTACTATGTTATAGAAATGCTTGTTTTATTTCTTAAGTTTAGAATAAAATAAATAATTTTAAAAGGAAAGGAATAAGTATTTATTAAGCACCTACTATGTGCCAGGCACTGAGTTATACACTTTATAAAAATTGTCTCATTTGATCCTCACAACAACCCTTGAAGGTAGATGCTATTATGATCCCTATCTTATAGTTGAGGAAACTGAGGTGGACAGAAATTAAGTGACTTGCCCACAGTCACATGATTCAGATATGGATAATAATAGTAAGCACTTCATCAGATTGTTACGAGATCAGATGGGGTAACATAATGTAAAGCACTTGGCAAAAATAAAGCACTACATAAATTCTAGCTGCTGTTATTATTATTTAACCCTTCATAGGTCTAAATCTCTACTATAATCCTACTCTGATTATACACCATGGTGTGGAAATGACCCTGGATTTATGTTGCCAGGCTATGCCAATGAGCAACAACCTCTGGAAAATCCTAATAAAGTCAGAAGAGAGTCAAATGGAACCAACAAGTGACTGTATGTTTCTTGTCTACAGACATGCCTAGCTAAGTTTGGAAAGGGTCATCACCAGAAGACTATCAGGTAATGATTCCCCATGCCCTGCTACTACCTGTCAAATCATGAAACCAACTACTAAGGCAAAGAGAGAGTTTGCCATCTACATCAGTAGAGGGAGAGAGTACCCAAACTGATGAAATCTTAAATCTTTTTGAAATATTAAATTATAAATTTAAAGAATGTTATCAAGTAACCCCTCTCCACTTTCCCATCTCGAGTCCTAATAATTCAAGTTCCTTTAGCCTATTCCTGAACTTGGATCTTTACACATAAAAAGAACAATGTCATTTCTAAGTGGCATTGGAAAATCTCCCTTTCCAGACATTTCGCATGACCCCCTCTAAACACACTATATTCCAGCCAAACAGTCCTACTTGCTGTTCCCCAAACTTGGCATTACATCTTCCACCTTTCTGTCTTTGCCCATGCTCTTCCCCATGCCTAGAGTTCAGTCCCTTGTCACCTCTGTCTCTTAGAATCCTTCTGCCCCCTTCCACAGGAAGTCTTTCATGATTCCCCTGGTTATTAGTGATCTCTCCCTTCTCAAATGATCTATTTACTTTTCTAATTATATATTATATTCTTCTAGTAGAAGGTCAATTTCTCAAAAGCAGGAGCTACATTCAGTTTGGATTTGTGTTCCCAATGCCTAGTACAGTGTTGTACACAAAGCAGTTTCATAACAAATGTTTGTTCTAGTGAATTGAATTATATAAGCTGAATCAGATGGAGGATGGAAAGGAATTTGAAGAGGATGTTCAGAAAAATGTCAAGAAGGCCCTTTCTTTCAGAAAAAGGCTTGTGGATCAACCAAAAAAAAAATAACCTCAAACTTAAGAACTTGTATGAAAACACTTCCCCAACCCACTCCATTCTAGAGGGTCCCACTGATGATATCTTCCTTTGTCCTACCAGTAGAGTTTCCTTATTAAGAATAAAACAAAAGAGACAATGACTAATGTTTCAGGAATTGTAGCAGATGTTTACACACGTTGAGATAAAGTTATGAGGTTCTTCTCCTTTAAGATCAATGTATGGACATTTGGAAGTGCCTATCTAAAAAAATTAGGTAATCTGAAAACTAGTGTGGAATTTAATTTTCCCAGAAGATATGATAATTCTTTCTTATGACATCAGGGCAAAAATACTGCAGCCCTTGTTTTCTACACTCCCATTTCTTTCACACCAAACCATATGCTTAGTGCTATCAAGCAACACTCTTTCTCCATCTCGTGGAGGTGTTTTAAAACATTTTTTTTACTTTTGAGCTTACAGAATGAAAAATAGAGAAATGCTTTCTCCAAGGAATAATTTATTGAATAATATTCTTGGGAAGCATATTTCAAGACAAAATCCTATATTTTAGACCATCCACATTTTTCTTCCTAAAAATATCATGCTGCATGAATTTTAAAAATGAAATAAGATTCTCATGTATCTGTATAACAATCAGCTAAGAAATTCCATGTGAGTTTTGCAATGAATGACCAAATTATGAGCACATAATAATAATAACTCACAAACTTTTAGCATTTTATAATTACAAAGGACCTTTGTATACATTATCAGATTGGATGCTCACAAGAGTCCTGGGAAATGGGTAGTGTATTATATCTATTATATTGGCCAATGGAGTGCAGAGCTCAGACTTAGACCAAGTTTCTTAACTTTGAGTCTAGAACTTTTTTCAATACTCTACTAAGTCCACTGAACCTGATATCACACGCTAGTGAAGAATATTATCACAAATAAGAACATGGAAAGCTCTACAATGTCGGATATTTTCAGGCAGTGAAGAAACATTCCCTTCTGAAACATTCTAACACAAAGTAATAGATTAAAAGGCAGATGGAGTTTTCTTTTTTTCCAGGAAAAAATCCAGTTGGGAATGTGGGGCCTGGAAGAAAAGATCATGAGATCTACTGTATCTGCTCCAAAAGTCCTTTTTTCATGGCAATGAGGGTTAAGTGACTTGCCCAGGGCCACACAGCTAGTGTCAAGTGTCTGAGGCTGGATTTTAACTCAGGTCCTCCTGAATCCAGGGCTGGTGCTTTATCTATTGCATCATCTAGCTGTCCCCTCCAAAAGTCTTTTACAGATGTTAAAGTAGTGGAAACAGAACCCATTCAACTCCTTGAACCAGTTCCTACTGGCTAACTTATGATATGTTACTGGAACATACATTGAGAGAAGTTTTGTCAGACACCCAGAGAGCATCCAGATGGAAAACCAAAATGAGAAGTTAAACATGAGGTAACTCACAATTCTAAGACCTCACTTCTAACCCCCATCTCCCATGTCACAAAATACACTGGTCTCTGAAACATTATTCATGTTTGAGTGACTATTTGGGATTTGGAAGCATCATCAAATAAAGTTGATTAAGCTGTCCTCTCCTCCCAGTTCTCTGCTAAATATAATATTTTCAGGGTTTCTATAAATAAAAGAAGCCCCCAAAAAAGGAGAAAGAAAGCTCAAAAAGTCCTGTTTTTACAAAAAAAGGCAAGTCCTTTATTTGAGATGGATCACTGTTGTATGTTACACCATTGTCATATCTAAATCAAGGGTCATAATGTAAAGGAAATAAAGGGTTTCATAAAAACGTATCACTCCAAATGGTACCCCTGGCCAACTCTTTGACTAAACACATAGTGAAATATTCAAGGTTATTATATGGCACTTAAATTAATAAGAGCAGAGAGAAGGTATCATTTATTCACAGTCCAAAGCAATGACTTTTGAACCTTTGGTATATGTCTCAAATAAGTATCAGTAAACACATAAGTTAGCTGGATAGTATTTAGTTTCAGGTTACTTAGGCCAGTGCTAGGGTGTTTGTGTGTGTGTGTGTGTGTGTGTGTGTGTGTGTGTGTGTGTGTGTGTGTGTGTGTGTTTAAAGAATTGACAAAGTTAATGAGTTCAGAATTCACATGGGATGATTAAGGTCTCTGGTGTGAGCACACAGGCAAATCCAAAACATGGCAAAATCAAGCTCTGTAGTGCTGTGCAAGAGAACTACATTAGAAAATAGCAAGTGAGATACACCAAGTTACAAACTCTGTGGCTCTGATAGACTTCCAAAATTTAAAAAAAAAAAGGACACTCTCAAAAATTCATGAGCTAGGCAGCAGAGATGTTCCTGGGGCTCATGATTCGTTCCAAACAGTGCAACAACCCTCCTATAAGTATTTTTGTATTTGCATATTACAATACCCTTCCCACCCACCCCTTGCCCCTAATAAACAGCACCAATGCAGTTTGAGTTAGAAAATTGGAAATCAGAGACATTCTACAGGTTTTCATCATAAGTAGGGACCATTCAGTCTGGGCTCAAATGCAAACCTCTTCAAATAGCCAGTCCCAACAGTGCACCCCCCCAAATTCCCTCTGCTTGACTGGTACGAAATCAGAAAAAGCTGACAAGCTGTCCCAGGGTGTTGGGGATAGACTTGCTGGTGGAGAAGAAGAGGAGCACTTCAGAGATGCCTGTCCTGGTTTCCAGGAAGAGGGGATAAAATGAGGAGGTCGATCACAATTTTTATACCAAGAAAATATCTGACTCCCACCATTCACAATGTCCTTGGCCCAGTCAAAGCTCAATATGGTCCTAACTAGTCATCTTTTGTGTCCATTACTAGTCAGATCATACCAACCCATCGGATAAAGAGGGCCCATTTTCACAGAAAGCCTTTTCTCTACCCCATGGACTCTGTAGGGTCAATGGTGTGACATTTGCCAGTGTTTCTACTGAATTGAGTTTCTTCTCTTTTCCCCTTCTTGAGGCTGTTGTCTAAAAGTTTTTCTGGAACCAGCCCTACCCCACATTTTAATGGAGAGAGTGAAGCTACTTGCTATCTCCCCAAGTCCTACCCCCATCCATCCCTTCACACATAGGCAGAGTCACTTGACTGAGTCCTGCCAAAATTGGGAACACTGACCCGAGGCAGGTCCTTGTTGCGGATTTCATAGACTGACTTCCTCTTGGCCTGTGCACCACGCACAGCCAGCTTAATCTTGCGCCAGCCCAGGTGGTTGAGTTCAGCCAGATTGAGGACAACACAGATGCCACTCACAGCAAACATGAACACAAGGAAGACAGTCTTCTCTGTGGGCCGGGAAACATAGCATTCTACCTCCTTGATACAGGGGTAGCGGTCACACTCATACAGTCCAGGGACACTGAAGCCATAAAGGAAGTATTGGCCTACCAGGAAGCCAATTTCTAGGGCATTACGGAAAACCACCTGGATAATGTAGAAGCGGGAGATGCCCTCTTGCCGACGGAGCTTGGATCGGGCTGCTGTGCGCAGCCCTGATGGGTGTGGAGCCAGCTCCTTAACCTCTAGACAGTCTGGCTCATTCTCCTTGCTAGTATTCTCTGTATTCTGTAGTACTCCATTTACAATGGCATTTTGAAGCTTCTTATTGTCTTCCCGCTTGCCCCCACCACTACCCCCACCCCCAGCTCCTCCAGGACCCCCAATAGACTCAGGGGGATCCCTGTCCAGGGCGAGGAAGACAGTAGAGTAACGGCGTTCCCTCTGCTTGGCAGACTGGTGCACTGAGTAGGTGATGAAGCAGAGGCTAGGGGTACACACCATGATGATCTGGAAGACCCAGTAACGGATATGAGAAATGGGGAAGGCTCGGTCATAGCAGGCTTGGTTACAGCCTGGCTGCAGGGTATTGCACACAAACATGGTCTGTTCATCATCATACACTGTCTCACCCACAATGGCCACGATGAGGATCCGGAAGATCACCACCACTGTCAGCAGGATCCTGGGCAGGGAAGGAGGGAGGGAGAAAGAAAGAATGTCATGGGCTGAGTGTCACTCAGTGGCCTGCTGCTGGCTTAGGGATCCCCTGCTCCTCCCATCCCATCCATGGTGTTTCCCTGGAGCTTTGGCTGGGGAGCTGTCCACCATTCACTGGTCCTGAACTAAGAATCCGAGAGCAATGATGCTTTCAGCTTTCTGATCATCTGGGATTTGAACACCTCCTTTTCAGAGGTCCCGCGTATGCCTATCCATCCATCTATCTATCCATCCATCTATCTATCTCTCTATCCATCCATCTATCTATCTATCATCTATCTGTCTATCTATCTATCGGAGACTTGTGTATATGCAAGAGATATAGACTCATCTATACATAATGCATCTCTACACAACATATATTTTCATTATGTATATGGCATGTACACACAACTACATAAAATGCAAACTAGGAATGTGCATTTATGTGTGAATGGACTCCATAAATGTTTATTCTCCTCTATGTAAATATTGTCCCTAATATTATATTTTAAATAGTTTCTCTCTATATATATATTTATATATATGTATAAACACACAAAAATAATCCTGGTGTATGTGTGTGTTTCTCACACTATAAGCTTTCTTGAATAAATCGAGGAAAGAAGCTTCAGCCTCAAAGGATGACTCCATCTCCCTCTTCGCCCTTCTCTCTCCAAACACCATACTCCCTTCCAGCTTCTATTTAGGAAACAGAAGGGAGATCAGCTCTGACTCGGAGCACTAGGGGACCCAACAACCCGTGCCCAGAGTTCCGGTTCCGATGGGGGAAGAGTTACCCCACGGAAGGGGCCTCCCAGCAAGGGATCAACTTTTGGGAAGATCCCGGGGAGAGAAGGAAATAGCTGGAAGAGAGAGGGGCAGCTCTGGGCTTGGGATGGTCCCACCATGGGCCCAGGCAGGAGGGAGGAAAAGACGGGGGAAGGAAAGGGGCGCAAAAGAGGACTAGAGTAGGTGGGGAAAGGGGACCATGGGAAGGGGTGGACGCTGTCAGGATCTGGTCCAGCTCGGCTTGGCGCCCTTACCTTCCAATCATAGTGGAATGTTGTTGTACGGCGGCTTCCAGCAGCCTCTCTAAGATGGTCCATTCCCCCATCGCTGTGCATTCGGAGGCAGCAGACAAAGACTGGGCAGTGCTGGGCACGTCCCTGCTCCTGGCCCCTTCCCCAGTCACCACCTGACAACAGGGGGCTAAAGACCAAAAATAAAAGCAAAATAAACCTAATCCACTACTCTTCCCCCTCCCTCCCTTTTTTTTCTTTTTTTCTCCACTTAAAAGAGAGGGGGGAATACAAGCGAGTCCAGAGACGTGGGGTAGCAGCTGGTGCTGTCCAGGGACTAGGGCACCAACCGGTCAGTTGCTGTCCAGCCTGGGGAAGATTCCCTGTGTGTCTTCTGTCCAAGCAGGGGGTGGGGGCGACTGGAAGAATGTACTGGTCACTAGGCTGCTGCTAGCTGAAAGAGATCTCTTGCTCCTGTTTCCCTGTCGGCTGGGTTGCGGGGAGCCAAGGTCCCTGCCTTGTCTCTGTCCCAGGGCAGCCCGCCCCTGGTCTTTCAGCCTTAAAGAGTGTTGGCTGCTGCCTTACTTCCCGCCTCGGAGGCCGGGCGGGGATCACGACCCTGAGTGCACGGAGCAGAGCAGACTGGGAATCCGCGTCTTGCCGCCTCTAATCCTCCCTTAAGTAGTCTCTGCCTGCGTCACTCCAGGTTGGTGGAGGGGAGTGAGCGCCGGCGTGTTGTAGCTGTGCTCCCAAGCCGTTGGGGCTGGGGACTTGTCGTGGAAGGGGAAGAGGAGGGAGGGGGGGATGGATGAGGGTGAGTCCTGGGTCTCCCAATTGGGGGAGGAGGAGTACATAGGAAGGCTCCAAGGGGAATGATCGCAGCTTTCCTAACTGGCCAGCTCCAGCTTCCTCCCCCTTAAGCGGCTCAAAGCATTCTCTCCCTGCCCTCCCAGCGCCCAGGTAGCAACGGGAGCTCACCTGCCCGCCAGACTCCGCCTATGATGGGGAGAAGATGGGAATGGGAGGTGAGGAGCTTGGGGCTAAGAGTGAAGGGATAAGGGCAGTTGTGTCTTTTCTTCTCAGTCACCCTAGTGTTTAGCTCCATTTTTCTCCTTTCATTTAGTGCACTCACGGTGGGCTCAGAGTTGGGATTTCCCCTCAAAAGACGTCAAAATAGGGCTAATTTAAAAGCTCTAGTAAAGATGCAGGTAATCAGTGTCTGTGAGCAGGACTGGAATTAAGGGGCTTCGTGGGCCTGTGAAGATTTGGCGATTTAAGTGTGAATACCTTTCGGTGGACAGAGAACATAGCTGTGAACGTGCCCGTGTGTATGTCTATGTCGAGAGAAGTATGTGTCCACTCATGTATACGCGTATGTCTATCTGAATGTGTACTAATGTATATGCAATGCAGCAGCTGTATGTGGACGCCTTCTTATTTATATTAGTATTCAGAAAAAAAAAGGATAGATAAGGACCACTCCTGAAAGACTGTCCATAACCACCCCCCTTGGAAAAGGAATAAGCACGAACATTGTCTAAACTGGAAATTTAGCCTTACTCCTACTTCCTTCTTTCTCTTTTTATACACCCACCCCCTTCCCCAAATAAGTCCAGCTTAATTTCTGAGTCCCTATTTGCTTTGGATTGCCAGGTCTGCCTGAGCAAATGTTCAATTGGTGGCTAGAAATTCTTTCACACCAGGATGCTCATTAGCTTAAGGCTGGAAATTAGAACACATTGGTAGTTTTCAAGTTTGGGAGTATTTTCCATCAGTATAAGAAAAGAAAATGCTTAGTGTTCCTACTCTAAAAGAAGAGCTGTGAATGTATCATTATTCTTAGTAATATAATGCTCGCAGAATTGTTTCCATCTAAATGCTGGAAGACCACATACATGTACAACTTAAACCACACACAGAAGAAAGTATTTCAGAGTCCTTTAGTTGCAGCAGACCCTGAGCCTTATCTTAGATTAACAATCCCAGACTTTTGAAATAATGACAATTCTGAAGCATAGACCCTTAGTAAGGGAAGTGATTTTATTTATACATGTCTTCTTCAGACAAAGGAAAATCATTTCAAAACCTAAGGAGCCTCGTTTTTTCTGTCCTCCCAGAGGTAGCTACTATTGCTACTTAACATTTGATACCATAAGAGCACTTCCACAGCAGGTCTCACAAGAAAATAAAGAAGTAGAAATGGAATAGGAAATATGTAAATGAAACATCAAGTGATGATTGTGAAGGTAGAGTGAATATCCTTCAATGGTCTTATCTGATAAATTGGGACTTTAACCAAACTCTGCTCCTGATGACTTTCAAGGGACTTAATTTGTTTTGATTCTCACTTTGGGGCATCAAATGTATTGACGAAGAGGAAATAATGATCACAAAGAGTCAGAATGGCTTCATCAAAAACAGATCATGCCAGACTAACCTTATTTCCATTTTTGATAGGATTACTAAAATATTTAAATGGAGAATGCTGTAAATATAATTTACATAGATTTTTTAAATAAAATATCCCATTATAATATGGGAAAATGGATATATATATGGTCCCACAATAATTTAATTATATAACTCAGGAACTGGTTGGTTGGCCACAGTCAAAAAGTAATTTCTAATAGTTGGATCAGCTTGGTAGAAGGTCTCCAGTGAAGTGCCCCAGGAATTTGTGTTTGGTTTTTTACTATTTGGCATTTTTTAAAATCACTAATTAAAGGCATAGATAGCATGCTTATTGAATTTGCAGCTAACACAAAGTTGGTAATATAACAATAACAGAGTTAAGATTCAAAAAGACCTTGATAGGCTAGAGGGGTGGTTTAAATCTAATCTGTTTAAATCCAATAGGGATAAATATAAAGGTTTGTAGTTGATTCAAAAAAACCAGAAGTTCAGCATGGGGGAAGCATCTCAAGATAGCAATTTGTCTATAAAAGACCTGGGGTTGTAAAGACATTGATAAGTTGGAGAACCCTTAGAGGAGGGCAACTGGGATGTTGGAAGGCCTGGAGTCTTCCAGAGAAGACTTGGAAGTGGGGGTTGGGGGCATAATAACTGTCTTCATGCATTTGAAGGATTGTCATGTGGAAAAAGAATTAGACTTATTCTAATTTGTTTTTTCCCAGGGCAATGGGGGTTGAGTGACTTGCCCAGGGTCACACAGCTAGTAAGTGTCTGAGGCTGGGTTTGAACTCAGGTCCTCCTGAATCCAAGGCTGGTGCTTTATCTACTGTGCCACCTTGCTTCCCCCAAATTAGACTTATTCTGTCTGGTCCTTGAGAGCAGTATAGAACCATGTTTGGAATCTTCAAAGAATCAAATTTAGTGTTGATGTCAGGAAAAATGTCCCCACAATTAGAGCTGTCCAAAAATGGAATGGGTTGCCTCATTGGTTTCCTCCTCATTGGAAGTCTTCAAGAAAAGGTTCAGTGACCATTTGTTAGGTATGTGATAGTGGAAGTTGCTGGGGTTTCTTACAACTCTACAATTCTGTGATTCTTCTGCTTCTTCAACTTAGACTCCCAGAAGCATTTACAAAAATCCCCTTTTTCCACCCTATCCTGTTCCCTGGTTCTCCCTTTCTGGAGTATGCTTTTAATGAGAGGGATCTAAATAAATACACATAAGTAGATTTTTTAAAAAAGGAAATGAAAAATAAATCAAAGATAACCTGAAGGAAAAGTCATGGTAAAATTTTTATCTTGATATGACTGAGGGTGTTAGAATGTAAATACATTGATCTTTATGTAAATGTGTGTAGGTCTCATATTTCATGTATTTGGATATGGTCCTAAGGACATTGTTTTTTGTCTCAGTCTGTTTTTTTATGATTATGTAGAATATTACTATATTTGTCATTTTGTACCAGAAAACTTTATTAAAAGAAAAAAATGAAAGTGAAAAATTGCATGCTTCAGTCTGTTCCATCAATATCAGTTCTTGCTTTGGAGGGGGCTAGTATGTTTTATCAATAGTCTTTTGGGATTGTCTTGGATCATTGTATTATTGAGAATAGTCAAGGCATTCACAGTTCTTCAAACAATATTGCTCTCTCTCTGTTGTACAGTGTTCTCTTGGTTCTGCTCACTTCAATGTGCATCAGTTCATACATGTCTTTGCAAGTCTTTCTGAAATCATCCTGCTTGTCATTTCTTATAGTACAATAATATTCCATCATCATCATATACCACAGTTTGTTTATCCATTCCCCAATTGATGGGCATTCCTTTGATTTCCAATTCTTAGCCACCACAAAAAGAGCTGCTATAATTATTTTTGTACAAATAGACTTTTTTCTCTTTTGGGGGATATCTTTGGGATATAAACCTAGCAGTGGTATTGCTGGATCAAAGGGTATGCACAATTCTATAGCCCTTTGGGTATAGTTCCAAATTGCCCTCAAGAGTAGTTGGATCTTTTCACAACTCCACCAACAGTAGATTAGCATCCCAGCTTTCCCACATCCCCTGCAACATCCAATATTTTCCATTTTTAAATATTTGCCACTCTGGTAGGTATCAATCTGTGTTTTTAAGAGAGAATTCTCAGTAGCTCACATAAAAGAAACAAGAAAAAGCTTATGGAGTGGAGGGGAAGATGGGGAAGGAGCGGGGGAGTGAGTGAGCCTTACTGTCATCAAAATTGGCTCAAAGAGGAAATAACATACACACTCAAGTGGGTATAGTAATATATTTTGCCCTGAGGGAAAGTGGGAGGGGAAGGGTGCAAGGGAGGGCAGATTGGGGGTGGGGGCAATAAAAAGCAAAACACTTTCTAGGAGGAATAGGGTGAAAGAAGATAGAAAATAGAGTAAATATCAAGGGGAGGGAATAGGATGGAGGGCAATACAGTAAGCAATAGTAGCTGTGAAAGAAATTATGAGCAGGATGTTTTCAGAAGAACAGATGAAAAATGCAAACTATCAACATAGAAAGAACTGATGGTATCTGAATACAGATTGAAGTATAATTTTATTTGTTAGTTCCTCTTTCTAAAGTTATTTTGCCTATTTTCTTTTACAACCTGACTAATGTGAAGATGTTTTGCATGACTGCACATGTATGACATATCAAGTTGCTTGATTTCTTAGGAAGGTTGAGGAGGGAGGGAAGAAGAAAATTTAGAACACAAAGAACACAAAGTTTTTTTTAAAACCAATGTGGAAAAATTTGTTTTTTTTCTTTACATGTAACTTGGGGAAAATTCTAAATAAAATAAAATAAAAACCTAAAAAAGAGGGAATTCTCAATGTACAAACTCCTTCCATTGATATAAATCAGACATTCATGTGTAACTTACCATCCTAGGGGCTGAGATATTAAGTAACTTCTCCATGATCACACAAAAGATATATGTCAGGCCATGAACTCAACTCATCCTGATTCTAAGACCAGCTCTCTATAGGTTATATCCCATTGTCTATTAAAAAGACACATATGCCTAGTTATATATACAATGGATTTTATTTTTGAAGACCCCTTATCTGATATGACATGAAGTCAGCTTTGTTTAAATAAACCACCTATCTGTACCCTAGCACACATCTGGAAAACATTTAAACGTTTTGCAAAGAATATTCATTTATGGTGTTCTGTAGTAGGCTATGTCCTTCCTTCTTGCTCCCAGGATCATAAATTTAGAGTAGAAAAGGACATTAGAAGTCATCAAGTCCAACCTCTTAATTTTATAGAGTAGGCATCTGAGGCCCAGAGAGGTTAAATATTTTACTCAAAGTCACCGAGATAATAAGAATCTACAAGAGGATCTGAACCCAAGTCATAAGTCCAGGACTCTACTCGCAACAACATAATGGCCATTCTCATCTTCAGTTTAAAGCTATGGTTTTATTCTATTCATACTACAGTATCTTAGTCTCTTATGTAGTTACATGGACAAGCTTTGGAGCTTGTCCATTAGTATACTTATTCTGGACATACCCTTCAAATAGACAATGAACTAAGGCCACGATTGAACAGGAGGAGAACAGGTCTTTGGAAAATTTCCATGTTCTCTTAATAATGCATAGTTTCTATCTATAACAAATACCTATCATTTTAACACCAATATTCTCCTGTTGATGTCATATGGTTGTGAGTTATTGAATACTGTAGTCTCCAAAGAATTGAAGTTAAGGTCACCCAAAAAGCAATGGAAAAGTAAATGGTAGTTGTGAGCTGGATGCAGCATATTATGAAAAACAATTTTATAGAAGAAATGTAAAGAATGTAATCAATAAAATATATGATGACAAAAGATGGACTAATCACAGATTGATAGTGAAGGATAACCAATGGGTAACCCATTTTGTTCCTTTGGAAGCCTTGACATTACTGTCAAAAGAAAATGAGGAATAACTCCAGAGTATTGGGCAGATCCTCTTTTGGAAAACTTAGGGAATGACACGTATAGAGGGTGTGTACAGGATGGATAGGAAAAGATAAATTGTAATCTGCAACTGGTGGGAATATTCACACTGATGAGATTAGAGAGCCATTGGAGTGTTGGAGTGAGTGCTGGAGGATCCTTAATCTAGAACTGTTTGTGCAGGTCCTGTGATCTCTGACACAAGCATGCTTGAAAGAATAAGAAAGAGGGGGCAGCTAAGTGGTGCAGCAGATAAAGCACCGGCCCTGGATTCAGGAAGACTTGAGTTCAAATTCAGCCTCAGATACTTGACACTTGCTAGCCATGTGACCCTGGGCAAGTCACTTAACCCTCATTGTCTTGGAGAGAAAGAGAGAGAGAGAGAGAGAGAGAGAGAATAAGGAAGAGGGCTGAGGAAATTTATTTGACAAATGCCCTCAGGGAGCTTATTTTCTAAAGGGGAAGACAATAAGCAAAGAAATTTCTACAAAAGCTACATAGAGGATAAATAGGAAATAATTAACTAAGAGAAACCTTAGAGAGGAAGAAAGCTCAATAACCCTGCCTCCCTGATTATGGTAAAAGTTGCATTATGGTACAAGTTGAGCTCCTATTTGAATTATTTCAATGGTTTGGGTATCACTAGGATCTGATTGTAGACTGCGATCTTAATTTTTCTCACTTCCTACTTCTAAATCCAATAAATGTACCTCACTAGCTATAGGAATTCTCCTTCCACTAAACTCTGGGCTAGACATACTCTATGACCATAGTTTGATATTAATAATCAGATGGTTGTCAAAGATATTTTTGTTATTGTATTTTCAAGGAATTTTATATGATTTAATATACATAGAAAGCACTTTAAATTTTTTTAAATAGTCAATAAACAAGTAGAGTAATAGCTGATTTTTCCTTTGCATCTTTCAGTAAACTGTGTAAATGTAAAGTTGTCTACTCTGGGATATCATTTGTGAAAACCTGCCTTTCCCTTTTGATACCTTCATCCAAAATGCAATAAATAGGCATTTAGATTGCTCTCATGCAGATTTCATAGAGGTGGGAAAGTAGGTATGTGATCATTATTGGTATGTTTTTCCAAATTAGATTTTGTTATTTTCCCCACATAGTTAGTATCCTCTCATCTTTTAGATATCTTGAAAGTCAATCTCTCAATGCCCTCAAAACTCAAGTACACTAAGAATGTACTTTTTATATTTTTGAACTAAGCTGTCTGTTCTTCCCCTTCTTTGTTTTCCTTAGGGTGATTTCTACTTTCTCATATAGTACAATGAGGGCTGTGACATCAGATTCCAAATTAAGTAGCTCAACTTCTGGTTGAGAAAATTGTTCCACTCTTGGCATATCTAATTTCCAATCTTCCCTTTTTTGTTGTTCTGTTTTCAGTTTCATACTAAAGTGCTGAATTAATTGTCTCTTTCTCTAAGCTTTCTGTAAATATATTCTCCCCTCTACTGATTCACACTTTTATTAACCAGTACTGCTTATACCCACAGATGGCAGCACTAAGGAGAAGAGATGGACATTCCAGAAAGGTAGATTTAGGGCTGATGTAAGGAAGAACTCTCTAGAAACTGTTCCAAAGTAGAATTGACTGCTTATCACTGGAGGTCTTCAAGCAACTTATCAACATTCTTATTCCAGTATAGGTTGGACTACATGATTTGTGGAACGAGAGATGATGGATTAGGGACCTTTGGTACCTTCCAACCTTTAGATTGTATAATTATGTGAAATAATAATGGTGTCAGTGGATTCTAATCTATATTTACTACTCAGACAGCATGATGGTCTGAGTCATAGGATTTAGAGAGAGGAGGTAGATTAGTGATCATCTAATCTAACCCCTTCATTTTACAGGGAAAGAAATCGAGCTTTAAAGATGGAAAATGAATTGCCCAAGACTATACAAGGAATAAATATCATAGATAATAACTCAGTCTTCTGACTCCAAATCCAGTACATTTTCTACTGTGCCAAGCTGTGTCATAACTTTTGTTTTGGTCTCTCTGTCTGTCTGTTGAGTTTTATCCACAGGCTTTCTAACATGTTCTCTGTCCCCAATCCCTTGGTATACTCAGATGAGTATATCTTCAGAGTATACAGTGTCATTCTAATTTTCCTGCCCCTTTTTTGTTTAACTTATCTCATTTTAATGGGGCAGCTAGGTGACATAGTGTATAAAGCACTGGCCCTGAAGTTGGGAGGACCTGAGTTCAAATCTCACCTCAGACACTTACTAGCGGTATGATCCTGAGCAAGTTACTTAACACCAATTGCCTTAAACACTCAAAACCATCTCCAGTCATCCTAATATATCTTGCCACTGGACCCAGATGACTCTGGAAGAGAGAGTAAACTTGGTGACTTTGTATAGCTCCACCTCACTTAAATCCAATTCACTGCAAATGATGAAGTGATATCACAGTCCTCTTTGAGAACAAAGGACCACTAACAATAATCTCTCTCTCTCTCTTTCTCTCTCTCCCTCTCTTTTTTTGGTAAGGCAATTGGGGTTAAGTGACTTGCCCAGGATCACACAGCTAATAAGTGTCAAGTGTCTGAGGCCAGATTTGAACTCAGGTCCTCCTGAATCCAGGGCCAGTGCTCTATCCACTGTGTGACCTAGCTACCCCCACAACAATCTCTTTTTAATAAAGTCTACTTTTTCACTGCTTGAGATCTCTTCAGTGTCACTATTGCTATTCTTCCCACATTGTAGCTACTCTATGGTGCCTTCTTTGGTAGATGGATGTAAATCATTTTCTCCTTCTCCCTTTTTTCAATATAGTCTTTTTGTTTAGATTTGCAAGACTTTGACCAAATGCATTCATACTAGCCTCTGTTAGGTTACTCCATCCCTGATCAGGAACCCATCATCTTATTAAAATATAATCCATACTCCAGAAATCCAAACCCCATTCTCAAAGACCATCTCCTTAACCAGCTGTTCATTTCCCAAGTTTGCCTTCCTCTTCTGAAGCTTTCCTTTTAGCGGTAATAGTGACAAAACCATTACTTTTGCAATAAGGTTTCCAGTTTCTTACCCAAGAATGTACCAGGCCAGGGATGTTCTATCAGAAGGCTGCTCACTAACACTGCATTCCTTATTCTCAGTCTCTAAAGTCATCTAAGCTTATATCCTTTTGGTTAAGTTAATCCTTGAACTAACCAGAAGAACATTATCTTGGATAGTGAGCATTGGGTTAGAACACCAATGAGAAGCAGTTTCTGAAAGATGAAATTTCTTCTGGATACATCTGTTCCCATGAAAAGTCAGCATTTGCAGCCTCCCTGGATTTATGTGGTTTGGGACTGCATGTTGTTTGGGATTGGACCCTGTGCTCAAGTCATCCACATTTCATTCATAAACAGCTGGGATTAAGCAAGATTTATCCTCTGCTGTGGCCTACATAAGTCTGTTTCCTAATGAAACCATCAAATTACCTCCCCAAAAGGGGCAAACCTGCTCTGTGACATTAAAAAGAAAATGGTATTATCATAGGGAGCATATGAAGATGACACTTGTTTTCACAACCAAATGATTCTTTTTGCAGAATTATTTTCTTGAGTAAATTTTCTAGTGAAAAAGGTATTGGATTTGGAATGAAAACCTGGGTTCACATTCTCTAACTCAGCTACTTACTACCTGCGTGACTTTGGGCACTCAATCTCTCATTTTCCTCATCTGTAAAATGAGACAGTTGAACTAGAAGATTTCCAAGGACCCTTACAAGTCTGAATCTATGTTTCATTTTCATTTTGCTTTAGGAATGGGCATTGTGTTTACTGTTAAGATTCTTTACAGAACACCATTTGACACAAATAAAAAGTGGGTAGCTAATCAGGATACTAACCTATTGTGTGTATTTATATATGTATGCATGTATACATGTATACATGTTGGTTGTGGTCCCTAACAAAAAGTGAGAGAGCCAAGATACTTGCCTGGGGGCAGACACATACTGTATGAAAGACTGGACAAAAGGAAAATGGTGAAAGACTCCCAAGTTTGCTTTTGGTTCTGGGTTATTCCCCTTGTCTGTGATGCTCACACTTACTCCTCTAGGCCAGGTTGTCTGGGGAGGTTCTCTAAAAGCTTTCACTTCCTTCCATCTTCTTTCCACTTCTCCATATCAGGCCAGGGTTTCTAAATGTATTCTGGGATTGGCTCCTGCCTCAAAAAGATGTGTATCCAAACTCTGGGGCTGAGGGAGTTTTCAGTGTCAGTTCTCTGGGTTCTTCCCTAATCACAGGTGCTGTCAGTTTTGCTGGCTTCTTCCTTTCACTCCTGCATGTCTCCTATTCCCTATTTGCCTAGACTCTGGACCTAACCCTATACATACATATATGTGTATGTACATATATACTCATGTGTGCATATATACTCATGTATGTGTATATGCACACTCATGTTGTGTGTGTTGTATATACATATGTCACAAATGAAAAGCCATCTCAGAGGACAGGACTGGTATGTGATTTGGTTATTAGGAGGAGCTACTGCAGAAGGTAGGATTTGAGCTGAATTTTAAAGGAAGTCACAGAGGCTAACAGTCAGAGGTGAAGAGGGAGAGACACGGGGGTCAACTAGTACAAATGTACAGAATCAGGAGTGAACAATCATTGAAGATGAACTAAGGAACAAAATAAAGTATAAGAAGACTGAAAAGGTAGGAAAGGGCCTTAGAAACAGTTGGAGAAATTTTCAGTTTTAAATTCCCAGGACAAGCTTTCTAAAGTATAACTTGTATTTTGCTGTGAGAAAAAACCCATAATATTCCTTGCTCTACTTTCTTCATTAGTGAAAAAGGTATGTGGCTCTTTAAAAGACAACACATGATGGTACCCATGTATGTGGAGACAATGCCTTAGGATAGTAATAACTTGGGTATTAACGTAATATTACATTTTGACTGGAGCAGATGTGTGAAATCACAGCAAATAAATTAAAGCTGTGTTAAGAATCAAGGCACTGCTTTTGATGTATAATCTTTCACTTCTATGTCAAGTCGTGATCCCCATTCACATTGGGAGCATCCCAGGGGGTCTCACTGAACCTGCACTGAGAGATTTCTCTTAAGTCAACTATATTAAGAAATCATTCAGCTATACTGTGCCAGCCTCAGCTTAGAGATTGGGAGCTGGCTTTGTTGTGTTTCACGATTGTTGCTGTTTAACCTTGCTCCATACTTGTTGCTATTCAGGATGAAGTTGGTTGTGGTCCCTACCAAGAAATGAGAGAGTCATGACACCTGCCTGGGGCAAACACATACTATATGAAGGACTGGTCTACAGAAAAATGGTGAAAGAGTACCAAGTTTCTCTGGGTTCTGGGTTGTTCCCCTTATGCATGATGCCCACACTAACCCCCCTAGCCCAGGTTATCTGTGTGGGTCCTCTGAAAGCTTTTACTTCCTTCCATCTTCTTTCCACTTCTTCATTTCAGCCCAGGGTTCCCAAATGTATTCTGGGATTGACTCCTGCCTCAAGAAGATGTATATGAAAGCTATGGGGCTGAGGGAGTTTTCAGTGTCAATTACCTGGGTTCTTCCTTAATCTTCCCTCTATCCCTGCATGTCTCCTATTCCTGGACTTTTTGCCTAGACTTTGAATCTGACGTCTTTGTGCTGTGATATTTGTATCTTCCTGGTTTTGTCATCAGACTCAGTACACCTAGCTTTTGTTTCTATATCTGGTTCCTTGCCTACTTCAGTCTGATTCATGGTCTTATTTACTTTGATCTTGAGAAACTGGTCAGGATCCTCCTCTAGACCAGTCATCTGCTTTCACACTCCAACTTCTTGCTTGATCACTAACTTCCTGGCTCTATCATGGGTCAAGCCTGCTCCTATGCTTATTGATATTCCCTACTATGTAGGCCTTGTCTTTTCTCAAACCCTGTCTCTCACAATGTATCCATCACCTATAGTCACCCACCATTCCCAATAATGACACCCAGTACCCTTATGCTGCCCCAACTACCACCATAAAATAAGGTGATACCATACATTAATATCAAGATGACAATATGGGATAAATCCTTCACAAAGAATTAAATCTCTAATGGGGGAGTTTAATCAATGGACCAAGAAGGTAGGAGAGGGGGCAAGAGGACCACAACCAAACCTTTCAAAACACTTATTACAGGTAACTATACTTTCTGCTATTAAAGAGAGATTGTAAGGTATCCTAATACCTGAGAGACAGCTGGTAGCACAGTCAATAGAGGGGTCATCTGGGAGTCAGGAAGGTCTGAATAAAAATCTAGGCTTGGATACTTACTAGCTGTGTGACCCTGAGCAAGTCACTTAACCTCTATTTGTCTGTTTCCTCAACTATAAAATAGGGATAATAATGCACATACCTCACAAGGTTATTGTGAGAATCAAAAAAGATAATTTTTTTGTTGTTGAGGCAATTGGGGTTAAGTGACTTGCCCAGGGTCACACAGCTAGTAAGTGTCAAGTGTCTGAGGTCGGATTTGAATTGAGGTCCTCCTGAATCCAGGGCTGGTGCTTTATCCACTGCGCCATCTAGCTGCCCTGATAATATTTTTTAAAGTACTTAGTCCAGTGCCTAGAACATAGTAGGTACTCTAGAAATGCTTATTTCCTTCTCTGTAGTTTCCCTAATGCATACTCTATACATCTATTTATGGATATCACCCTTATTGTACAAGAGCAAAGCCAGTTCTCTGGTACCAGTGAAGGTTGAGTGACAGTATGTTTGTCTGGACTTGAGACCAGAATTTTATTCTGAAAACATGTGCATGTGGTTCAGTTGGTATTTAGTATAATCCATACAGCCTAAGTAGTTAGTTGCTAAACTGCAAACATCCATCTCATTTCATCCCAGACTACACATGGCCATCTGGACCACTGTATTTCCATTATACAGCCATGTGTATATTAATGAATTGATCGCATCAGATCATATCTTTTATTCAAAAAAAATAAGCCACCCATCTATTCTATTGCCCACCATCAATGGGTCTGTTAGGAGGGTCTTTCTTTCATGTGGCTATTGACCAGTCACACTCAGGCAATACACATAAATGCACCATTACCATGCACTAAAAGAAGTGTGCATATACTGAAGAAACACATTTAAGATTGAGTTTGGGTCTTTACAAAGAAAGCATTGAATGATAGTCACTCTCTGGCTGGTGGTGTTTTTTTCTACACATTTGAGAGACATCTAGACAGTTAAGGTGGGCAGCTCCCAGAAAAATAGAGAGGGGCCACCATAAAACCAGGCAAAGTCAGGTGTCCTGGAAGGATAAGGTCCTTGAATTTGTTGACTATAACTAGAAAACCAGATTTGATTAATATTCTGTAGTCCAGCTAAAACCCAAAGCAAAGTCTTAGTGCAAGGCAGAAGAATGTCCTCAACTGTGTCTAAATACTTATGTTTTGAATGGGCCCTAAAGTTTGGCAATTAATTTTAAAAAGTAAAGATTGGGGGAAAAACTATTAGCATGTAATTTAATAATGCCTAGCATTTATATAGTGTCTACTGTGTGCCAGGCACTGTGCTGATGACTTTATAATTATTATCTTATTTGATCTTCACAATAACCATGAGATATATGTGCAATTATTATATCCCATTTTACAGTCAGGGAAATTAAGCAAATGAAGAATAAGGGATTTGTCTATTGTCACACAGCCAGAAAGTGTCTGAAATCAGATTTTAATTCAGGTCTTCCTTACTCCAGGTCTAGCACTCTACCCATTGCAACACCTGCCTATCATCAGAACTTATATATTCATCATAATAGCACAGCAGTTCATTCAAATAATCCTTGTCTTCATCAAAATAGTCACTTTAGGAAGCAATATAAACTTATTCTAAGGGCCAATGCTCAGAACATTTTTGGAATTCCTCTTTTGGAATTGGCTTCAACACAACCATGTAAGAAAATCAGTCTTACTACTTTATAATCATACCTTGCTTTTTTAAGTATAAAGTGCATTACTCATATCAATAATCATCTTATTTACCACACTTAATTTTAAGTGACTTTAGGATCTTTCCAAAATGGTAATGCCTCCTCAAGTTGATGAAGATTGGCTGTCATTGAGGATTTTCAAAAGAATGTGCCACAGGGAAGTTGAGGGGGTGCCCATCAATTGGGGAATGGCTGGACAAGTTGTGGTATATGAATACAATGGAATACTATTGTGCTGTAAGAAACGATGAGCAGGAGGAGTTCAGAGAAACCTGGAGGGTCTTGCGTGGGCTGATGATGAGTGAGATGAGCAGAACTAGAAGAACATTGTACACAGTAACATCAACATTGAGTGTTGATTTACTGTGATGGACTATATTCTTCTCACCAATGCAATGGTACAGAAGAGTTCCAGGGAACTCGTGATGGAAGAGGATCTCCAAACCCAGGGGGAAAAAAAAAAAAAGAACTGCGGAGTATAGATGCTAAATGAACCATACTATTTCTTTTGTTTTTGATGCTGTTGTTTTTTTCTATTTTGAGGTTTTCCATCATTGCTCTGATTTTTTTTTCTCTTATAACATGACTAATGCAGAAATAGGAATAATGTTATTATGTGTATATATACATATAACCTATATCAGATTGCCTGCTGTCTAGGGGAGGGGGGAGGGAGGGGAGGGAGGGAGAAAAATCTGAAATTGTAAAGCTTGTATAAACAAAGGTTGAGAATTATCTTTACATGTAATGGAAAAAATAAAATACTTTATTAATTTAAAAAAAATTTTAAAAAAATACAAGTTAAGGGAGGAACAAAAAAAAAAAAAAAAAGAATGTGCCACAGGCTGAAAAACAGATTTAACACAGGAATTTTGAATATGTTTTGTATGGAGCTAAAATTCTAGCTATACTATCTAGATTTCTAATGAATGGTCGCCAATAAATTATAAGCTTTAGCAAGAGTATTTAAGTGTTCAAGTATTTACTAAAGAGCATTAGGATCAGAGAGAACGGTAAAAATCTAACTATTTCTAAGAGACCCCATCATCCAACCCTCCATGGCAAGGTCGGGAACCAAAAGAGGAAGAACCCCTCCACCAGCGTCTGCTTCTTACTTCATGTCCTCCTCCCAGAAATGGGAGGCTCCTCAAGACGATTGATTGACTGGTAGCTTTTATAGACAGTATCTACAAGTAAATGTCACTTCCTGACGTCAAGGAACTGACCACATGGCTTGCCCTCAGATGCCTTCTCCTCATGGCAGAGCTTTCCTATAGTAGCTCCCCAACAGGTTTCAGTTACAGTTACAGTTTTTAGTAATGGAGCCATCGTTAGGAAAACTCTTTTCATTGGTAAGATGACTCCTTTAGAGGAGAAAAGCTTTCTTGTTCTACATTGATTTCATGTTCTAATGAAATGCGTTTGTTATTGGTTTAATGACTCCTTCAAGGACTGGTAATAGAGTATGTTGTACTAGATAGGGGCTCATACCAGTCTTTGCATAATTGCTTACACAAAACAACCACACTGAACTTGGGAAAGTAACAAGGGGATCCAGAGCCAAAGATTTTTTTTTAGTGAGGCAATTGGGGTTAAGTGACTTGCCCAAGGTCACACAGCTGGTAAGTGTTAAGTGTCTGAGGCCGGATTTGAACTCAGGTCCTCCTGACTCCAGGGCCAGTGCTCTATCCACTGCGCCACCAAGCTGCCCCCAGAGCCAAAGATTTTAAAACTGCCATGTATCTGGGGCAGCTAGGTGGAGCAGTGTATAAAGCACCAGCCCTGGATTCAGGAGTACCTGAGTTCAAATCCGACCTCAGACACTTGACACCTACCAGCTGTGTGACCCTGGGCAAGTCACTTAACCTTCATTGCCTGGCAAAAACTAAAACTAAAACAAAACCTGCATGTATCTTCCCAGATTTGAACCAAGACGGGCTAGACCAATAAAGATGGCACGACAGTGTGGATAGAGAGCAAGCCTCAGAATTAGAAAGTCTTATCTCTGACATACTGGGCATGTAACCCTGAGCAAGTCACTTAACACAGACATTATAAATTACAGAACAGGTGCTAATCTGAATTAATAGAGGGAGTTTTCTCATTGGGAGTTCCTTATATTGGTGAAACCAAACATCCTGTATCCCTTTTTTTTAAAAAGTGAAGCTATGTGGGGGACAAGTAGGTAACACAGTGAATAGAGCGCTGGCTCTGAAGTCAGGAGGATATGAGTTCAAATCTGGTCTCAGACACTTATCAGCTGTGTGACCCTGGGCAAATCACCTAACCCAAATTGCCTCTAAAAAATAAAAAGATGCTGTAACACCCCCAGTGCCATTGTTCCTTGAATCTCTGTTTCTTGAGTGCCTTCCAGAAAAGCTCTAATTTATCAAGTAACTACTATATAAATATCCTTAGGACCCAGCCAGTGTCTGGAACATAGAAGAAACTAAAGAAATACCTGCTGAATGTAGTTTCTTAGGATAGAATTGAATTGAAGGAACAAAAGAGAGGGAACAAACTGGTAGAAGTGTGGTTTAAATAAACACTATCTAGAAAGATGAATAAAGGGGGAAATGAGATGAGCACTGTAATGGATACAAGGCCAGGGTCTAATCCTCATCAATGCACTTCCTAGGATTTTCACCATTGGCCTATCCTGAAATCATCCATCACCAGGATTGAAGGGAGTAGTGCTTGTTTCAAGCCAGTCAGAAAGAATAATCAATCAATGGGCTTCATTAGGCTATCCCTAAGTTGTAGCTGTGTAGTAATTATCTCAAGAGAATGAACTAGTTTGACAAGAAAATTCTATGTCTGTATTCTATCCTAGGAGAATGACATCTGTCTGGAATGATCCGTGTATAATCAGTGAAAGATACATAAAAAAGATTCCTCATTTGGTGGGAGATTAAACTAAACCATTTTCTATGGCCCCTTCTAACTCCCAAATTGATGATTCTATGACTCCCAGATGATGGTAGGAAGATGGATTAAATGACCTTTCAAAGTCCTCTTCAACCTTCTGATACTATTAATCAAGCAGGCAGTAAATATGCCTTCCTTAAGATTAGCAGGCATCCCAACGTAAATATTTCAACAGTAAATTCATGAGATTATTATTTGAGGCAGATTTCCTGGAATGGAAAATTAGCTCCTTCCCTCGAGGCTTCTCTCTTAAAGTACAACATCTGGAAACCAATTTCCCATATTGCTACAGGAGCCTGCAGTATTTTTACCACAGAGCATTTCACAACTTATCAAGCACATGAGGAAACTTCACTTTAGCCTGGAAGCATGCATTAATGCTCCTGAATACAAGATTGCTGGGAAAAGTAAACCCATTCATAAACAGAATCAATAACTATGGGCTTGTACACCTACTGTGTGCAAAGCACCTTGCCATATGCTATTCCTGGTTCCCCAAATCCTGTCATTTATGATTTAAAGTGGTTATGATTAAAAATGCACAACTAACCCAAGCACTTGAGGCAGACTGGTGTTGTGGCTAGAGAGTTGGACAAAACTCAGAGGCCCAGCTTCAAATCCTGCTTCTAACACTTAATAGCAATATGGCCCCCAGGTAAGTCATTTAACCTCTTGAAGCTTCAGTGTCCTCAGTTATAAAATGAGAATATCACTTACCTCACAGGGTTGTGGTGAGAGTCAGGTGAGATAATGTATGGAAACTGTTTTGCAAACCTTAAAGTCTATATAAATGTCAGCTGTAATTGTTATAGTGATTTTCATATCAATATAGGTTTATTTTTCTAATTAACTATTTTTTAATTTATGGAACAAAACAAGCATTTCCATAACATAGTATAATGAAAAAAGATTCCACACAAAACAGCAAATCTATTGTGTACAACTTTCTATTCCTTTTAAATAAATAATAAAATTATCATGTAAATTTCTTCTTTTTCACCTTTTTTTCTTTCTTCCCCTTCTCCCACACTAAAGGTGGCTACCATTACACACATGCACACATGCACACACATACACACATATGTAAAATCATTCTACACATACTTGTATTTATCAGTTCTTTCTCAGGTTCCTTTTAAGGAAATTCACCAACTTTAAATCCTAGTAGGAGTTAAACTAGAAAGCCCACAATCAATAGAGTTTATTTACTTTGTTTTATTTTATTTTTGAGACTAGGTCTCCCCATCCTGCCCAGGCTAGAAGTTCAAGGGCTACTCCCAGGCTTGATTTCACTATTGATTGGTAGTGAGCTTTGACCTAATCTATTCCAACCTCCTTAGGCAACCTAGTTATACCACCACCACCCCTGCTCCGGGGAAAATGACCATACTGATGATAAGTTTAGTGTGGACATCCAATTGGCTTAGTCCACTGAATCTTAGAACTCCCAAACTCAAAAGATCCATCTGCTTCAGCCTCCCCAGTAGCTAGAATTAGCCTCAATTGTCAGTCGTTAGAGTTTAAAGTGACCTTGGAGAGCAAACCACAACCAAAGCCAGGAAGAAAAAAACCAATAGGACTAACATTTCAACCTTTTCCATGAAGGAAGGAAGGAAAAAGGGAGAGAAGAACCAGGCCTTAAAAAGTAAGCCCAAATTGGCCTAAATAGAATTCAAGCTTCTCCAGATATCTCCGTACACCAACAGCAAAATTGCCATAAAACCAACACCTATTTGCAAAAGCTTTCCACCTATGACTCTGGTTCCTTTGTACTGTCCTTTGAAAATTTTCAAATGAATGACTTCCAACGCCTGTTTTCTTTCCTGAATTTCCACAAGCTGTTCAACTGCCTCAGACAACACCAACTGGGGTGTCATCGGAATCAAAAACCTGTTTTGCAAGAGGAGAAGGGAAGGAGCCAATATTTCTCAGGTACAGGCTGAGCTGCTGTGTTTCATTCACACTCTGGCTTCCTTTCTCACAGGGGTACAAGCAGCCACCCAGCCAGCCACCAGAGAAAATAAAAGAAGCTGCACAGACAACTCACTACCAAAGGAAATGTCGAAAGCTAAAGCGGCAAGAAGTAGCCTGGTAAGAATTACAGACCCACCCATGTGGAGGTAGGTAAATAAGTTGACATCCTACAGCCTCTGGGAGCCTGGGTATTAAATCATATAGATTCCATTTATTTTAAAACAGAAGAGGGTGATTCTCTGGTACCATGGCAACCGCAGCATCATTAACGGTTCTCTTCGAGAAGAACATATAGAAAGTGTGACCTGAACCCTTACGTCCTTGGTATCAATTTTACAAGCCAGGAGCTTAGAGTTTGAAATTGGGTTTCAGGGTACTGATTTTCTCTTGTAATTACATTTTGTCCTTCAATTTAGAAATCTACAACCTACTCCAAACACTACCAACCTTCTGTTCAGCAGAGCAAGGAGCTCATTAAGTGGCTGCTGAGGCTGTATGTTACTTTCACAAGATTCATCCCCAGTCTCCCAGAGTCAGCATTTTAGACAGTATAGTGACAAATGATCAGATTGCCTCCTAAGAGGTGACCAGGAGAATTCTAACAAAGTAGCTAGGTAGCAAAGTGGATAGAGCACTGGACTTGGAGTTGGAAATACCTGAGTATAAATCTGGCCTCGGATATTTAGGAGCTGTGTGACCTGAGCAAGTCATTTAACCTTTGCTTGCCTCAGTTTCTCAACTATAAAATGGGGATAATAATAACCTACCTCACAGGGTTGCTGGGAGGATGAAATGAGATATTTGTAAACCGATTAGCATAGTACCTGGCACATAATAGGTTTTGAATAAGTATTTGTTCCCTTTCTCCCCACAAAATAAATGTATTTTCTCTCATCCCCAAGTCCATGATGACCTCACATTGTATTTTGTTTTGTACCTCTTTGCTGTGTTCATCATGTAATATTATGTATTATGCTTATCTGGAGTTGTGCCTTATCTTCATTAGACTATAAGCCCCATAAGAGCAGGGACTCTCATCTAAATTTTGCATCTTTCCATAGTACCTACAACAATGCTCTGTACTTAATACATGTTTATTGCTTGATTGAAAAAATGAGTGAACGAATGAATAAATGAATGGATGCATGTCGGGTTTACTGCATAAAAATGCCAAGGAGTAGAATAGACCCATCATTCACTCTTTGCAGAAAGGAAGTATATTTCTGCTTCCTTGGATATCGAAGACTGCATATCTTTCAATATTAAGGTTAATGAGGTCTATGGTCCTATAATCTATATGAATAGGTTAATTCTAGTGTGTCCTAGATAGCTGAGAGAGATTTAAGACTTTAGAGGCAGCCAGCTAAAAGCTGTAGGGGATACACAGGCTGCCAAACAAGCATCAGGATATGTTGCTTAGGATGGCAAGGAAAAACACTTAGCAGCAAAACCCCGCTTGTGCCTCAATTTCCTCATAAAATAAAACAAAATCAATTCAGAAAGTATTTTCTGAATACCTACTATATTCAAGGTCCTGCTTTAGGCACTGGAAATACAAAGATGAAGAGCACAGCCTCTACCCTCAAGGAGCTTCCAAGGTACCGGGAGTAGGTAAATATAACACATACACAAGACATGATACAAAGTAAAAGGTGAGAAGATGAAAGAGGAATCTTGGACAAAATTCGAGGAGGAAGCTCTTTCATCTTGGAAGGAAGACCATCATGGAACAGGTGGCACCTGAGCGGGGACCTTGAAGGAAGAATATTTCTACAGGTATAAATCTGATGGAAGTATATTTTAGCCATGCAAGACAACCTGTGTGAATGCAGAGAGGTAGGAGAGGGCAGAATCATTGAAAGGTCATTGAGAGGTCCTTTAAAGGTCAGTCCAGTTTAAGTGGAACTTGGAGCATTTGAAGGGAAGTAGTCTGAAGTAAGATTGGAAAGGTAGGTTGGAATGAGATTGTAGAGGGCCTTGAATGCCATGACCAGGGATTTGATTTTATCCTGGAGGCAATAGGGACCCACTGAAAGTTTTTGAGTCAAGGAAGTGACATGGTCTGACGTGCATTAGAAAGATTATTTTTGGCAGATGCACAGAGTAGAAATGGAAAGAAAGGAAACTGATTGGGGGCTATTACAGTAGTCTAGGCCCAAGGTGATGAAGGCCTGACCTAAGCGGGTTCTGTGTGACCAGAGAAGAGTAACAAAATTCTAGGGCCTCTTGGAAAGAGTATACCACTTCATGAGCTTTGAGTCCATTGGGGGAAATATTCTTATGGAAGTAAAACATAGTACCTGTTAAAGGCTAAAATTCTAGCTAGTCTGTCTAAAATATCTAATGAGTGGTCGCCAATAAATTATAAGCTTTAGCAAGAGTTAGACTTTTAAGCATTTATTAAGGAGAATAAGAATTTGGTAAAGAGAGAGAGAAAGGCCTAGATTCCTATCTATTAAAGGGAGAGCACATTTCTAGCTCCGCTCTCCACCCGAGTCCAGAGGAAAGAGAGCGCGAGACTGAGCGCCAGTCTCTTCCTTCCTCCTCCCACTAGCCTGCGTCACTTCCTGACTCCTGGTCTTGCCCTCAAAGACCTTTGCTTCATGGGCAGAACTCTTCTACAGTAAGTATCCAGCAGGTGGCGTCATTCCAATCATTACAGTCCCCCCTGTTGTTCCTCAAGAAACAAAATGTTTCCTTGACGGAACAGTAAAAACAATATAATAACTATTGCTAACTAATAATATGTGAACAACAATATAGAAAAGGAAGAGAGGAAAGTTTTGTCCAGAGGGGCGATTTTTTTTTTTGTCCTCATGAACCGACGCTTTGACATTAGTCTTGCAAAGGGAGGGCCTCTGCAGAGAATACATGTTACAGATGGTGTATATTATAACAGAAAGAGAAAAAAAAACAACAAAAACAACAAATCAAAACTGTTCATTTAAAGTCTCTGAAAGTCTTTTCTCAGATGTCCTCTAGGTGTAGTCGTGGAATGGAAGTCTTTTCAGGGGTTGATGTGTGGATGCTGGTAATCAGCCAGGAAAATTTCCTACAAAATTGAGCTTAACACAACTTTAAAATAGCTTTGTCAATAATCAAATCAAACAATGAAAGTTCTCAAAAACATGTCTAAGGGAATTCAGAATCTTAGTTGTTAACACGTGAAACATACAATAAAACAAAAATTGAACCATTCTTTAAAATTATATTATTATTATAGTCCCCCCTTATGGGGAGTAATTGAGAAGACAATTGCTGCGATATTAATTTTTTAAAAATAATTTTTATCTTTGTTTCATCACTTTTTGCATCATCTGCCTAATTATCCTCATGCCATTATGAGAAATTAGAAAATCTAATATAATTGGTAACAGGTGTCAAGGCCAAATTCAACACTGTTATTTATCATGGCACCTGAGATAATTATGGGGGTTACCATAAAAGAACAGAGAAATGATGGGATATGAGCATTCCCACACTTGAGCAATATATACTGTCCATGCAGTATGCCAGGCTTAAAATAGGTGGATGGAATATATGTCCATGCCACCGAACATATTGGAGGAAACTGAGTCAGACTTAATCAGATGCATGGGATTGAGATGTCCATGGCATCAGGCATAGAGGAGGGAGCATAGAAGCCAGGTGTAGGAGTGAGATGGGTGGGATGAATACTTCCAGCCATCTGTACAATATTGTGGGGAAAAATAAAATAAAATATTAAACCAAGAGAATCCAACCTCAACATTTGTCAAAAGCCGTTCCCTCGGCCATACCTTGACTTCATGCATGTCTCCCCTCATGTGACAGTTCAGTGTCTGCTCTTGCATGTATTCCTCTTGTGATTGGATGGCATCTTGGCCAACTGGCATCTGATAACTCAGAATAAAGGCAATTAATGTCTTAAATGATAAGTTCCCATAATCCAAGTCTCATATGGATATAAAATTGAGGATAATAAATAATTGCAAAAAATGTGAATACATCTTGACTCAGAACACAATATATAATTACGCAACAATTTCAAATAATACCCATTTTTTTTACTTAGTATACAATTACTTTTGTGAAAAATCAGAACATATTTAAATACAAGTTAAAGCACAACAGAATCTCAAAGAAAACTTTTTTTTTTTGAAAAAAGAAAACTTTTACAAATGTTCCCCTCTTTTTTTTTTTGGAATATGCTTATTAAAAATAATACTTCTTTACACTTGCCATGGCAACCAATTTGCCAGGGAAATGCTTTAAAGAGTTTGATCAAATAATCAGTTGAGAAAAAATAACAAAAACAACTCAGAATATGGGAGCACAATATTCCAAGAATTAACATTGTATTATGAAATCAAAACCATCTTGTAATGTTTCAAAATTTAGAGAGATGAATAAATAGAAAAAAAATACACATGGAACAATAAAAGACAATGAAATTCAAACTAGGGAAATCTAAATGAATATGAACTTAATATTAATAAGAGTATTACAAAATATAAACTTGATCACATGACTATAAAAAGCTTTTACAAATATTCTCCTTGTTTTAGAAACTAAGTATAAGACACAATCTCAAAAGCATTAAAATCTCTATGAAAATAAACCTATACCATTAATTTCAAAATGTATATGTAATAGCATAGAAATCCTATGTAACCTCTGAACTGACATTAATACTCTGAGTGAATTCAGAACACTTTTGATTCCGGTATCTAAAATCCCCAATACTCATATCAATACCTTGCTGCTTACTTCTACATTTCTGTAAAATATATATCCTTCCATGGCAAAAGAAGCAGAGTCTTGAACTATGTTGATGATTGTCATTCTTATTCAGCTTAAGTTTTTCTTCCTTAACCCCTCTATATTGTCTGTCAGTCTTTTCACCATACAAATGCTTTATAAGATTACTAATTAAAGACAAAAGCAGGTTAGCAAAATTATGAACAAAACGAGCATATCTGGAATTTAAAGGGTTTTCTAAAGTTGTCTCAGAAGCACAGCCAGGCCGGGGAAGGGCTGAGCCTGAAGCTGCAAATGTAGTTAGAGAAAGTTGTGCATGAGCATTAGATCTCTGGACTTCCCAGGCAGGGGAAGCAATGGGCTTAGCCATGGGAGGAGTAGAGGGTGGGGTCTGGAGAGGAGGGGAGGGACCAGCACAATTTGAATCAGACTTGATTTTGAACTCAGGCCTGGATTCCTCTTCCCCCACTTTGCCTCCAGGTGCTAGGGGATTAAAAGCTTCTAGAGGGTGGGTCATTGCCTCCAGGCATGCAAAATTAGAGCAACAATTAGTGTTAGAATTGGGAAAAGCTGCAGGAATCTCTTCTGGTTTCTCTGAAAAAGCATGGTTGGGAGAGGGAGAGATATTTCCTTGTGTGAGTAAGTTGCTGGCTCTTTTAACAAAAATAAAAAGAAAAATAGAAAATCCACAAAAACAAAGCATTAACATGATCTTATCTCCCATTTGTCTGGTTAAACAGACTAAAATCAAAAATAGGGTAATTAGGGAGTTTAAAAGGTCCATTCGAAAAATTTTAAAGGGAAACACAGCCAGTACACCAGTACTTAGCAGTTAAAGGGAGAGGGAGGGGAAATTTCTTACCCAACCAGAAGATCAGAAGAAGACTGAGGGTTAGCTTTCCTCTTCGTGGTTCGCCATCTGTTAAAGGCTAAAATTCTAGCTAGTCTGTCTAAAATATCTAATGAGTGGTCGCCAATAAATTATAAGCTTTAGCAAGAGTTAGACTTTTAAGCATTTATTAAGGAGAATAAGAATTTGGTAAAGAGAGAGAGAAAGGCCTAGATTCCTATCTATTAAAGGGAGAGCACATTTCTAGCTCCGCTCTCCACCCGAGTCCAGAGGAAAGAGAGCGCGAGACTGAGCGCCAGTCTCTTCCTTCCTCCTCCCACTAGCCTGCGTCACTTCCTGACTCCTGGTCTTGCCCTCAAAGACCTTTGCTTCATGGGCAGAACTCTTCTACAGTAAGTATCCAGCAGGTGGCGTCATTCCAATCGTTACATACCTTTTGTATACAAACATGCCAATACTAACCTAACACAGTGCTTTGAGGTGTATTTTTTTAAAAACAGGAACATGGCTTATTCTAATTTTGTGACCCTAGGACCAAGGACACACAGAGAGACAGCATGAGATGGTGGGAAGAGTGTTAGACTTGGAGTTAAGAAAGCTCTTTATTCAAATCCTGCCTCAGACATTGACTAGTTGGGTGACCTGGGGAAAGTCTCTGAACCTCAATTTTCTCAACTGCAAATTGGAAATAATAATACACTATAGTACCTTCCTCACAAGAGAATAAATGAGATAATTTGTGTAAAACATTTTGCATACCTCAAACTCCATATAAATATCAACTGCTATTATTTGCAAAATGGGCGTCTAGGATTAGTTGCAACAAATGGAAACCATGGAATAAAGGAGATCAAACCAACCTCTGTGAAGACTAAGTGCAAGAAATTCTATATCTTGGTACTATGCTCTAACACCTGACCCAACCAGACACAGACAGACAGTTTTTTAATAACATTAGAGGGAAAGAGAGGTAGTTTATATCAATGTTTCATCTGTTCCAAAACTTGGCTAAGATTAGAATGTAATTAGATTAGAAGCTCTTTCAGAAATAGGCCTGTGTTGTATGGCCCTCCAATTATCTCCCATTCTGTTTCTCAAAGTAAGTAACCAACAGTAGCTCATTCTCAGACCAAATGTCTTGGGTATAATCAAAACATAATAAAAATTTTAGAAATTCTTCAGTTCAGGCTGTCTCCAGTCATCTGGGTCCAATCTGTTTCTGTTTTGGTTCATCCTTCCCTGGCTATCCAAGAAGTCAATATTTTCTTTCTTATTCCATCTTGCTTCTTCCTTATTCAAAACCAAGCTCTCTTGAACAACATGGATATGAATAGATTTGTTCATGAAGTGTCCTTGTAAATTTGAGCAAGGGACCTCCATCTTTTCTTTGCAGAAGTAGGAGTCTATGAGTATGAATACTCTATATACTGTTAAATATGATTGATGTCTTGATTGATTTTGTTGAATTGATTTTTTCCTCTTTTATAAGGCTTTGTTATAAGGGATGAGTTTCTGAATAGAGGATGGGGAAGGGAAATATTTGGAAATGAAGATGATGTCAAAACAAAAGGTATAAATAATGATTTAAAAAAAATTTTAAGGGGGCAGCTAGGTGGTGCAGTAGATAGAGCCAGGAGGACCTGAGTTCAAATCTGGCCTCAGATACTTACTAGCTATATTACCTTGGGCAAGTCACAACCCAAATTGCCTAAAAAAAAGACAACCAAAAGTAGTTTAGGACTAATAAAAGGAAAAAAAATACTTACATTGAAAGTAATAACCAAAAGAAAGAAAGAAAGTAATAACCTTATGAATGCTATTCTTCCCCAAGAGTACTGATGTGAGGCATTAGGAGTCTGGAATATTAGACCTGGAGTTAGGAAGATGTATTTTCAAGTCCTACTTCTGCCATATACTTACTGGATGACTGTTGTATGAATCTTAACTTCTAACAAGGCAACTTGTTAAGTCTACAAATTACAATCAAATTGCCAATCTGTGGATGAAATCATAAGTCAAAAAAATATCAAAAAAGCAAAAAAGGGGTCCTGGCACAAAATATAAAAGGATTTTTAAAGGGTTTGAATAGTCATAACTGGATACTTTGATTAAACAAATAATTCAGCTCAATTCAACAGAAATGTATTGTTTACTATGTGCTAGACTTTGGGCAAGACTACTAAGAGAGGATGAGATTGAACTAATCTTTTAGGATGATGCAAGAGAAGACAATAATATCTTCTTTTGTAATGTCCCCTGGAGTCTCTGTTAGTCCCAATATTAGGTTGGATTGATCATCAGTTTGACCCAGCACAATAATTCCCCTGTTCAAATGTGATTCTCTGGCCACCAAGGAAAGAGTGACCCTTGTTCATACTCCTAAATCAGGCTAAGTTACACCCCTGATGTAACTCTCCAAACTCTCTTGTCCCTGTTCCTAACTCCTAAAAGAACACTCCAGCTAACTAACTTTTCTCTTTCATTAACTGTGTTTTGCCTTCCATCCCAATGTCTAGAGCCTGGTTTTGATCTATTTTTGGAACTGAGACAGAGCCCTTCAGTCTCCTCTGGAAACTGGCTTATGCAATGTCACTGTCTATATGTATACCTGCTCTTTCTCAGTGGCATCTCAGTAACAACTCTATGGCTTCCCACCCAGGATTTCCCCATAAAACATAAAAATTTGGCTGTGTCTATCTATTAAAAAGAAGCAAAGGGATAAAGTCCTTCATGTCCCTTGCAAGCACTCAGGCTAACATGATGTGAGATATAGGACAAATTTTATTTAACCTGACAGGAAACTCAAAGGATTCATGCCAAGCCCATTAACAACCAAGACATCTCTTGTCTTTGTATAATCCCACTTTCTCTAGGGAACTGTAAAGTCCACATAAAAAAGTAGAAGTGAAGAGAAAGGTCCAGGTTTTTCCATTTCCAGGCTTCAGTTACTTCTATCATAAGAGAAACTGTGGATGTGTAAGTTTCTCCCCAGGGAACTAGTTCCATCCTGGTCATCTTTTAGTTCCACATACTAGCTCTGTTCCAAGCAGTTCTCCTCAAGACAAACGGATAGACTAGATAAAAAGATGAATATGAAAGGTGAAAGGTATTTTGCATTGAGCCAAAGTACAGCAGTAAAGACCCCACTCCCACCTCCTACTGCAATCCTCTAACAACTTCTCATTTTAAGCTGCCACAGGGCTAGAGACAAACCAAGATAAGTGCATAGATATATGCATGTATAATATATGTGGATGTGTACATATATATAACATATATGTATATGTGGATTGTGGATATGTATATATTTGGAGAGATAGAGATGAGAGTGGAGAGAGATTGGGGAGAGATGGGGAGAGAGAAACTGAGTACTTAAGGTCTCTCTTCCAGTGTTTTGGAAATCAAGAGTATTGTAGCATAATTTTGCTTCCTTATGCCTGACTTAATTCTCTTAGTGTTTGGAAACATGTTTAGCATTTAATTTCCTTCCTACTCAGGGTTTGTATTCATAGCGCACACTCATCTAGTTCTTCCTGTTGAATCCCTTGTCCCCCACCCCACCTACACTTTTCTTTTCAAAAATTGAAATTCTTCTACTGTATTTCAGTGATAGGAGCTCTCTTTTGTGTATCAGTATCAAACTAGTTATTATCAACACAATGGAATTGACACTCCAGGCTAATAGATAAGAATATGCCTTCCTTTACTGTAAGGCTTGGACAAATATAAAATAAGTTCCTTCAACTTGAGGGGAGGCCCAAAGTAGTGAATAAAGTGCTTCCTACGTTGGTAGCTTAGAATTCAGGATGCTAATATGATAAAATGTTTTACAGCATTTGTAATCTATACCACGCAAATTTAAATAACTTAGAACTATATATGGTCTTTGGTTCTTAATGATTTCATGTAGATTTGTTTTGTCCATAAAAGCAGACTATGACCTCCCTGAGGACAGGAACCATACTACCTTCAGCATCATAAAACAGAGTGCTAGACTTAGAGTCAGAAGAGACCTAAGCTGGACACAGGCTCTGACACTCATTACTCTTGTAACCAAAAATCTCTGAGCCTTAATCTCTTCATCCATTGAGGGGGGATAATCATAATGGTACCACCTACCTCAGGTTGTTGAGATGAAGATGAAGGAGAAGGAGGAGGAGGAGGAGTTTTTGTATATCTTTAAATTCCATTGGAATGTGAGCTATAGTTTTTATAGTGGTGCTAATTATTCATAGTACATATAGAGCACATACAGCCTATGCACAAAAGAAAACTTTGATCACTGTAATACAGTAGGAGAATTTCAGTTTTTACAAAGGAAAGCGTAGGTGAGGGGTGAACAAGAGATTCAACAGAATGAGCGTGGACTTCCGGATGAGGGTGGAATAATAGCTACCCATACATATATAGATGTATGTAGAGATATAGAGTGTGTGTTTGCACAGCACTTTACATATATTGCCTTCGACAACAATCCTGTGAGGTAGAATTAGTGCCTCTACTGTCTTTCCTCTCACTTGCTTCTTAACTCATTGCAGTCTGGCTTCCTACATCATCATTCAAACTGCTCTTTCCAAAGTTACCAATGACGTCAATACCTCTGAGTTATCAAGTCTAATGACCTCTTCTCAATCCTCATCCTACTTGATTTCTCTGCAGTATTTGGCACTATCAATCACCCTCTTCTCCTCAATACTGTTCTTCTAGGTTTCTCATGGCAAAGCTCTCCTGGCTCTCCTACTTCTCTGACCAGATTTCAGTATTCTTTACTGGATCTTCATCCATATCATGGCCATTGACCAAGGGTGTTCCCCCGCAAGACTTCATTCTGGGCCCTCTTCTCTCCTCTCTATACTATTTTGCTTGGTGACTCATCAGTTCCTATTGATTTATCCAACCCTCACCTCTCTCCTGATCACCAGTCTTGCAACTCCAACTAGCTACTGGATATCTCAAACTGGATATTGCCCACACACCTAGAATTCATTAGGTCTAAAACAGAATTCATTATCTTTTCTCCCCAAGGCCTCCTCTCTTCTTAACTTCCCTATTACTATTGAGGTCATCACCATCCTTCCAGTCACCTAGGCTTACAACACAGTTATCATCCTTAACTTCGCATTCTCTTTTGCTCTCCCATAACCAATATGTTACCAAGTCCTGTCAATTCTACCTTTATAATATCTTTCTCATTTGCTCCCTTCTTTCCTCTGATGCTGACACCACCCTGGTGTAAGACCTCATCATCTCTATTGCTAGCTATGTTAAAGGTAACTAGGTAGCACAAATCAGATCTCGGACATTTACTAGCTGTGTGACCATGGAAAAGTCAATTAACTTCTGTCTGTCTCAGTTTCCTTGACTGTAAGGGGATAGTACTAGTATTCACCTCACATACTTACAAGGTTATTGTGAGAATCAAATGAGATCATATTTGTGAAAATGCTTAGCACAGTGCCTGGCACATAGTAGGTGCTTAATAAATGCTTATTTCTTCTCCCCCCTCCATCTCTCCATCTGTCTGCTAATCTATACCATGGTTATGTGGTTTGCCACTCTTTAGCTATGGCACCTACTTAGTTTAGGAATTTGATGTTGTACAAAAACACTTCTCTCCAAGATTCACCTAAGAACTAATTAATCTGATCCTGCCTCCAGCCACTGTTGTCTCAGGAACATGTGGCTTTCTCCTATTCTAGAGGCATGTGAATTCCTGAGGGGCTTCCCATATAAATAGGTTTCCCCTCCAGAGAACTGAATCTAGATCTCTTTAGCCCCTCTTCTCAATTTATCTCACACTTCTGGTACTGTTTCTAGTTTCCCTTTATAAAGGCCCACCCAAAGGTGGTATTCTGAAACTCAAATCTAAAATCAAGCAATCATCTTTAATGTGTAAACAATGGACCAACAAATATTCCTGGGATAAGGATAATTAATACCCCCTTATGGAGGGATGATTAATGCTGGAATAATGCCTCAGTGTGCTGCTAATGAAGATGTTTAATACCTTTGTCTTGTACAAGGAACCATTTTTAATGCCTAAACAAAATGGAGACATTGTATTTGGAATCAGAGGATGTGAGTTCAAATCTTAACTGTTTGCTCCCTGTATGGCTTTAAGCAAGTCCCTCAACCTCTCTGGGCCTGCTTTCTCACCCATAAAATGAGGAGATTGGGCTAGATGATTTCTAAGATGCCTTCTAAATTTATGATCACATGAACCTTGTTGATAAAGAGTTAACCTTGACCAGACTCCTCCTAGGCACTGCTTCTATACTTTCTGTATTATGGCTTAGAATTCCAGAAGACAAGTAAGATAAAAGACTTTCTAGTCTTATTTCACAGAATTCTCAGCTCTCCACTCTAATCAGGCCAATCTCCTCACTGTCCAACTAATACATACTCATGGTATAAATACTTGTTGACTGATTGGGTTCATACTGAGGATGTGGTGCTAGATTTTTTTGGAATACACATCAGCTGGGATTGCTGGCCCCAACCCAGTGATTCCAGGTGCACAACCCATAGGGGTAGGAAATAATAAGGAGACAAGCCAGAGTATCAGTTTTTTTCTTTTACATCATATTGCCTCCCTGCCCAGTTTCTTCTATCCTCCTGGGGACGGGGAGGAAACTTTGTAGGGGAATAATGTAAATCCCTGAGGTGATCCCCTCCTCTTGCTCCCCCAACACTTCTGACAATGGCCAGCTAGAATCCAAAATGGAGGAGGGGGATGTAGAAATGGGTGAGAGCCTGCCTGGAGAAAAGAAAAGAATGAATGCCTCAGAGCCCAAAACTGGACATGTGGTCTAGGTCTGCAGATTCCCACTGAAGGCCCTGGGGAAAGAGGACATTCCAATTTGGCAGCAACATCAGCAATGATTTGACCTTGTGCATTTTATTTTTACATCAGTCCAAGGGGACTGCCACTGTGGGGAAACAGCTTCTGATGAAGCCAAGCCTCTCCAAGGGGCTTTTCTGATCATCCCATATCTTGCCTGCTTGCCAAGTGGAGTGGTTTCCTATTTTTCCAAGGTATGAGTACACAGAGCAGAATTCCTGGCTTACTCTGAAAGAAATTGGACTCATCATTAATTTTGAGGAAGTCAAGGATCAACCAAATAGATTATTTAAATCTATCTTTGAACCCTTAAAGTAATGAGTATGACCTGATCATATCACATGCATGTTTCTTATAGTTTGTGGAGATCATAGGATTTAAAGCTGGGAGGAAGCTTAGAGGTCAATTAGTCCAATCTCCTCACATAGAATAGGGACATAGAATTTGAATTTAAGAGAGCTGACCACTAATTTGCTATAAAAAGAAAAGAAGAGGGGGCAGGGGTTAGGGGACCAGGGCCAGCCTTACCCTTGGGCTATACAATGCTATGGCATAATTTGGAGAACCCTGAAAAGAAAAATCCCTTACCCCTTACTCCATGATCATTCATTTTTCTTTAGGCTTTTATCCCTATCAAAATCATTCTTAGAATGTAATACTTTCAGTTGTAGTCAATTATTTATACCTCTGTATGAATTAGTCAGGAGAGTAGGGAGGAAAGAGAGTCTCAGAGCTAGGAAGCCCAGAATTCAAATGACACATATGAACTATATGACCACTGGCTAGCAATTTCTCATGTCAGTGCCTCAGTCAGTGCTCTAAGATTATAAGTTATAGAGCAAGAACCAATCCTTATTAGTAAAGGGAGTTTACACACTGAGATTTCCCTATAGCAATGAAATCAGTAGTTCTAGCTTTTAAAAAAAAAGAATAGGTCAAAAATGATTTTGGAGGAGCAGGATTTGATAGGGAGGAAAGTTGAAGATACTGAATGAAAATAAGGTGGTAGAAATAATACCAATTTAATGTAATTCATTTACATCTTTTCTTCTAGATTGTACTTCATTTCTGTGTATTTACATTACCAATCTATTGTTCCCTTTTTTTGTTCCTTTGGTGAGGCTTGCCATTGCAGATTTAAGTATTTCTATTTTGTTCATTCTTTTTGCTGAGCAAAACACACATTCTGTCCTCATAATTCTCATTTCTCTTTTAAACCACTCAGGAACAGCATGTTGTCATCCCATGTTTTCCAATTCCACAGCGTTTTCTGTCTCATTAAGTGTGGGATCATTTTCTTTTTTTTTAAGGTACTTTTATTCATAGATGCTTGAATTCATTTACTAGACCTGGAGACCATATTTCCATCTGTTATTACTATTTTTTTCTGTTGAGTTATCTGTTTGTGGTCAAGGTTTCTTCTTCCCAAAGTCTTTCGTATTTTTAATCTGCCCCCCCCCCCCGCCTTATTTTCCTTATCATTCATTTCTCGACTCACTCCCTTCTGGTTTTATTTTCTTGCAGGCTAGATCTCAAAGCATGGTCAGAACAGGCTCCATATGGGCACTGTTCTTTTCCTTAGAACTGGTAGAGTGCTGCACATCCTGAACTTGCCTGTAATCTTGTCTTGGTGACTTGTTTCAATCCCTCTTTTCTTCAGTTCTCTAGCCTGGCACTAACCATTCAGAGACTCTTTTCCCATCATGAGTGGTTCATAGCTTTGCAGTGCTGGTGCTTCTGTGTGCAGCCTCACAGAAGGTCTGTGACCTCCTAAAGGATTATGACCAAGCTGGATAATCCTTAGAGCCCTTAGGATTCTGGTCATGCTCCTGTGAACGCCCTCTAGCTTGTCCAAATCTTTCTTAAAAGGTACACTCAGAAAAAAATATTGTACCCGAGGTGTTGTCTGACCAGGGCAATATACAGTGGGTATTATTTGCTACTCTTAGAAACTGGACCTAATAGAAAGGTTTATTCTAACTAATATAAAATGAAGTATATATACAATGACTACAAGATATGGATATGGAAAGAAAAAAAAGCAACAAAATAGAAACTGAATGCTGTGAAATTTTAATGAGCAAGCTTAACCATGAGGAAGAGATAAGAGAATACTCCCTTCTCTATAGGAATGAGGGGCTATGCCTATAAAACATTGAATATTGTCAGACTTGGTGACTTGAACTTACTGAGGACAATGCGATACTCTCTTACTATTTCTTCACTCGTCTTGGGTTTCTATTCCTCATTAACTATTGCCTATTCCTTCCGGTCTCTAAATATTTATACTTGTTAGTGAAAACAGAAGCAAAATAGGAATTGCGTAGTTCTTGCTTTTCTCCAAGTCCATTCTTATGAGTCCATCATTGATTACAAGACTTCATACTCCCTAGAGATTCTTTCTTTGTTCCTTCTGTCATTATGATTCATTTCCACATTTATAACGGGGTAGGGGAGGGGGTTAGGGTAGAAATTGGTAATCTTCCTGAAAGGAGGGAGTCCAAAGGCTTAATGTTGTTAAAACCTGGTGATGATATTATGCAAATTATTTGGAAAAATAGGTGAAGAAGGAGTTCTACCAAATTAGTTTTATGACACAAATATGGTGGTGATACCAAAATTAGGCAAAGCAAAAACAGAGAAAGAAAATTATAGACCAATTTCCCTAATGAATATTGATGCTAAAATCTTAAATAAGATATTAGCAAGGAGATTACAGCAAGTGATCACCAGGATAATACACTGTGAACAGGTGGGATTTATACCAGGAATGCAGGGCTGGTTCAACATTAGGAAAACTATTAACATAATCAACCACATCAATAAGAAAACCAACCAAAATCATATGATTATCTCAATAGGTGCAGAGAAAGCTTTTGACAAAATACAACACCCATTCCTAATAAGAACACTAGAGAGTTTAGGAATAGGTGGAGCTTTCCTTAAAATAATAAGCAGTATCTACCTAAAACCATCAGCAAGTATTATGTGCAATGGAGATAAATTAGAGGCCTTCCCAATAAGATCAGAGGTGAAACAGGGATGTCCATTATCACCCCTATTATTTAATATTGTACTAGAAATGTTAGCTTTAGCAATCAGAGAAGAGAAAGGAATTAGAATAGGCAAGGAGGAAACAAAACTATCACTCTTTGCAGATGATATGATGGTATACTTAAAGAATCCTAGAGAATCAACTCAAAAATTACTTGAAACAATTAACAACTTTAGCAAAATAGCAAGATATAAAATAAATCATCAGCATTTCTATACATGACCAACAAAGCCCAGCAGCAAGAGATAGAAAGAGAAATTCCATTTAAAGTAATGGTAGATAATATAAAATACTTGGGAGTCTACTTGCCAAGACAAACCCAGGAACTCTATGAACACAACTACCAAATACTCTTCACACAAATCAAATCAGATCTAAATAATTGGAAAGATATCAATTGCTCATGGATAGGCAGAGCTAATATAGTAAAAATGACAATTCCACCTAAATTAATTTTCTTATTCAGTGCCATACCGATCAGACTACCTAAAAATTATTTTATAGAGCTAGAAAAAATAATAACAAAATTCATCTGGAAAAAACAAAAAATCAAGAATATCCAGGGAAATAATGAAAAAAAATTCACAGGAAGGTGGATTAGCGGTACCAAACCTGGAGCTTTACTATAAAGCAGCAGTCATCAAAACTATCTGGTACTGGCTAAGAAATAGAGTGGAGGATCAATGGAATAGGCTAGGCACAGGAAACACAGTAGTAAATGACACTAGTAATGTAGTGTTTGATAAACCCAAAGACTCCAGCTTCTGGGATAGGAACTCAGTATTTGACAAAAACTGCTGGGAAAACTGGAAGATAGTATGGCAGAAATTAGGCATAGACCAACATCTTACACCTATACTAAAATAAGGTCAAAATGGATACATGATTTAGACATAGGTAAATTAGGAGAGAAAGGAATAGTGTACCTATCAGATCTTTGGAAAGGAAAACAGTTTTTGACCAAACAAGAGATAGAGTATGTTATAAAATGCAAAATGGATGATTTTGATTACATTCAATTAAAAATTTTTTGTACTAACAGAAGCAATGCATCCAAAATTAGAAGGGAGGCAGAAAGCTGGGAAACAATTTTTATGGCCAGTACTTCTGATAAAGGCCTCATCTCTAAAATATATAGGGAACTAAATCAAATTTATAAGAATCCAAGCCATTCCCCAATTGAGAAATGGTCAAAGGATATGAACAGGCAGTTTTCTGATGAAGAAACCAAAGCCATCTATTCCCATATGAAAAAATGCTCTAAATCTCTAATGATTAGAGAGATGCAAATTAAAACAACTCTGAGGTACCACCTGACACCTATCAGATTGGCTAAAATGACAAAAAAGGAAAATAATAAATGTTGGAGAAGCTGTGGAAAAATTGGAACACTAATGCATTATTGGTGGAGCTGTGAACTGATCCAACCATTCTGGAGAGCAATTTGGAATTATGCCCAAAGGGCGATAAAGTGGTCTATACCCTTTGACCCAGCAATACCACTTTTGGGTCTTTTTCCCAAAGAGATCATGGAAAGGGGAAAGGGACCCACATGTACAAAAATATTTATAGCTGCTCTTTATGTGGTGGCAAGGAATTGGAAGTTGAGGGGATGCCCATCAATTGGGGAATGGCTGGACAAGTTGTGGTATATGAATACAATGGAATACTATTGTGCTGTAAGAAACGATGAGCAGGAGGAGTTCAGAGAAACCTGAAGGGTCTTGTATGGGCTGATGATGAGTGAGATGAGCAGAACCAGAAGAACATTGTACACAGTATCATCAACATTGAGTGTTGATGTACTGTGATGGACTATATTCTTCTCACCAATGCAATGGTACAGAAGAGTTCCAGGGAACTCATGATAGAAGAGGATCTCCAAATCCAGCAGAAAAAAAAACTGTGGAGTATAGATGGTGAATGAACCATACTATTTCTTTTGTTTTTGGTGCTGTTGTTTTTTCTATTTTGAGGTTTTTCATCATTGCTCTGATTTTTCTCTTATAACATGACTAATGCAGAAATATGTTTAATGTTATTATGTGTATATACATATATATGTATATATATGTGTGTGTATATATATATATATATATATATGTATAACCTATATCAGATTACCTGCTGTCTAGGGGAGGGAGGAGGGAGGGGAGGGAGGGAGAAAAATCTGAAATTGGGAAGCTTGTATAAACAAAAGTTGAAAACTATCTTTACATGTAACGGGGAAAAAATAAAATACTCTATTAATTTAAAAATTAAATAAATAAAACCTGGTGATGAGGATATGATAAGGGACATGATGGCATCTCTGTAGACCTTTTTTAGAGATAAGCAAGACTAGTTTTAGGGGAAAAATTGAAGTAGAGGAAATTTGTGTAAGAGAAAATTTTCCAGCTACCCATTTAGGCTTCATAATCTTCAGCCTACTCTCCATGGTCTGGTGCATAGGTAGATAGGTCCGTGGGACTTAATGTCATACTCTGTGTTCATTTAAGGTGGCAAATACCTAATCAGATCAATGAATCTCTGCTAATGTGCAATTCCTAGGGCTTTCTCTCCTTCCAGGTAGAGGTGAATGCCATGCCCCGCTTGAAGGACAGGCAGGAATTGGCAACAGCAGCAGAGAAGAGAGCTCTTCAGTCTTTTTCAAGTTGTCTTTGAGTTCTCTTTAAGTGTCAAATGGCTTAGGGTCCTTCTGGCTTCTAGCTTCAAGAGGGGAAGATGGATGAGACCAAATTCTTCAGTTTTCTAAAGGAAAAGATTTTGGGAAGGCATGAGAGGAGCTGGCAATCTGAAGACTGCCATGTCTCTATTCCCAGCTTGCTACACTAGAGACTGGGAAACTTCCACTTGGATGAGATCTAGAACTGTCTCTCTTGGTTATGCTGAGTTACCTTACTCCCAATGGGAGGACTCCATTCTCTCTCTCTCTCTCTCTCTCTCTCTCTCTCTCTCTCTCTCTCTCTCTCTCTCTCTCTCTCTCTCTCTCTTTTTGGTGAGGCAGTTGGGGTTAGGTGACTTGCCCAGGGTCACACAGCAAGTAAGTGTCAAGTGTCTGAGGCCAGGTTTCAACTCAGGTCCTCCTGAATCCAGGGCTGGTGCTTTATCCACTGCACCATCTAGCTGCCCCAGTTCTCTATTTCTAGTAGATATTCTCTGTATAACTTCTTTCGTTTCTGTATTTGCTACTGATTTGGATAAATGGGTTTTCTTTGATAATTGTTAGCTGTATTCATTGCGGAACTGGTATTTGATGGGAAGAGAGTCAAGCCTTGGATATAAAGCTTGGGGTGAAGGAATCGGAGACATTTAACCTGGTGAAGATGTGCTTTATTTGGCACATGATAGCCATATCAAAATATTTGAACAGCTGTCATGAGAATAAGGGATTACATTTGTTTTGTTGGACTCCAGAGAACATTACTAGAATTAATGGGTATAAGTTAAATACAGATTTTGGTTCAAAATAAGGGAAAAACTCTGTGGCAGCCCCTTTGGGATTTACTCTCCCCCCCACACTTTCAGGTTGCATCCTGGGGCATGGGAGGGGAAACTACCCCCACTCCCCAATTCAAGGGTCTGCATTTCTAAAACTGTAGTTCATAAGCCCCTGCCAGTATGTTTATCTTAATTGTCAAGTCAGCCCCAATCCTATTCCAATCCCAACTTCAGGAAAACAATGCAGAAAAATTCAATTATTTCTGTGTTGGAAAGAAGGGATTCCAGGCTGGGTAGGAGCATTGCACAGAGGGCACCCTGGACCATGCATGAATGATTGTTTGTGCAAAATAATTCCACCCTCCCCATGCACATACTTTATCTTTTTCTTCACATCTGCCAGGAAGAATGAACCATACTTAGAAGGACACGTGGCAACTACAGGATATGATAGGCATTTTCCTTCCTTTTCCCCAACCTCAGTAAAACCCTGCCTGGATTTACTTGATCCACACTTAGGAGTGAATTTTTCTTCAGAATCTCCACCTTCAAATTCCTTGATTTGTTTCCATGTTTCATTCTCTCCCCTTGTCACCACAGCTGCACTAACAGTGCCCTTTCTGGGGTCACTATAAAAAGTGTCTTTCCATAGTGAATTCTGTTACCCTGGAAACAGCAAGAAACCCTCTATCTATAATGTCCCAGAAGATCTTAATGGGATGGAATCCTTTTCTCAACAACAATAACAACAATAATAGGAGAAAACTGAAGAAAATATGATAGGATCACATACCCAGAAGAGGATATATCATACCATATCATATCATATCATATCACATCATATCACATCATATCTTATCATATCATAATAGCCAACATTTATATGATGCTTATGGTGTGCAGAACACTTTATGAATATCAATTCATTTTATCCACACAACAGCCCTGTAAGGTAGATGCTATTATTATCCCTATTTTATATATGAGGAAACTGAGGTAGAAAGTGGTTAAGTGACTTGCCCAGGGTCACAAAATTAGTTTGGGCTCATAGGCTGGATTTGGACTCAGTTCTTCCTGATTCCAGTCCCAGTGCTTTGCCCACTGGCTCACCTATTGACTTCTATTCCATAATAAAGACTGAAGATGTACTGATTTTTACTTTTTTTTTAAAAATCTCATTTATTGGTTATTTCCCTTTTACAGATGAACATGTTTACAAAGGGGTTATTTTGACCCTTTCAAGTTCATAAGTTCATAGGTTTCAAGCTGGAAGGGACCTTAAAGACTACAGAGCCCAACTTCATTTCATAGATGATAAAACTGAAGCCCAGAGTAATTACTTAACACCTTGCTTGAGGTTACACAGGTAATCAGTAGCAGAGCTGAGATTTGAACCCAGGTCACTTATTCCAAATTCCTCACTTTTTAAAGTAATAAGCATTTTTATTTATAGTTTGGGGTTCCAATTTTGTCACTCCTTTCCCTCCCCCCTCTCCTCCCTCCCTGAGGTGGTAAGCAATCAGATATAGGTTATACATGTGCAATCATATAAAACATTACCATATTAGTAATTTTGTATAAGAAAACTTGAATAAAAGAAAAAATGAAAGTGAAAAATAGCATGCTTCAGTCTGTGTTCCATCAATATCTGTTCTTTCTCTGGAGGTGGAGTTTATGTTTCATCAATAGTCCTTTCGGATTGTCTTGGATCATTGTATTGCTGAGAATACTTAAGTCATTCATGGTTCTTCATTAAACAATATAGCTGTCTCTGTGAACAATGTCCTCTTGGTTCTGCTCACTTCAATATATATCAGTTCATCCAAGTCTTTCCAGGCCTTTCTGAAATCAACCTGCTTGTCATTTCTTCTAGCACAATAATATTCCATCACCATCATATACCACATCTCGTTTAGCCATTCCCCAGTTGATGGGCATTGCTTTGATTTCCAATTCTTAGCCACCACAAAAAGAGCTGCTAGAGATATTTTTGTACAAATAGGTCTTTTTATCTTTTGGGGGATGTCTTGGACCATTGTATTGCTGAGAAGAATCAAGTCTATCACAGTTGATCAACACACAATGTTGTTGATACTGTGTACAATGTTCTCCTAGTTCAGCTCATCTCACTCAGCATCAGTTCATGCAAGTCCTTCCAGGTTTCTCTGAAATCCGCCTGCTCATTGTTTCTTACAGCACAATAGAATTCCATTACATTCATATAGCACAACTTGTTCAGCCATATCCCAATTGATGGGCAGCCCCTCAATTTCCAATTCCTTGCTACAACAAAAAGAGCAGTTATAAATATTTTTGTGCATGTGGGTCCTTTTCTCTTTTTTATGATCTCTTTGGGGAAAAGACCCAATAGTGGTATCACTGTGTCAAGGGTAGCAGGCTTCCACCAGTCATGGACGACCATGGATCAGTGCCTTGAAGAGCCACAGGCCAGTGTGGCTGTGCAATCCGATACAGGAGCCGCAGCTCCTGCCACAAGGAGGACATCAGAAAACCGCGCTCTCTGTTGCCCATCAGTTCCTGCGTCTCATTTGTTTTTCTTCCTCCAGAGCTTGGAGGCCCATCTCAGCTGTGCACAAGCTGCTGCTGAGTACTGAACTCCATCGGACACGGTACTTGGGCATCTCCTCCCAGCTGCCAGTGTCTATTCCCAGAGCCCTCAAGTCTCACTTGCATACATCTCTGTAGCAAAGCTGGGGGCATCCAGCAGGTCTTTGGCCTAAGGCTAGCTCACCATAAAGTAGGTCTTTAGGAATGCACCCATCTTGCATGTGGTGCACATGACCGAGCCAGCACAGCCGTCTTTGTTTCAGTAGCATGTAGATGCTTAGAAGTTGCACGCATTGGAACACTTCTGTGTTGGTGATCCTATCTGACCAAGATATGCCAAGGATGCACCGAAGGCAGCGCATGTGGAAGCTGTTAAGCTTCTTCTCTTGTCTAGTGTATGTAGTCCATGTTTTGCTGCCATACAGTAAGGTACTCAGGACGCATGCTCCATAGATGGCAAATTTGGTTCGTCTTGTCAGTTTACTGTTTGCGCAGACACGCTTGGCAAGCTTAGACATGCTTGAAGTAGCTTTCCCAATCCTCTGATTGATCTGAGAATCAAGTGACAAATTGTCACTGACAATAGAGCCAAGATAATAGAATTGGCTTATGACATCCAACTGATAGCTACCGATGTGTATCAATGGAGGCAACATAGCACTCTGACACATGACTTTCATCTTTTTAAGATTAATGGTTAGGCCAAAGTCCATGCAAGCTTGGGAGAAGCGATCCATCAAGGTCTGCAATTCATGCTCTGAGTGACAGGCAAGTGTGGCATCATTGGCGAAAAGCAGGTCTCTAAGGGTGCTACCTCTCACTCTGGTTTTGGATCTCAGATGTGAAACGTTGAATAGGCCTGGGAATGCAGATAGATGCCATCAGTTGACGAACCAAAAGCATGACATAACCATGTGGAGAAGAAAATTCCCAACAGCATGGGAGCAAGCACGCATCCTTGCTTGACTCTGCTGTTTATGCTGAATGCTTCAGAGGTGTTGCCTTCAAACTGTACGACACCCTGCATGTTGCAATGAAAGGAGCGAATCAGGCTATGGAGTTTAGGAGGGCAACCAATTCTCGAGAGGATTTTGAAAAGACCTTCTCTGCTAACCATATCAAACACTTTGGTCAGGTCTATGAAGGCAATGAAAAGGGGTATTGCTGGGTCAAAGGGTTGAACAGTCCCATAGCCCTTTGGGCATAGTTCCAAATTGCTCTCCAGAAAGGTTGGATCAGTTCACAGCTCCACTAACAATGCATTAGTGTTCCAATTTTTCCACAGCTTCTCCAAAATTTATTATTTTCCTTTTTTGTCATATTAGCCAATCTGCTAGGTGTCAGGTGGTACCTCAGAGTTGTTTTAATTTGCATTTCTCTAATCAATAGTGATTTAGAGGATTTTTTCATATGGCAATAGATAGTTTTGATTTCTTCATCAGAAAACTGCCTGTTCATATCCTTTGACCATTTCTCAATTGAGGAATGACTTGGATTCTTATAAATTTTATTTAGTTGCCTATGTATTTTAGAAATGAGGACTTTATTAGATGTACTGACTATAAAAATTGTTTCCCAGTTTTCTGCCTACCTTCTTTTTGTTTTTTTTGCGGGGCAATGGGGGTTAAGTGACTTGCCCAGGGTCACACAGCTAGTAAGTGTCATGTATCTGAGGCTGGATTTGAACTCAGGTACTCCTGAATCCAGGGCCAGTGCTTTATCCACTGTGCCACCTAGCCACCCCTCTGCCTACTTTCTAATTTTGGATGCGTTGTTTCTGTTTGTACAAAAACTTTTTAATTTTATGTAATCAAAATCATCCATTTTGCATTTCATAATATTCTTTATCTCTTGTTTGGTCATAAATTGTTCTCCTTTACAGAGATCTGAAAGGTAAATTATTCCTTCCTCTCCTACTTTAACTAGGCTATCACCTTTTATGTCTAAATCATGTACCCATTTTGACCTTATTTTAGTATAAGGTGTAAGATGTTGGTCTATGCCTAATTTCTGCCATACTATCTTCCAGTTTTCCCAGCAGTTTTTGTCAAATACTGAGTTCCTATCCCAGAAACTGGAGTCTTTAGGTTTATCAAACAGTACATTACTAAAGTCATTTATTACTGTGTTTCCTGTGCCTAGCCTCTTCCGTTGATCGTCCACTCTATTTCTTAGCCAGGACGAAATAGTTTTGATGACTGCCACTTTATAGTAGAGCTTCAGATTTGGTAAAGCTAACCCACCTTCCTGTGCATTTTTTCCCTTAGTTCCCTTGATATTCTTGACTTTTTGTTTTTCCAGATTAATTTTTTTATTATTTTTTCTAACTCTATAAAATAATTTTAGGTAGTCTGATTTGTATGACACTGAATAGGTAAATTAATTTAAGTAGAATTGTCATTTTTATTATATTAGCTTGGCCTATCCATAAGTAATTGATATTTTCCCAATTATTTAGATCTGATTTGATTTGTGTGAAAAGTGTTTTGTAATTATGTTCATAGAGTTCCTGGGTTTGTCTTGGCAAGTAGACTCCCAAGTATTTTATACTGTCTTTTGTTACTTTAAATGAAATTTCTCTTTCTATCTCTTGCTGCTGGACTTTGTTGGTCATGTATAGAAATGCTGATGATTTATGTGCATTTTATATCCTACTACTTTGCTAAAGTTGTTCATTGTTTCAAGTAATTATTGAGTTGATTCCCTATGATTCTCTAAGTATACCTTCATATCATCTGCAAAGAGTGATAGTTTTGTTTTCTCCTTGCCTATTCTAATTCCTTTAATTCCTTTTTCTGATTGCTAAAGCTAACATTTCTAGTACAATATTAAATAATAGAGGTGATAATGGACATCCCTGTTTCACCCCTGACATTATTGGGAAGGCCTCTAACTTCTCTCCATTATATATAATGCTTGCTAATGGTTTTAGGTAGACACTGCTTATTATTTTAAGGAAAGCTCCACCTATTCCTAAGCTCTCTAGTGTTTTTATTAGGAATGGGCACTATATTTTTGTCGAAAGCTTTCTCTGCATCTATTGAGATAATCATATGATTTTGGTTGGTTTTCTTATTGATGTAGTTGATTATGTTAATAGTTTTCCTAATGTTGAACCAGCCCTGCATTCCTGATATAAATCCCACCTGGTCATAATGTATTATCCTGGTGATCATTTGCTGTAATCTCATTGCTAATATCTTATTTAAGATTTTAGCATGGGGGGGGGCAGCTAGGTGGCGCAGTGGATAGAGCACCGGCCCTGGATTCAGGAGGACCTGAGTTCAAATCTGGCCCCAGACACTTAACACTTACTAGCTGTATGACCCTGAGCAAGTCACTTAACCCCAATTGCCTCACCAAAAAAAAAAAAAAAAGATTTTAGCATCAATATTCATTAGGGAAATTGGTCTATAATTTTCTTTCTCTGTTTTTGCTCTGCCTGGTTTTGGTATCAACACCATATTTGTGTCATAAAAGGAATTTGGCAGAACTCCTTCATGTATTTTTACAAATAATTTGAATAATATTGGAATTAATTGTTCTATAAATGTTTGGTAGAATTCACTTGTAAACCCATTTGGTCCTAGAGATTTTTTCTTAGGGAGTTCATTAATGGCTTGTTCAATTTCTTTTTCTAATATGGGCTTATTTAAGGATTTTATTTCCTCTTCAGTTAACCTGGGCAGTCTGTATTTTTGTAAATATTTATCCATTTCATTTGGATTGTCAAATTTATTGGCATATGGTTGGGCAAAATAGTTCCTAATTATTGCTTTACTTTCTACTTCATTGGTGGTAAAATCACCCCTTTCATTTTTTATACTAGTAATTTGGTTTTCTTCTTTCTTTTTTTTTTAAATCAAATTAACCAATGGTTTATCTATTTCATTGGTTTTTTTCATAAAACCAGTTCTTAGTTTTATTGATTAATTCTATAGTTTTCTTGCTTTCAATTTTATTAATTTCTCCTTTAATTTTAAGAATTTCTAATTTAGTATTTAATTGAGGATTTTTAATTTATTCTTTTTCTAGTTTTTTAAGTTGCATGCTCCAATTCTCCTCTTTCTCTTTTTTATTGATGTAAGCAGTTAGAGATATAAAATTTCCCCTAAACACTGCTTTGGCTGCATCCCATAGATTTTGGTATGTTGTCTCATTATTGTCATTCTCTTGGATGAAGTTATTGCTTGTTTCTATGATTTGTTGTTTGACCCACTCATTCTTTAGAATGAAATTATTTAGGTTCCAATTAATTTTCAGTCTACCTTTCCATGGCTCTGTATTACATGTAATTTTTATTGCATCATGATCTGAGGAGGATGCATTTACTATTTCTGCCTTTCTACATTTGACTATGAGGTTTTTGTGCCCTAATACATGATCAGTTTTTTAATATGTGCCATGTACTGCTGATAAAAAGGTATATTCCTTTCTATCCCCATTCAATTTTCTCCAGACATCTATCATGTCTAACTTTTCCAACATTCTATTCACCTCTTTTACTTCTTTCTTATTTATTTTGTGGCTAGATTTATCTAAATCTGAGAGGGGAAGATTCAGATCCCCCACTAGTATAGTTTTGCTGTCTATTTCCTCTTGTAACTCATTTAACTTCTCTTCTAAGAATTTGGATGCTGTACCACTTGGCACATACATGTTTAGTATTGATATTACTTCCTTTTAGCAAGATGTAGTTTCCTTCCTTATCTCTTTTCTTCGTCTGAGATAAGAATTGCTACTCCTGCTTTTTTTTTTACTTTAGCTGAAGCATAATATATTCTGCTCCAACCTTTTACCTTTACTCTGTGTGTATCTCTCTGCTTCAAATGTGTTTCTTGTAAACAGCATATTGTAGGTTTCTGGTTTTTAATCCACTCTGCTATTCACTTCTGCTTTATAGCAGAGTTCATCCCATTCACATTCACAGTTATTATTACTAACTGTCTATTCCCCTCCATTCTATTTACCCACTTTGTACTTTTCCGCCCTTCTTTCACCCTATTCCTCCTCACCGTTTTACTTCTTACCCTTGCCTCCCCTAATCTGCCCTCCCTTTTATCACCCCTCCTTTTTCTTTAACCTTTTCTCCCTTAGTTCTATCCTCCCTTCTATCAGTTCCCTCCCTTTCCCCCTTACCCTTTTATTTACCTAAAGTGTAAGCTAAGTGTCTTTATCCAAATGAACATATATGTTATTCCCTCTTTGAATCAAATCTAGTGAGAGTAAGGTTGAAACAAGGTTCACCCCTCCCTTCTTTCCCTCTATTGTAATAGGTTTTTTGTACCTCTTCCTATGAGGTAATTCACCACATTCCACCTCCCCTTTCCTCTTCTCCCCATAAACTCCCTTTTTAACCCCTTAATTTTCTTTATATCATCACATCAAAGACAATTTATATTTATACCCTCTGTGTATAATCCTTCTGTCTGCCCAAATACATATACAATTCTCAAGAGTTATAAGTATTATTTTCCTGTGTAGGGATATGAACAGTTTAACCTCATTGAGTAATTTTTCCCCCTGTTTACCTTTTTAAACTTCTCTTGAGTCTTGTATGTTAAGATCGAATTTACTATTCAGTTCCGGTCTTTTCATAAGGAAACCTTGAAAGTCCCCAATTTCATTGAATGTCCATCTTTTCCCCTGAAAGAAAATTATCAGTTTTGCTGGGTAGTAGATTCTTGGCTGCAATCCAAGCTCCTTTGCCTTCTGGAATATCATATTCCAAGCCGTGCAGTCTTTTAATGTTGAAGATGCCAGGTCCTGACCAATCCTGACTGTGACTCCATGATATTTAAATTGCTTCTTTCTGTCTGCTTGGAGTATTTTCTCCTTCACCTGATAATTCTGGAATTTGGCTACAATATTCCTTGGAGTTTTCCTTTTGGGGTCTCTTTTGGGAAGTGATTGGTGGATTCTTTCAATGACAATTTTATCTTCTGATTCTATGTTATCAGTTCTCCTTGATAATTGCCTGGAATATGGTGTCTAGACTCTTTTTCTGATCATGGCTTTCAGGCAGTCTAATAATTCTCAGATTATCTCTAGTGGATCTGTTTTCCAGGTCAGTTGTCTTTCCAATGAGGTATTTCACATTTTCTTCTTATTTTTTCATTCTTTTGATTTTGTTTGACTGATTCCTGGTGTCTCGTGGAGTCATTATCTTCCAACTGTGCAATTTTCATTTTTAAGGCATTGTTTTCTTCAGCGAGATTATGCACCATTTTTTTCCATTTGGCCAAATAAATTTTGGGGGGGGGGGTAGCGGCTGGGCAATGAGGGTTAAGTGACTTGCCCAAGGTCACACAGCCAGTAAGTGTCAAATGTCTGAGGCCGGATTTGAACTCAGGTCCTCCTGAATCCAGGGCCAGTGCTCTATCGACTGTGCCACCTAGCTGCCCCCCAAATGAATTTTTTAAGGAATTTTTTTTCTTCAGTCAATCTTTGTGTTTCCTTTTCCAAGCTGCTGATTCTTTTTTCATAATTTTCTTGTGTTGCTTTCATTTCTCTCCCCATTTTTTCTTCTATCTCTCTCAATTGATTTTGAAAATCCTTTTTGAGCTCTTCCAAGAAGGTTTTTTGTTCTTGAGACCAGTTCGTCTTCCCCTCTTGAGGCTTCACATGTAGGCAATTTGAGAGTATTGTCCTCATCTGAGTTTGTGTTTTCCTCTTCTCTGTTGACACAGAAGCTCTCAATAATAAGAGCTCTTTTTTGTTTTTTACTCATATTGCAGCTTATTTTTTTTAAGTTGAGGTCTGCTCTGGGGATACCAGGGTCCCTGTTTCAAGCTTCTTGTGCTGGGGTATAGTGGCTGTGTCACTGGCTTTCTACAATGAGGCTTCTATGGCTTGTGGATTTCTCACCTCCCTGGGCTTGCTCCCAGCATGCTGGGATGGCCAGGCCTGGTTGCACCTGTCCTGTGGGTGGCCCTCTAGTTGGCAGCCTGCCCTCTTGGCTGGTGCTGGTGGGTTTCACCACTGGCCTGCTGTGACACCAGCTTGTTGAACCAGGATCCATGGGCCTCAGTTGCTTGGCTGTGGCCTACAGCTTCCTGCTGACTTACCCCTAACCCCTCCATGCTGCCATTGTGCTGAGCCTCCCTTTTGCCTGAGTGAGAATGACCTTTCCTGAAGTCTTCTAAATTACCTCTGGTTGGAAGACTGTGTCTCTCTGTCTCTTTTCAGGTTCTGTAGTTTCAGAATCCATTCAGAGGTTTGATTTAATGTTCTTTTTGAGGGAACCAAAGGAGAGCTCAGGCAACTCTCTGGCTTCTCTCCACCATCTTGTATTGCTATACTTTTAAAACTGAACTTTCTTGTTTAATTCTCTCCCATAATTAGAGTTTGATTTCTTTGAGAGCAGGGACTCTCTTGATCTTTCTGCTTCTAGCCCCATTGTCCAACACAGTGCTTAATACATAGGAAATGCTTAATAAATTATTTTTTCATTCATTCATTCCAGAATGTGTTTATCCCTGTCTTATGCCCCAGCCAAGCCCACCACTTTTTGTGGCCCCCAATTTTACACCCTTTATTATATCATAGTTATTCCTCACATGGTCTGCCCTTTCCTCTTCTCTATCAGTTCCTCTTCCTCCCACCTTAGGGGAGGGAATATATCTCTATTTTCTTTAAGGAATTCTAAACTATTCAGTATCTCCAATACTTTAGAAAGTACTGAATTCCCTGTCAAAGGATGTTTTCAAGGAGAAACTGGACAATCACTTATCAGAAATGATATGATAAGAGCACTCAATTTGAAGACAGAAGATCTAGCATCCTTTTCTCTATACTTTTCCTCTCTTGAATATACAAACTCTGTCATAGAATAAGTAGTTCCATTTAAAATTCTCCAAAATTATGATCTTTGTTGTTAGCAATTTTTTAAAAAATCTAACTCAAAAATTGTTTGACAATAGTCTTTACAGTCATTTGCAAGTTGCATTTTAAACATAGACAAATTCATTTTTAGGCCTCAACTATTTTGTACATGTGGATATGACCCTTGAGAAAATCCCATTGGAGATCTGTACTAATGCATTCCACTCAACACAGCTCTGGGTGGACTCACTCAGCTGTCCCTGCCTATCATACCACCCCATGAGTCAGAAACGAAGAAACCCCCAAATATGACACTAGAATCTAAGCAATCGCTGAAATTCCATTGCCTCCGCCCACAAAGTATCTGTTATTCTGAAGGATTCCAGGATTGCAGCTTTATCTTCTTCCTGCTGACAAACATGAGCAGAAGAGATGTCAGATTTATAGGAGCATCCATCTAAATTCAATTTCCTCATTTTACAGATCAGGAAACTGAGACCAAAAGATTAAGTGTCTTGCCCAAGATCACATTGATAGAGGTAGAGTTTGAATGTGGATCATCTGATTCTAATTACCTCATTTTTTTCTATGTGTAAAAAACAGGGACAAGGGGTAGAGATTAGAATTATATTGACTAGCATTGATGCTAAAGGATGGATAATTAAATTTATCTACTTTGGCAGATGATTGCCTGGGGGGGGGGAGTTGCCTAGCTTATCAGATACAGTTGCTATATTCATTGTTTTTTTGTGACTGGTTTTCTATGTTACAATTCTGGAAAGGGTCTATGTTCATAAATGAGCATGGGGGGATGGAGAGAAGAGGAATATCTAGAAATGACTATGATGTCAAAAACAAACAAAAAATCCACATTGGTCAAGTCTTTTTAAGGTAATGGTAATGTTTCTTCCACCACCTAAGGCAGGTTTTTTACTCACTGTGGAAAAGAACAGCAGGTCACTACACCTAGTATCAATATTGTGTAGCAAAGAAGATGTTTGTGCTCATTATCAACTCCACTTGACAGGTGAGAAAGCAGAGGCCTAGAGTCTGCCTGAGTAAAAGCACCTTATGGCCTAAATCAGATTCCTTGGCCAAAGCCCAGCTTTCATGGCAAACTACTATTCATCTGTGGTATAATAAATGAGAGTGTAAAGGAAACAAGATGATAAAATTTATATGCTATCCAATGATGCCACACAATACATTTTAATCTCTTAAACACACTTTAAAAACCCTGTCACAGCCTGTGGCTGAGTTTTATCATTTAATCCTTTGTGACTGGACAAGGTACTATTCTTCTAAGTGCTATTAGGGAACACAAAGACAAAATCCTGACCCTGAACAATAATATGACAGGAGTAATTGATCAAAGAATTCTAAAGAACCAAAAGCACTCTATAGTTCTCTTCTTTTTCTTTTTTTTTTTTTGATCCAGATCTGTGATTTCATCAGATGTTGAAGACCTTTCTAAGCTGAAGAGAGGAGTTTATGGTTTATCCTATGCTCCATAGGGAACCAGCAGACTGGCAGAGTGACTTGGTAGGCAGGGAATGAACAGGAGAGGGAAGAGATTTGAGGCAGTGAGACCAATTAGGAGGCTATCTCAATAGTCTAGGCAAGAGATGATGAGGGCCTGACTTCTAAGGTAGTGGCTACATGAGTAGAGGAAAGGGGACATATATGAGGGGACATGTAGAGATGAAAATAGTAAGATCTGGCAACTGATTGAATACATGGGGTGAGCAGGTATGGGGAGCTGTGTATCATACTAACATTATAGCCCTGGGTATCTAGAAGGATGGTAGTACCCTCCATAGGAATAGAGAAGTACAACTGCATATATCATATTTTGGGGGTATGCTGGTTAGTTTTGTTGAACTGCCCCCCCTTTTTAAAAAATTATTCCTTATAAGGTGTTAATTAATTTTTTTGAAAGAACAAAGGGAGGGACGTATTGAGAAATATAGGTGATACATATAACAAAAAAAAAAACAGCAAAATTTTACTTTGAAAAAAAGGTAAGTTCAGAAGAATAATAGGTTTGGGGAGAAATATAACGAAGTTTGTATTGGATATGTTGAGTTTGACATGCCTGTGGGATATCCAATTTGAAATGTCCAGGTGGTAGTTTATTATATAGGAATCAACTCCAGAGAGAGAGAGAGAGAGAGAGAGAGAGAGAGAGAGAGAGAGAGAGAGAGAGAGAGAGAGAAAGAGAGAATAGGACTACTGTATGTATAAATTTCTGAGTCTAGAGATAATAAATAGACCCAAGGAAGCAATGAGATCACCTAGTGAGAAAATGTAAAGAGAAAAGAGATTTGAACTCAGGTCTCCCTGAGTTCAGGCTCAATGCTAAATCTACTGCATCACCTAGCTGTCTTTAATACTATGATGACCAAGCTTTGCATTCCACCTTCCCACCCCCACAAGAAAAAAAAAGATAAGATGCCCCTCCCTCTTTTCATTGTAGAGGTGGGGAACCACAGATGTACCATGTCGCATATGCTTTAGTAAGTAGCTGAAGTATGTTAGTTATACTTAACTTTTTGTGTGAATCTTTGTTACAAGAGAGCTAACTAGTTAAGGAAGGAAAAGGTGCTGTATTCAGTAATTAATAGGACTTAAAAACAAAAGTTATAAATAAAACTTTTTTTTTAAAAAGGAAAAATGAAGATTTTTATTTGGAAAGTAAGAATTGGAACTCCTTACCTCCCCACATTGTCTCCAACCCACTTTTCCAATTCAAAATGATCTGTGATCTTAGTTCAAGAGGTTCTTCCAATGATGCAGTTCAAAACCCACCCATGCCTCCCCATCCCATGCCTCTCTTTTCTATGTATTCCTGTAAGCTCACCACTTAGGGTCTGTCTAATATGCTTTCCTTGCTCTCTCCCTTCATTCTGAAAGTACCAGTGGAGCACTGACTCTCCACTTGTATCCTCATTCTTGCCACATGACCACCCCATCTTTTCATCCAATTATACAGTTCCCCAATAATATATTTTACTCCTTTTCTTCTCTGGGATCCCTCCCTAATTATATGTTACAGCCTGCTCACAGTCACCATGCGTCCTCCATTATCCTCTGCATGGTATCCTTTTGGAATTCTTTGGAGGTAGTTGTGTCTATAACTCATTTCCAATAGCAGCACTGGTAGTGTAATACCTCCCATCAATCCCCAACACTACCCATGTACTCAGCCAGACTGACATATTTATTGTCCCTTAGTATGTGTGTTTTTGCTTCTGTACCTTTCTTAGCACAAGCTCAAAATGCTTTCTGTCATCCATCCTCTCTGGTTATCCAAATCGTGTTCATCTTTCAAGGCTCATCTCCATTTCCTTTCCATCCAAAAAGCCTTCCCTAAGCAATCCACCACCAGAGAACTGAGGTCTCTATCCTCTGAATTCCTATAGGATGTTTTGTTCGTGCCGATCACTTTTCACTTAATTGCATACTTCCTGGCATTATGCAATTAAATTGCTAAATCCCTTGAGGACAGGGGAGATGGTTCGTACTTCTTGGTAACCTTAGCACCTAGCACAATGTGTTTCACATTGCAGTCACTTCAGAAATACTTGGATTTCTTGAATAACTTGAGAAAACCAACCCTCATTTCATCCCTTTATTTAGGAAAGATATCCCCAACTAGAAGATTGGAATTTGCCAGCAGACTCGAGTCAATCCAATTAACATTTCTTATGTATCTTCTATCTGTAAGGTAAGAGGCAGGGTGGCATATAGGGTTGGCTTTGAAGTCAGGAAGACTTGGGTTCAAATCATCTCTCAGACACAAACTAGCTATGTGACCATGGGAAAAGCATTTCATTCTCTAGGTACCTCCAGGCATAACTGTCTAACATTGTAAGTTACAAAAAAGTTGGTGATTTGTCCTGATATGATAGAGGTAGTTTCCACACCAGTAGTCTTCTCATTCCACTCCCAAAGAAATAAGAATTTTTTTTTAATGTTAAGGCATTCTGATAGGCATTAGGGATACAAAGATAAAAAGGAAATTAATTGCCCTGCCTTCAAGGGACTTGTATTCTAATAGTTCTCAAAGCATTCCCTGACAGATCTCTAAGCAGGTTGCTTCACTCTTTGTAGTTTGCCAAAATTCCCAAAAGAGTAATGGAACCTGCAGTATTGTACCTTCCCCTACCCCACTCTGATCAAAGACTTCACTGTCATCATCACTCTCAAAGCCAGGGATTTGAAGATTTCCTTTCATTTGAAGGGAAATGAAAAGTCACTCTTCCCTACCAAAAGTTTGGGGATCCTGATCTAGAAATTAGCCCCAGAAAGGATCATAGGACCATGTATTTAGAACTGGAAGATTCTTTGAGATCATCTGGTCCAATTGTCTTCAATTTGCAGAGGAGGAAACTGAGCCCCAAAGAGATGGCATGACCTGCTCAATTAGAAGTATTTAGTTCCTGACTCTCATTCATTTGCTTTTGTTTTTCCCCCCTTATATAGTTCTTTCAGGGTCTTGATTTGTTTTGCATGTATTTGGAATCAGGAAGAGGCAAGGTTAGCTGTCAGCTAGCATTAATGTTTCCCTATAAACATGTATAGCCTTCAGAAGATAGCCAAGAAGTTCAAAGCATTGAGAATTTGGGTTAATTCATTTAAAATAATACTATGATTACATTATCATCATTTGGGCACAGAATGGAAAAAGACCCAGAATGTAACCAACATGTGACCTTTCAGTTTCACCCTAAAATAACTGATTCTCTAGGATTGTTTTATCACATCCCATTTTTTATTTATTTTGCGGTGAACCATATCAAGTTTCTGACAATACTCATGTTTGAGGACTCTTGTCTTCAAGGTTCTAAATTCAATTTGGATATTGTAACTTTCCACTGAGATTCATGATATACATCTGATTAATTCTTTGAAAATGAAGTGTTGAGTTCTTTTCTGTTTCTAGGCCCCCTGATATATAAATGAATTATCACATTTCCTCCTACCCCTACTCCACCCCAACCATCAAAATACAAACAACAGCCAATGTAGGTTGCAAGTCCCGGTCTTGTTTATTTATAAAGCAATAAATATTAGAAGCACAAATAAATTGCACATGTGTGTAAACAAACTGTACAATGACTGAAGAGAGTTCAGGTAGGGTGGTATGGAAGACTCCAAGAAGCATAACATTGTCATCCTGAGTGGGAGGTAAACTGAGGGAGAAGGCACTTTAGAAGCATTTGCGGTGGACAATGGATGGGCCAGCCTCGTCATACTCTTGTTTGCTAATCCACATTTGCTGGAATGTGGACAGGGAAGCCAGGATAGAGCCTCCAATCCAGACAGAATACTTGCGCTCAGGGGGAGCAATGATCTGGAGAAAGAAAAGCAAGACTTTTTCCAATCAGCATTCAATTTCTGAGTGACATGGATGAAAAGAAATCAATAGAAAAAAATACAAATCATTCGTGCTGGGTTGTCTAGGTTTTCCCAGAGCATATCAAAAGTAGTCTACTCTTGTGTGGACTTCCCTTCTATTTCCTTGTCGATGGCCTCAAATATTTCCATTATTAAAGATTCTTTAGGATGATAAATGTCCTTCCCTTTAGGGCTACCCCAACAACATAGTGCAGTGGCAAGGATGATGGATTCGGAATCAGAGTACTAGGGTTCAAATATTTGTTCCATCACTACCCATATGACCTTGGGTAAATTGCTTAATCTCTTTGAGCCCTGAAGTCTCATCCAACTCTAAATCTATTATCTTATTCATATGTGGTTGGTGTGTCCTTGGCAAGAAGCTAAGAGCATGAATGAAAGGCAGAAGTGTACTTCTAAATGTTTAACAACCAGACCTCCAAGGGGAAAAATGTATACACAGCAAACTTTTACATCTAACCTGAATTATTAACATTTTCTCCATCACTTTCTTCGGTCTAGAATTCAATAAATCAATTTCTGATTTGTAATAGCAAGTGTTCATTTCTGAGGTACAAATGCTCACATTGAAAATGTAACAACTATTTCTTGCCAGCAAACATGAGCTAGCTCCAGCACACCCCTGGACTAAAGGTTAGACCAAAGGTGAAGCACAAGGACAACACAGGTGCCAGGAACGAAGGCAAAACAAGTGCCAAGAACTATTCAAAGATCTATCTCATTCGAAAGCATTTCAAAAGTCACATGTCCTAGGAATGAGGACTAGGGACTAGAAATAGAGAGAGCTAAGTGCTTCCCATTGATAAGATAAATGTGTGAGAGAGAGCTTCAGAACACAATCTTTCCATGGTTTCAGGACTACCCAGGCCCATGTCTTACTCTTCCCCACCCCCCCAAAAAAACCCCACACCCTTTACCTTAATCTTCATGGTGCTTGGAGCCAGAGCAGTGATTTCCTTCTGCATACGGTCAGCAATACCAGGGTACATGGTGGTACCTCCAGATAAGACATTGTTAGCATACAGGTCCTTACGGATATCAATGTCACATTTCATGATGCTGTTGTAAGTGGTCTCATGGATGCCAGCAGATTCCATACCTAGGGACACATGGTAGGAAATTAAAAAGAGTGAACTCAGGCAAACAGAGGGAAGAAGAGAAAGTACAGGCTGATACATGGAAGTAAACTGTCACCATTTATCTCGGTGACATATGCTCCCCTATAAAATACAATCCATGTGTGGGTTGAACAGGTGTTTCCTAAAAGGGCTGACAGTTAATCCACAACACACTGCCAGCTATTGGACAATACATTTCTCATCCATTTGCTCTAGTCATCAGATAGATCAGCAGTTATTAAGAATGGAGGCAAAAATATTCATCTAAGATAACACAGTGGTGATTGCCAGACTAATACTAGATAAGGTCCTAAAAACTCTACTCTAAAATGATCTCTTAAGAAAAGACTTCCAATGATGTATAATTCTAACTTAGCAGAGACTGTCTGATTGACAGCTCACAGAATTAAGTCAGTTTTCTCTGCCCAGTCAACCCCTTAGGTGAGACAAAGCAATATTTGTTGTATTACCCTGACTCATCCTTCATTCTGAGTGAAATCTGTGTCATCCCTTGTATCACCCAGGTGAAACACTGCCTTTTACAATAATTAGTCAGTGAGACAGACAGATGAAGTCAAAGAAAGGCTTCATACTTATAGCCCAGGTGAACCCTATAATAATTTTAAATAGAAGATGGAATCATAGATCTGGGAGAGACCTTACAGATCGTCTGATCCAGGGTTTCTATAAAACTTCCCAAGGGGATGGTGGTTATGTTTAAATGAACCTTATGGTTTTTGATATTAGGCATTAAAAATAAATAACTTTAGAGGATTTCACTGCAGTTTCTCCCAAAGTTTGTTTGTTTGTTTAATTAAAGAGCTCTAGCGCTACAAAAAGTTTGAGAACTACTAATCAAGTCATAGAACTGTAGCTTTGTGGGGACCTCAAAGGCCACCTGGTTTTAACTCCCTCATCCTGTAGATAATGAACTCCCCTATAGTCTCATTTCCCCAGTAAAGAAACCAAAGGTCAGGTAGATTAGTAAATTGCCCAAGTTAGTGGCAGACTTCCCTGGAATTCAAGTATCTTGACATTCCACCACCACCACCACCACCACCCATCTACTGCTCATTCCATTACAATTTATTTTGGGATATGGGAAGGGTTCTTTGTCCCTACTGCCAACATGGGAAAATTGATTCATTTGGCTCACTACAACAACAACAATCCACAACTCACCGATAAAGGAGGGTTGGAACAGAGTCTCCGGACAGCGGAAACGTTCATTGCCAATGGTGATGACTTGACCATCAGGCAATTCGTAACTCTTTTCCAGGGAGGAGGAGGAGGCTGCTGTGGCCATTTCATTCTCAAAGTCCAGGGCAACATAGCACAGTTTCTCTTTGATATCACGGACAATTTCTCGTTCGGCTATAAAAAACAAAAGGGAGTTAGCCAAATTTGGAAGTTTGTTTATCATTGAGTGGAAAGTAAGTCTATTAGAAAAGGGGAAAGCTCCCACTGGCAAGCCCACATGTACAAACACACGCAAGATGAAGAGAATCAGATCAACTTACCGGTAGTCACAAAGGAGTAGCCACGCTCAGTGAGGATCTTCATGAGGTAGTCAGTTAGATCCCTACCAGCCAGATCCAGACGCATGATAGCATGAGGCAGAGCATAGCCCTCATAGATGGGGACATTGTGAGTGACGCCATCACCAGAATCAAGAACGATTCCTATAGGAAGGAAACAACAAGGATAAGGTAAATCCCTAAGAGTGGCAAACCTCTTTAGTCATAAACAGACCCAGGAGAGAGAAGCTTGCTTCCAATCTTGGCTGCTGACAGATACCAGAGCTGGGCAATGGCCCAGGAAAGATCAGATCTCTCCTACAGTAGAGAATACATTTCTATGTAATGGATTCTAAATCTGAAGCCAATTAATCACAACTCACCCTTTTAAATAATGAAGTACAAAAAATGGCTCCAGTACATTTACAAATGACCACATCTTACCAGCCACACCCCCATTACTTAAAGATTACAGTATCCTGCTTTTCCCATAATGTTTGTCTTATTTCATTATCGCACAAAGGTTATGCACACTTTAGGTAGGAAAGACAAGTAAAAACTCCTTTAGTGGCATTTTATTCTTTCTACATAACCTTGGATCTTGAGAATGAAAATATAAAAATGAACTTATTGATCCACACTATGAAAAGAATGAAAATTCACTTTTGTGGTTTGCACAATGCCTTTCACATATGTAAGCAAATGTAAAACCATTCTGTTCCAGTTTTCATCATGTTGCAGGCTCCTGCCTATGATATGATAATGCTTTTGAAACAACAGAAGAATTGTTAAAGTTCTTAACATACTTAGGAGGACAACTGTCCTATAAATTCCTAGTGTTATTACTGTCTCATTCTCCAAGCACTTCCCAGGTATATTCTCATTAGTCTCATCAATGCTCCAGTAAACTAGATTAGTCAATCCGGAAAGCATTTAAGTACCTACTATGAGATGGAGACTGGGAAAATGGGATCATTTCCTTATCAGATATGGAAAATAACAGAAAGAAAGATAATGAAATTGCTTTAGGCCGTAGGTTTTTCCAAATCCTTATAAAAGCTCTATTCACTAATCAGAGATTTGTCTCCCCAGTCAGCACAGAAGATTTTTCATACCTGTGGTACGGCCAGAAGCATACAAGGACAGCACCGCCTGGATTGCTACATACATGGCAGGGACGTTGAAGGTCTCAAACATGATCTGAGTCATCTTCTCCCGGTTGGCCTTGGGATTCAGGGGGGCCTCAGTGAGCAGAGTGGGGTGCTCCTCAGGGGCTACACGAAGTTCATTGTAGAAGGTGTGGTGCCAGATCTTTTCCATGTCATCCCAGTTGGTGATAATGCCATGTTCAATGGGGTACTTTAAGGTCAGAATACCTCTCTTGCTCTGAGCCTCATCACCTACATAGGAATCCTTCTGACCCATACCCACCATGACACCCTGTAGAGAAGAGAAAAAAGATGGGGAAACTGAGAAGTAAAACTCCCTCTCTACCAACTTCGATCAGTAGACATCACTCACCAAGGCAAAAAGGGAAAAGTAGTTTGTGGTGAAAAGAGTTCTGGACTTGAAGTCAGAAGACCAGATTTGTATCATAGCTGACTTTTATTGGCCTTTTGACTATTATGAAGGCACGAAACCTCTCTAAACCTCAGCATGATCATCTATCAAATGGCGATCACGATTCTTCTACTATATACCTAATGGAGATTTTTTTTTTTTAGGAAAACATTTTATAAACTGTAAAGTATCACAGAAATGCAAGTCATTATTAATGACAATACTATTTCTTTTACATATAATACATATATATATATATATGTGTAATACTAAATAACTGCAGGACTTATTTTCCCCGATACCGTAATAGATTATCTATTTCATTGAAGAAAACATAACAGGGAAGTGACCTCACATGATCATAGCTAGCATTTATTTAGCACTTTAAGGTCTGCAAAGCACTATACAAATGTCATCTCATTATCACAAAAACCCTAAGTGATAGATTCTATTTTTATCCCCATTTTATAGATGAGGAACATAAGGTTAGGTGACTTGTCCAGGGTCACATGATTGGCAAATGTCTGAAACAGGATTTGAATTCAGATCTATCCCAATTCCATCCCCAGAGCTCTACCCACTGCCCCACCTTTGGGCTACTAGGATATTTATCATTTAGCAGATGAGGAAACTGAAATCAGAGAGTTGAAGTGACTTGTCCAAGTTCCCCAAATGGCAGAGTTGTCATTTAAATTAATGTCAGTTATGTTTAAAAAAAAAAACACCTACTTTAACTCAGATGGATACATACACTCTGGGGGGGCGGGGAGGGTATAATATTTATTTTATGAATGACACCTAAGGGGAAAGCTTTAGAAGTCCAAGAGCGAATAAAAAATTTATAAAGAGCTGGGCTATTATCACCCTGACAGTGAAATTTAGTCTCCACAGAACCAATATAGCATTCATGTGTTACAAGGAGTCCTAACAAGACCAGTTTGGCAGCCTTGCCTGGCTGGCATGTTTCAGACACTCAGAGGGTGACATTTCTTGTAGTAAACAAAGTGATATATTACTAACACCATTTCAGTCACTAATTCAACCATGCCTGGATTTTTAAGAAGCAATAATGAGGAATGTGAAATGATAACTCTGAGAGCTAGTAAACCCTCTTAGAGGAAGAAGAAACATGGGATGGGGGCCGAAGGGAGTTTTATTTTTGCAGAATTCTGGTAAAAGACAGAAAAAGGAAGAAGATAAATTAATATGTGGGGGAAATGGAAAAGGAGAAGATACACTCTTGATAGATAATTCTAAAGGGCAGAGTTGGAAGATTTAATACTTGGGAAATGGACCCCTTCCTGGTAGGTATCTATAGGGAGAGCCAGAGGAAGGATGTAAGTTTACTAGTAGGATTTTAGTGAGGCTGTTTTTCTTGGTGGTGATTTTGGTTTTTGTTTTTGCTTACTTGGCCTTGGGACAGACAGATTGAGCCATCAAGGTAAGAAAAAAGCAAGATCTTAATTAGGGTTGTTGGCAAGTGTCAGAAACCAGATTTCAAAGTAAGCAAAGAGGCATAATGGAAAGAGCTCTGGACCTAAAGTCATGAACTCCCTGCCTCTGATATTAGCTGTGTGGCCATAGGAAGTCTCCAAACCTCAGTTTCCTCAGATGTAAAATAAAGACAATGTCTGCCTCTAAAGGTTATTTTGAGACTAAAATGAAAGAGTGAATGTTAAGAACTTGTCAAACCTTCAAATGCTAAAGAAGATCTTAGCTCTAGAGGGGCAAGGGATCTCTGAGGCCATCTAGTCCAACTCTCTCATTTTACAGATGAGGAAACTGAGGCTAATAGAGGTTAAAGTGACTTTTCCAGAGTCACATAGGTAATAAGGGGAAGAACTAGGGTTTGAACCCCAAACCTCTGACTCCAAAGTTAATGCAAAGATAGAGCTATTTTGTTATTGTTTTTGTTTTTTTGTTCCTCCTTACTTCTGGAAGAGGACCAATGACATCATGAAAGTGATGTCTTCTTACAGTTATTATTAAAGACCTCGTGGGATTGGAATGGGGGAGGATCTGAGTAAGGGTTGAGGTATGGAGGTCAGAAGAGATGGGGGGGGTGGCGGTTTGCTGGTGGAGCAGAGGCTCTTCCAGGCTGTCAGGCTATGGGTCTGTGTCAGAGAAGAATGCAAAGGTTACCTGGTGGCGGGGGCGGCCCACGATGGATGGGAAAACAGCTCGGGGCGCATCATCGCCTGCAAAGCCGGCTTTCACCAGGCCGGAGCCATTGTCGCAAACCAGTGCGGTGGTCTCCTCGTCGTCACACATATTGCTGAGGCCTTAAGGAGTTCTGTGGCTGGAGAGGAGAGGAGAGGAGGGAGGGTTATTCTCAAGTAAGTGGGATGGGGATGGGATGGGAGAAGACACCAGCAAAGGAGGTTCCCTGGATAGGGTTGGGGTTAAGGTGGGTGACAGAGAGACTGCAATTGGGATACTCAGAGGGGAGGAAAAGCAGTTTCATTGCGGGGGGGAAAAGGGGATATCAGGGAGAAAGGGAAGATAAAAGGAAAGCAAGAAGAGAGAGTGAAAGAGCAAAGGACTGAAAAGACGCCACTGGTTGGTGCTTGAGGAAACAATACGCCTTCCCTTCTGGGAGGTAACAAAAAGCTGTCAGAGACCAATGACAACTGCACATATCCCCCCACTTCGCTTCCTGGCCCCTGCTCCTCTCAGCATCCTCAGTATCCCCATCCCCTGCTTCTGGGCCAGCTGCTGCGTGACCCTGGGCTAGGCAAGAGTGCCTCTAAGTCAAGCCTACTCCTAGACTGGGTCTCAGAGTAAAGCCCCAACCAGGCTGATTCTAGAAAGCCTACTTTTCTCCCTCCGGGAAGCGAAAGGGTAGGCACCCACAGCCGCCAATGCTCGCCAAATCCTGGTCTAGAATGGGAAGTTGAGCTGCTTGCCAGACCCCTGCGCCCACTCAAGCTGAGAGATGGCTAGGGAGTGGGGAGGGAGAAGGGTCGCTCCCACAAGAAAGAAAAGACAAATATGCCCTCTGTCCATTCCCTATTCTACCCCAACATCACGGAAGCGGGAGGACCAAATTACAAAGAGAAGTTGTTACAAAATCAAATAAGTCCCCCTCCCCCTTCCCGGGAGGGGTCGCAGTGGGGAGAGAGACAGGCAGAGAAGGAAAAGAGAAAGAGAGAGAGAGAGAGAGAGAGAGAGAGAGAGAGAGAGAGAGAGAGAGAGAGAGAGAGAGAGAGAGAGAGAGAAGCAGAGAAAAAAGAAAATAAAGGAAAGGAAAGGAAAGGAAAGGAAAGGAAAGGAAAGGAAAGGAAAGGAAAGGAAAGGAAAGAAATTAATGAAATGAAAAGAAATGAAATGAAAAGAAAAGAAGTAACTAAACGGCGCCAGAAACCCAAGCGTGCGAGCCGCCTGCTCTGCTTTCCCCCCCTCTCCACCCCTCTGTCCTGAGTCTCTGGTCCTACTTGGCTGGGAAGAGAAGCATGGATGGGACGCTGCGCCAGGTTCTGCGCTGACTCACCAGTTCAGGACCCGCGGCTCAAGCTCCGGGGCAGGCAGACGCTTGATGTCTGGGGCACAGCAGTCGCGCCGCTTTATACTGCTTTGATGGACGGTGTCAGTTGGGGCCGAGTGGGGCCAAGGGGTGGGGGGACCCAGGCTTGCCACCTTGCCCTTATTTGGTCGCCTTCACGCCATTAGGGAGCGCTGAGTCCATTCATGGAGCCAAGAGAAGGGGAGAGGCAGAACAGGGGGCCCCCAGACCATGTAAGGTAGGGGAGGGGGATGGTCAAGGGGATAGCCAAATAGGGAGTCCAGGGAGGGGTAGGAGAATGGGGGAAGGGGGAGTGGGAGGGAAGGTCACACATACCCTATTCCTGGGGGATCAGATTGGAACAAGGGAGAAAGGTTTCTTATTGAATTTGGTTTGACTCTACATGATCATAGATTTAAAGATGAAACAGACTTTAGAGGTCCTCTAGTCCAATACCCTCATTTTGCAGATGAGGAAACTGAGGCCCAGAGAGGTTAAAATAACAATCAAGGTTACAGTGGTGGAGCCAGGATATTAAGAAAAGATCTCTTGCTCCAAACTTAGCATACTTTCCACCGGCACCACAGAAAGTTTTCAATCGGTTATACCTATGTAGCAGTGATGAGGCCAGTAAGTTGTAGAGATGATTAAAGGAAATCTGGCATGAAGCCTTCTTCTAATGGAACCTGGAAGCTGAGCCAAGTATGAAGAAAGTAGCAGCATCCTTCTAGTGTCCCTGGGCCCTAAGGAATAGGGAAGGGAGACCTAGGTGCAGTTTTCATGATCACTGTAACCTGACACAATAAGGCCATCAAAACATGGCAAAGAAGTGGGTAGCTGGGTAAGAGGAACCACTGGGTCTTGGTAGTGTCTCCATATACCCTACTGAGTTGAGATAGGAAAGTAGAGCTGACTTTGTGGTGAACAAAAACTTATTAACAATCAAATGTATCAACTGCACAAAGCCTGTTATTGTGCTCTTGCTCTGAATGCCTCTACACATAACAGGAGGAGGGATAGAGAAAAAATGAGGAAGAGTGATTGTGGGGTGGAGAGAATTCTTAAGTCTTGCTCAGGAGAGAGAGCAGTTGTATTCCAATCCACAATTAAATGACTACTTGATCCCTATGCCTATCCCATACCTGAACTACATAGACTGCTTTTGTGTGATTTCCAGGGTCTTGGGAAGAGCCCATCCCCCTATCCCCATTCCTGCCCCCTGCAAATATCTTTCCCACCTGTTCTCTGAGGTTTTTTGGACATCTTTTTAACAGGACACAAAAGCTTTCATTTCACAGTTAGAGATTTCTTAAAATGCAAGTCCCTTTATGGAAATGCAACACATTAACTTAAACTCACACAAAAGAACACACACAAAAAAAGATTAGATCCTTTCTTGATAAGAAGTTTCAGCAAAGATTTTAGGGAGAGGGATTTGGGGTAAAGAAGGGTGTGAAACTATTTTCAGTAATGCAATGATCCAAGGCAATCCCAAAGGACTAATGATGAAGCATACCATCCACCTCCAAAGAAATAATTAATATCGATTGAACACGGACTGAAACATTCTATTTTTCACTTTCTTTAATTTTTCTTTTATTCAAGTTTTCTTATGCAAAACGACTCATATGGTAATGTTTTACATAATTGCACATGTATAACCTATATTTGATTGCTTACTGACTCAGGGAAGGGGGAAGGGAGGGAAAGAAAGAGGGATAGAATCTTGAACCTCAAAACTTGAAATAAAAATGTTTATTTTTTTTAAAAGAAGGGTGTGGGGGCAGCTAGGTGGCGCAGTGGATAAAGCACCGGCCCTGGATTCAGGAGTACCTGAGTTCAAATCCGGCCTCAGACACTTGACACGTACTAGCTGTGTGACCCTGGGCAAGTCACTTAACCCCCATTGCCCCGCAAAAAAAAAAAAAAAAAGAAGGGTGTAAAAAACTAAGGAAAGATTAACTTCATAATTTTGCCCAGCACTGATCCCCTTGGATCTATAAATCTTTAAGGGAGTTGTATTTTGTTGTTGGTTTATGTTTACATATATTTTTTTTCTCTAGTCCATGCCAGTTAAAAATAGAAGACTAGGCAGGCATCCCTCGCTGAAGTGGGCTTGTGATGGTATGCTGAGGAGGCATTCAGATTAGAGATATGGGTCCTGACTGAAAATATCTAAGACCTGCCCCTTTTCTCTTCAACCATGTTTGGGTTGGTCTTTGTAAGGAACAGATTAAGCCAGCCTTGGTGAAAAAGCTTGACTTCATCTTTTGGAAAAGAGACCAAATGCTCAACTGTTTGAAATCATATTTTGCACAAAGAATATGTTATACAGGGTGTCTTCTGTAAGAATTCTGGGACACCCTGAATGAAGAAATACATATAAAAGATTAGGTCTGCTTAATCATGTATACATGTAGACACTAGGTGAAGAAAGCTATAATAATGATCATCCTTTTGAGTTCTATCAATTGCTCTTCCTTTTGTAGAATTGGGACCATCAGGGCAGCTAGGTGGCACAGTGGATAGAGCACCGGCCCTGGAGTCAGGAGGACGTGAGTTCAAATCCAGCCTCAGACACTTGACAATTACTAGCTGTGTGACCCTGGGCAAGTCACTTAACCCCAATTGCCTCACAAAAAAAAAAAAAAAAGAATTGGCACCATCTTCCAATTTCTTTAAAGTATAGCGAAGTTACAATTTGTCCACTTGCTTGAGGTGGTAATAGAGCCTGCTCTCCACTCTCATGATTCCCATTTGCAAAGTGTCCTTAAGAAATCCCCACGTTGGGTGGATATGAGGGCACCATCTCCCTGTCTCAGGAGGCCCAGTGGCAGCCTGTTCTACAGCCATTCAACCTTGTTCTAGAGTCAACTAACCTAGAACCTCCATCCAAGGAAGGGCTAAAACTAGAATAGGTTCCAGGAGGTAATGTAAAAGACCATTGGGAGATACTAAATAGATTATACAACCACATTAAAGCTAAACACTGTCTTACTTACTCATACTTGTGTCCCCAGTGCTTAGCACAGCACCTGGTGTATTAATAAGTGCTTTATATAGTTCAGCTACCTCATTTACCAAATAAGGAAACCAAGGCCCCAAAAGGTTTAAAGCCAATTGCCCAAGGTCACACAATTAGTAAGTGACAGAGATTTCAACCCAGGTCCTGTGACTCCAAAATCCAGTGCTCTAGGGGTGACAGAGACCTTTCAGATGACCCCAAACTGGGCCAGACCAACTGGAACAGAACAGAACTTTGCTCCCTTTGGGTCTCCCTGTACCTCTGTAAATAAGAGAGTGGAATGCTATCTATCAGGACATGTACAGAAATTTTCTGGGTGCTGCCTATAGGTTAGATTGAACTAGCCTCATATCCCAGATCTGTCAGAACCTTCCGTTCTGACAAAAGCCGCAGATCATACATCCAGAAACCCCAGAAGACCACAGTGCTGAAGTCAGGCCTTTTGCAGTGATGATGTGGTGAATATGCTGGGCACAGAGCTAAGTAGCAGAAAGAGACAATGTTTCTTGAAATCCCTGCTTTTATTCCCTGATTAGAAATCCCCATCGACCATTTGTGGGGATCAGAAATAATCGTGATAATATTTACATAGCATTTTCAGATTCATGAAGTGTCTTACATGTTACCTTATTTGATCTTCACAATAACTCTATGAAGGTGCTATTATTATCCCCATTTGACAGATAAGGAAACTGAGGCAAATTCATCAACTTATCCAGAGTCATACAGCTATTAAATGAGACAGAATTTGAAGTCCCAAGTCCAGTAGTCTCTCTACTGTAGCACCAATAGAGTGGACTCAGCCCCTTCTAGGGCTGCTAGATTAACAGTCACTTATCTCAGCTGTTCCTGCTTTCAGAGGTGCCACAGTATTTACATAGAAGCTGGTAACTGATAGCCCTGGTTGAATTCCTCTCCAATCAGACTCTCCCAGTCACATCCTGCATTCCCCTGACTGCAAGGGAGAAAGACTCCTGGGTCCAGATTGCAGGGGGAGGGAGGGGGGAGCCAGCCCTTCTGAGCAGGGACAGCTGATGTCCTTCACACACGTGTTTCTTTTTGTTTCCTTCGGTTGGCCCATCCCCACTCACCAGTGCCCTCTGGCTGGAGCTGGTTTTTCACTAATTGAAAGAAGAAAGTGGGGAGGGAGAGGTTTGGGGAGAGCAGAGAGGGGAGGTCACGTCATGAAGCTCAGAACTCAATACCAAGGGACTGTCATTCTCTGAATATATTTCCCCATATTTTACATGCAGCCCCCAAAGGGGCTGAGCACTAGGGAGAGCATTCCAACCCCAAATGGTCCTCTTCCCAGAGAAAACATTCCTGTGGTCGCTGACATCTGACATATTAGGGCCAACTGCAATCAGCTATTTACTAAGACTCAGAAAAGGGGGCTTGTAGGGTGGGACAGAGAGAGAGAGTCAAGATACAAAAGTAGGTTGAGTCAAATTCCAGTTGCCTCCTGGCTACATTTTTATTACCCTCCTACCCGTGCATGAGTCAGAGCCAAGACAGCGATTTCTAGGTAGTATCCTAATTCCTTAAAAGGAGCTTGTCCTTCAGGAATGTTTCAAAGGCTAAAAAACTCACAGGTTTGCTACTTAATTTAGTAGGTTTCCTCTTTAGCTCAGACTTGGCTGGCTGCCATACTGGCAGTCATTTTATGTAGGGAGTTTCCATTTTCTAAAGCTTACCTGAAACAAACCTGCCTTTCTTGGACAGCCCAAGCTTGGCATTAGACTGCCCAAGTTGTTAACACCTTATTTGCAACTAACAGAAGCATTGGAATGAACCAAAGAAATCAGTTCTCATGGAAATGGGAGCCACTTTATCAATTGGGATGCCTTGGTGTTTCAAATTTTTTTGTTGACACAGTTCACCAATCAATTTTAAAGCACCAGTTATGTGCCAGCCACTGTGACAAATGCTGGCAATACAAAAAAAAAAAAAAAAGGCAAGAATCAGCCTCTGCTCTCAAGAAACTCACAGCATAATGGAGATCAAATTCAAACTGTGTACTGTTAATATGAATATATAGATCACCTGGAATTGATTGAGGTACCTTATTATCCAAAAGGAGTTTTATGAAACCCTGGATTAATAGGATTGATAGGAGCAAAATGCCCTTCAAATGAAGTCCCGACTGAGCCCAGATAGACCCTACCTCGTGACTTCTTTTCCCTCAGGATAGTAAGTCCCTATCTTATGGTAACATCTGGGTGTCCTTATCCTTGCCAAACCCTTTTTTGGAATCCTGTAGTCTTATCGTGATGCTTCTGTATTTCCTCCATACTTGGTATAACTGAGGTTGTTAAACTACTTTTTGATTCTGGGTTGATTTCTGTATCATACTATTGAAACTGACAACGCCCTGTAATCAGTGGACTAAAACCATATATACCTTCAGAAATGGGGAGTCCCCTGACCTCTCTCTTAGGAGAAAAGTCTTTACATGATCATATTTTGTTAACTTTCTTCTTGGGACAATAAAATATTAAATTGATATTTATGTTTTTTCTGTCTCTGTTTTCGTAGGAGGACAGGTATGTTTTTTGTCTGTCTCTGATTTGTAGGAGAAATTAAACATTTCTCTGATCTGTTTGTAGGAAACAGGCAGATATATCATGTTCTCTGATCTGGTTCATTGTAGAAGATATATGATGTTGTAATGTGTCTGATCTGTTTATTAATTTATATGAGAGATTAAACATTTTTCTCTGATCTATTTGTAGGAGGCAGGCAGATTACAAAAGCTATATTTTAATATTCAACAGAAACAACAACATACAGGATAATTGGGAGATAATATTAGAAGGGAGACACTAAGGGGCAGCTAGGTGGCGCAGTGGATAAAGCACTGGCCTTGGATTCAGGAGGACCTGAGTTCAAATCCAGCCTCAGACACTTGACACTTAACTAGCTGTGTGACCCTGGGCAAGTCACTTAACCCTCATTGCCCTCAAAAAAAAAAAGAAGAAGAAGAAGGGAGACACTAGCATTGGGGGGGGGGGCGGGGTCAGGAAGGACTTTAATGCAGAGAAGATTGTGGATATATATCAGCCAGAAGATCACTGTACTTGGTACAGTGATACTGCCTCAGTACTTATCCCCCATGCCTGGAATATACTTCCTTCTTCCTTCTGCCTCTTAGAATACCCACTATCCTTCAAGACTCAGGTCAAGCATCACCTTTTACATGAAGCTCTTCCTCCTTCCTCAGATGCTAGTCCCCTCTTCTGTCAAATCCCCTCATATCTATTTTGTATATTTCCATAGGATGCTATACCCACATATATGTACATGTAATATCTGTTACACTATTGCTTCTCTTTCCCCAGTGCCTAAGGGAGTACATAGTCAATGTTTAATAACACTTGTTGATTACTTATAGATTTAGACCTGGAGAGAAACTTAAAGGTCACCTAGTCCAACTCCCTCAATTAATAGAGGCCCAAAGATACTAAACAACCTATCCAAAGTAGTTAAGGGACAGAAGTGATACTCAAACATGTCTTCATATGCCAAAATCCAGTATTCTTTCTATTATACTGACAGATTTGTAGATGACAAAGTTTGGTAGTATAACAAAGTCAGGAATCAAAATGATCTTGACAGGCCAGAACACTGAGTTGAATAGAGTAAAAAAGAACTTAACAGAGATAAACATCAAGTATTATACTTAAGTTCAAAAAATACACTTTTTTGTGGGGAAAAATCACTTTGAAAGTACAAGTTGGGGGAGGCGCTTTTAAAAGGTAAGTGGTGGGGGCAGTTAGGTGGCATAATGGATAAAGTACCAGCCCTGGATTCAGGAGGACCTGAGTTAAAATCCATCCTCAGACACTTGACAGTTACTAGCTGTGTGACTCTGGGCAAGTTACTTAACCCTCATTGCCCCACACACAAAAAAAAAGAGGTAAGTCGTCTAGGGCAGCTAGGTGGTGTAGTAGATAGAGTGCCAGCCCTGGAGTCAGGAGGACTTGAGTTCAAAACCAGTCTCAGACACTTGACACTTACTAGGTCTGTGACCCTGGGCAAGTCACTTAATCCCAATTGCCCACCCACACCAAGAAGAAGAAGAAGAAGGAGGAGGAGGAGGAGGAGGAGGAGGAGGAGAAGAAGAAGAGGTAGGTTGTCTGAAAAAGATCTGAATACCTGAGTGTGGTGTAAGCTGTTATAATAAAATAGCATTAGTTACTCCATTTTGCCCTTACCTACCATTTTGTGAAGATGTTTCAACTTCTTGGAAATCACTTAATTCTGGAGAGGTCACAAAATTACTCCCTCTCCCAACTGTCTGCCACAAAACTACCCCTCTTCCTCTCACCTCAGTGTCTCCCTATCCTCTCCACCAATAAGAAACCAGGTGTCCCAATCCCTATTATCCTGTTTTTCCCTCCATCAAAATTGTACATTAACTGTTTAGAAGCCAATGGTCAGGGTCCTTGGCTACTGAAAGCCTTGGACCTGATTTGTTTCTGCAACCACATGCCTCGCTAAATAAATAATTTGTCTGGGTGAAACATAGTTTCTTTATTCCACCATAACAGTTATATCTCACCATAATAAAGCTCAGTATGAATCAATAGTGTGATATGGCCAGCAAAACACTAATGTAATCTTGAGCTACATAAGTGGAGGCATAGTTTCCAGGAAGAAGAGGTGATAATCCTACTATACTTTACCTTGGTCGGACCACATCTGGAGTATTCTGTTCAGTTCTGAGAATTACATTGGACATTGATAAACTGGAAAATAACAGAAAGGGTAAAAAGGACCTTAAGTCCATGCCATGTGAGGATTGGTTGAAGCAACTGGTGATGTTTAGCCTAGATAAAACACTATGGGGAGAGGAGGACACATCAGTCAATCAGTCAATAAACATTTATTAAGCACCTCCCACGTGTCAGGTACTATGCTAAGTGCTAGGAATACAAAAGGGAGCAAAAGACAAGCCCTGCCCTCAAGGAGCTCACAATCTAATGGGGTCAACAAACAAACCAACAAAAAATGTTAGCTGTCTTCAAGGATTTGAAGGATTGTCACACAAAAATGGGAATGAATGTGTTCTTTTTTTTTACTCCAAAGAGCAGAACTAGGAGAAACAGGTGGAAGTTATATAGAAATGCATTTGGGGGGGGGCAGCTAGATGGCGCAGTGGATAGAGCACCGGCCCTGGAGTCAGGAGTACCTGAGTTCAAATCTGGCCTCAGACACTTAACACTTACTAGCTGTGTGACCCTGGGCAAGTCACTTAACCCCAATTGCCTCACTTAAAAAAAAAAGAAAAGAAAAGAAAAGAAATGCATTTAGGCATTAAGTAAGGAAAAGCTTTCTAACAATGAGAGCTAACCAAAAGTGGAATGGACTATCTTGGTAGATGCTAGAATCCCTTTTAAGGGAGGTTTTCAAACAAAGATTGGATGACCAGTTGTTGGGTATGTTGTTATGGGGAGTCTCTTTCTTAGGGATGATTGGGCTACATGACTATGAGGTCCCTTACCCACTGAATACATCTGATTCAGTTTCATTTCTCAAAACATAGAGGAAAGAACAAAAGGAACTGCTACTCTGGATCCAATTCTAACCATGAAGTTGAGGTGGTGTGATCCTTGGGGGGAAAAGTGATTATGTTATCTACAGTTTACAACATCTAAGTAAGAACAGAGTACATTAGATGTGCTCCAAATATTTAAAAAGAACCCTTCAGGGGGCAGCTAGGTGGCATAGTGGATAAAGCACTGGCCCTGGATTCAGGAGGACCTGAGTTCAAATCTGGCCTCAGACGCTTGGCACTTACTAGCTCTGTGACCCTGGACAAGTCACTTAACCCTCATTGCCCTGTGAAAGAAAGAAAGAAAGAGAAAAAGAAAAGCAACCTTCAAAAACATTAGAGAAAAAATGTAGGCATGATTTTATGATCCAGTACTTTCTGAAAGGAAAGAAGGATAAAGAGAGGTAATGGCATAATCATAAATTACTTTTTCCCTCTCATCCTCACTTTCTTCATCTATAAAAGGGGGATGATGCCTGAAGTAGCCACTTCACAGAGTTATTGTGAGAATGTATGTTCTTGAATGAGAAGGTATGTAAAGCTCTTTGTGACAGTTTAAGGTACTATATAAATGTCAATTATTATAAACAAACCCAAAGGGAAGCAAAGGAAAATTATTTAAAGAGGCCCATATGACTTTATCTCGGATGAGCTCATATCCAAAAATAAATGGAAGAGTAGAACCAACCTCCACTACAGTGTCCATAGGAAGAATGCACAGGAAGAACTGAGGTTTGCGAAAAATTCTAAGGAGGACCATGAGGACTCAGCTTTTTAGGGACTAGAAAGATGTCAAACTAAATGGAGAGAGCCATTGCTTAGAGCAGATGTTACAGTGGGTACAATGTTAATGAATGATGGAAAGTAAAGGAGTCACCTTCTAATTTGCCTCCAATGGTTATCCTCAAGATGGATAACCTTCAGACTGAAAAAGATAGAACAAAAATGGGTAAGAGGGAATAGGAGTTGAAATAGATGATGAGGTAAAGAACTGCCAAAAGATTTAGATAAACTTCTCTTGGTCATTCAGTTAACACACATTTATCAAGTGACTACTTTGTACCAGGTGGGTGGCTAAGTGGTGCAATGGTTAGAGGAGGTGCCAGGTCTGGAGACAAGAAGACTCATCTTCCCCAGTTCAAATCTGGCTTCAGACACTTACTAGCTATTTGACCCTGTGCAAGTCACTTCACCCTGTATGCCTCAGTTCCTCATCTGTAAAATGAGCAGGAGAAGGAAATTGCAAACCACTCCACTGTCTTTGCAGAGGGAAACCCAAATGGAGTCATGAAGAGTCAGCCATAACTGAAATGACTGAACAACAACCACAAATTTGTGCCAAGTACTATGCTAAATTCTGGAGATATGAAGAAAGTCAAAAACAACAATACTGTCCTTCTTCTCAAGGAGCTCACAGTCTAGTAGAGGAGACAAAATGCAAACAACTATTTTTTTAAAAACTACATAAAGGATAAATTCAAGCTAATCAACAGAAGGAAGTCAGTAGCATTAAAAGAGGATTGAGGGGGCAGCTAGATGTGCAGTGGATAAAGCACCGGCCCTGGATTCAGGAGGACTTGAGTTCAAATCCAGACTCAGGCACTTGACACTTATTAGCTGTGTGACCCTGGGCAAGTCACTTAACCCTCATTGCCCTGCCAAAAAAAGAGAGAGAGAGAGAGAGAGAGAGGATTGAGAAATCTTCCTGCAGAAGGTGGGGTTTTAGCTAGGATGTGAAGGATGCCAGCAGATCCAGAAGGTGGAGGTGAGGAGAGAAAGCATTCTTTATAGCGGGGACAGCCAATGAAAATGCCCAAAGTAGGGAGATAATTGAGACAAATTAGATCCCAAAGCACTGAAAGCAGACTCCAGAGTGATGTTTGAATGATAGTAATCCTTGAGAAATTGTGAAGAATAGTAAAAGTGCCAAAAGACTAGAAATGGACAAGTATAGTCTTAATTTTCAAAAGGGATGGGGGGAGGTAGATTCAAGAAGTTAGCATCAGTTTGACCTCAATACATTTACAAATAAATCCTAGAATGCTCTTTTTTGGGGGAAGGTATAAGGCAATGAGGGTTAAGTTACATGCCCAGGATCACATAGCTAGTAAGTGTCAAGTGTCTGAGGCCAGATTTGAACTTAGGTCCCCTGAATCCAGGGCTGGTGCTTCATCCCCTGCACCACCTAGCTGCCCCCCTCTTTTTTTTAATATTATGTGAATATTTGGGTAAGCTAGAAGCCAGAATAACTTCACTGAGATTCATTTTCACTTTTATCACTTAGGAAACACAAAGCATCATAAATCTAGAGACAGAAGGGACAGTCCAAACCTCTCATTTTACAAATAAGGAAATTCAGGCCCAGAGAGGTTAAGTAATTTGTCCAAAGTGACACAGACAGTAAGTGACAGAATACCTCCTCTGCTAATTGTTTATATGGTGTGCCTTTTGGCTCTTTCCTTGACTCTTTTCTTTCTATACATTCTGTCCTTTGGTGATGTCATCTACTATTGAAGTTTTATTTTTACATCTGTGCTTACATATAATTCAAAAAGACTCCTGAACTTTTCCATATTCCTTAAAAGCCTTTGCAACAAGTAGCCCCAACCTTTCAACTTGGCTCTTATCCTGCAGATGCTAAGTGCATAACTCCAATCAGATGTGCCTCAAACATCAACATGTCCCAAACTGAACTCATCATCTTCCCCTTTGTGAGAATCAGAGCTCTGCCCTGAGGAGAAAGCATGTGAATTAGAGTCTGGAAGTTGCCTGGTGTCTCAAAGTTTCATCTATAGAACCACCTGTAGTCATGTCAATCAAAGCTACCAGCCAATTAGCTTGGAGCTATGTGTGTGTGGATGGCCCTGCTTCCTGTTTCACAAAGGGCTTCTGGGAGAAGCTGCTGAGGATCGCTCTCTTTTTTTCATCTAGGACTTTGGCATGGTGGTAGAACTTCATGTGGGCTGCTAGAGCTATCCCTCATAGATCTAAGCTAGGGTTTTCCATTCTATAAAAGATCTGCTCTTACCCTCTCTCTCTTCACTAACTTCTAATACGCTTTAATAAATACTTAAAAGCCTAAACTCTTACTGAATTTATCAGTAAATCTTAGCTAGTTTCCCCCAAAAAAATTGGGGGGGTCAGGTAAGGACCCACATTACATTTTAAACATCACATCTTTTTCCCCAAAATCTTCTCCTCCATCTACTTTCTCTATTTCTCCCATACTCTGCAATCCAGTAACACCAGTCCCTTTGTTTTATCTCACACTGAACACTCTATTTCCAGACTCTGGACATTTTTACTGGCTGTCCCCATGGCTGGAACCCTTTCCTTCCTTATCTCCATTCCTGACTTCCATGGCTTTCTTCAAGTCCTAGCTAAAATGTCACCTTCAAAAAAGGTGCCTTTTTTGATCCCCCTTAATGGTAGTTCTTTCTCTCTGTTGATTATCTCCAATTTCTTTTCTATATGTCTTGTTTATACATTGTTGTCTAAATGCTTCCTCCACCATCAGACGCTGAATAGTCTAATGAGAGCAGGGGCTGGTTTTGTGGGGGATTTTGTTTTTGGTTTTGCCTTTCTGTATATCCTCAGAATTTAGCCCAGTGCCTGGCACATAGTGGACTGAAAAATCTTTGCTGATTTGGTTTGACTTTCTCTCTTCCTAGTCACCAAAACTGCTAGCCTGGGAGCCACCTTTAACACTTCCCTCTTCACCAATAGTCACATCCAATTAGTTGTCAAATCCTGTTGATTCTTTCCCAATCCCTTATCTTTCACATTTGCCCTTATCTTTACACTCACCCTGCCAACACCCTAGTTTAGATATTTATTATCACTTTCTTGGACTTCTATAATAGTCTCTTAAGTGGTTTCCTAACCTCCAAGTCTCTTCCTCTTCCTATTCCATCCTTCATCCATCCTCCAAGTTCTACCCTTCCTGATCAAACTTCAGCCAAATCTTTACTCTGTAATTCTTTGATTAAGCTTTTCTTAATGTAACTAGAATTCTCCTGAGTAGGAAATTCATCATGATTCCTCTGAGCCAAATGTTGCCATTGGTCTATAGAATACTTGGCTATTAGAATGTTTCAGAGGGGGCAGCTAGGTGGCGCAGTGGATAGAGCACCGGCCCTGGAGTCAGGAGTACCTGAGTTCAAATCCGGCCTCAGACACTTAACACTTACTAGCTGTGTGACCCTGGGCAAGTCACTTAACCCCAATTGCCTCACTAAAAAACAAACAAAACAAAACAAAACAAAAAAATAAAGCAATGGCCCTGGATTCAGGAGGACCTGAGTTCAAATCTGGCCTCAGACACTTGACACTTACTAGCTGTGTGACCCTGGGCAAGTCACTTAACCCCCATTGCCCAGCAAAAAAAAAAAAAAGAATGTTTCAGGATAAATGTGCATACAAAAGACCTCACTGGAGGCTTTACTCCAACCTTTAACTACCTTCCTGGAGAGAAGCTGTTGATGAGCATACCCTGCTTCCTCCAGATTCAAGTGGGTTATGCCTTTGTCGTAAAAGTTTTATGTCTTTTTCCCTATTCTGAACACTTTCAATCACAGCAGAACAAGAGAGCCAACATGGTAGAAGATAAAAGAATACTGTGTTTGGAGACCTTGGGTTCATGACATATGACGATCTCCTGAAGGAACTGGCTTTTTAAAACTGGAGAAAAAAAGAATGAGAATCACTATATTCAAGTATTTGAAGGATTCTTTTGCCGAGAAGGCATTAAACTCCTTCTGTGTGGCCCCACAGAACAGATCTAGGAGCAAAAAGTGGAAGTTACAAAGAGGCCAATCTAGGCTTAATGTCAGGAAAAACATCCTAACAATTGGAGCTGTCCAACATGGAATGTGTACCCTTGAGATGTGGTGTGCTTCCCTTCCTTGGTGGTTTTCAAGCAGAGACTGAATGAACACTCATTGGTTATTTTATAATGGGGCTTCCTTCATGTCTGGGTTGGACTAGGTGGCCATGGATGTCCCTTTTGATTCTCACGTTCTGTGAAGCTGCCATTTATTACCTATATGACCATTCTGACCTGAGTTTTCTCAACTTTAAATGAGGAACCAAACCAGAGGGACTCTATAACCCCTTTCAGCTCTGAAATACATGCCAAAATAGTTTACCTACCACATTGTTATGAGGCATAATGTATAGAGCTCTGGCCTTGAAATGAGGAAGACTTAAGTTTGAATCCTGACTCAGACATTTTACCTGTATCACTTAACCTCAAGTTCCTCATTTATAAAATGGGGATAATAACCCTATTCACAGGGTTGCTATGAGGATCCAATGGGATAACATATTTAAAGAGAGAATGAGACAGATTTGAGAGATGTTATGGAGACATTACAATATTTGGTAACTGTATATGTTAGGTAATACAAAGTGAGTCATCAAGAATTAGACTAAAGTTACAAATCTGAGTGATTGGATGGGTGATGATACCCTCAAAAGAAGTAGGGAAGTTCCAAAGAGGGGTCAATTTTGCCTGAAGAATTGCATTAGATGCCTAAGTCAGGTTAGATATAACAGACCCACTTGCTAGAGTATAGGAAGGGACAGAATGGAGGAATGTTGAACCAGGTTGGGTAATTGTTACCAAAAAACCCAAAAAACAAAACCCTGAGTCTGGTTATGGAAAAAAAGAAAGGTATTTAACCCATCTTCTTACCCTTTAATTAGTTTATCATATATCAAGCCACAGGCCATAGCTCACAATTTGGAGACTGCTGGTCTATAGGATGAAATATGAATGCTTTTACTGGTGGGTTGTAAGGCCCACCACATTATTATAGATTGGTATGCACTTGAGTTAGAGGAAATTTTGTGAATGTCTAAGTTCATGTGATGTTTTTAGGATTTTGTCTTGAGACCAGATTAATGCCCCAACCCCTGCAATTTACTATCCCTATGGTCTTCAGGCTCTCCTCTTCTCTATAGACTTCAGTTTCCTCATGTATAAATGAATTGCTCTAGATGATGTTCATTTCCAATTTTTAATATCCTGTGATCCTGTAGTCTGGCTACAACTTCTTTTTCCAGCCATATTTGAGTCTACCCCTTGTTATAGTCTCTACATGTCAGAGAAGTTGTTTCTAGATTTCATCCTGCTCTCTCCCACCTCCCCATATTCATGCAGGCAAAACCCTATACCTGGAAAGCATTCTATTCACTTCTCTATCTGTTGGCCTTCCCTGAGCACTGCAACAGAAAGTGATATTTTCCTCTCCATATTTCTTGGCGCATATTGTCTAAATTACTCTTTTAATATGTCACATTTATAGGGCTCCTTAAGATTAGCAAAATTCTTCCCACCACAAGCTTATAAGGTGGATAGCAAGTATTCCATTTTGTTGGTAAGGAAACTGACACTCCGAGAATGTGGTTTTCCCATGATCACTTTAAGTGGTGAGATTTGGACTTAGGTTTTCTGATTCCAAAGCCCACATTCTATCTGCCATGCCAATCTTCCCCTCCTTTGTCCTCTGTCATATCTCATCTTGTATCATACTTAGTTGTCTTCTCTATCCCCATTGGAATAGAAACTCCTCAAAATAAGGACCATGTTGTTTTTCTCCTGTGGCTCCTCAATGCCTTACACAGAAACATTTATTACATCAAACTGAACTAAACCTGTTAATAAACATAGCAACTGCATAGTGTCAATTATTTGTATATTTTGATCTCATGGTAAATATAATGGCTGTAGAGTTTTTTTAAGGCATATGTTATGGTCTAACAAAAATAAGACTATATATATCACAAAATCCGAGGGGCATTAACTTTCCTTTCTAATTACAGCCATTGTATATGGGGAATAGACAAATAGCCCACTATTTTGGTAGTTTGCAAGAATGTCCATTTGCTCTTCAAAGAGAGACATGCAATGTCTGGAATTCATGTTAAAAGCATTGCTTTGGTTGTATGGTATAATCTTAATCATCTCAAGTCAACAGCTGGAATTACACAGTGTTAAACTGGATAGCAAGCTCTGTGACTTAACACTGTACCACCTCTCCCTCACTTGTAAATTTTAGAGTGTGGGTTCTAGTTTCCTCTTCAGCTGCTGAACTCTTTCAAAATGCCAACCTAAAAACAGCCAGAAAGTGAGACTTACAAGTATGAACTAAAAAATGACACATAAAGAAATGTCATTGAAGCATTTGAGCTCATCTTGTGAGATTCAAAGAAGCCAGCTTTCTAGAAATTCTACCAACCTCTCAGTATCCCTTTTCCTGTGTGGCACATGTAAGAACTAATTAGTCAAATTCATTTTTTCTGGGTCACCTTTTAACCAGTCATTATTACCAGGAAAACACTTCACCAATTCTACTTTCTCTAGCCTGGAAACAGCAACAAGAGGAATTCTGAATTATTCTTTCAATTTTAGATCTTGATCAACTGAAGATCTACAAGTTTATCTGTTGGAAAAAAGACTCCTGAACTTTTCCATATTCCTTAGAAATCTTTGGAACAAGAAGGGAGAGGAAGGAATCCCAAGGAAAGGAAGATACGGAGCAAAATGTTCTGATACAGTTTGGCTAAAAGAGAGAAGCAGAAAATATATAGCAACTTTTCCAGTGGATAGATGGAAGCATAGGTTTATAGACTTAGATCTGGAAGAGACTTCAGAGGTCATCTGGTCTAAATTCCTCATTTTACAGATGAGGAAACTGAGATCCAAATAGGTTCAGTGACTTGATCCAAAGTTATACAGGTATTAAATGGATTTTAGTTTAGGCCTTGACTCTTTAGGAAAGTTCAGCATACTTTGTACTGCCTAGGTACATGGAAGTCAAAGGGAGGAAAGATGTTACCCAAGGAATTTGAGGAATAAAGGCATATCACTCCAAAATTAGAAATGTCAGTATTAGATGATCTAAAGGGTATAGATCATAGAATCATAAAAGTGTAGAGCTTCAAGAGGTATTAGAGATCATCTATTCTGGCTTCCTTATTTTGCAAATGAAGAAACTAAGAAATGGAGCGTGCTGTTAAATTAATTGACTAATGTCTCACAGAAAGAACTTCGGGGGAAAATCTATGTAGAACAAGGTCTCACTCAAAATATAAAAATCTTTGGGATTTGTTGATGGATTTCATCCAAATAAATGAATAGGTTCTAGGAAATTATTCATTAAAATTAAAAGTAGCAGATCTGAGATGTGCCCTTCCCTCCACAATTTAAGTGTAATTCAAAAAAGAAGGGATGACAGTTGAGGTACAAAGGTAATGGGTTAATTTAACAGATACCTCCAAGCTAGTGGTCACACCCTAGGATGAGGTCAAATTGAACCTTAAGGAAGAAAGCCAGGGGAAAAACCAACTTTCTATAGCACTTAAAGTTAGATACAATACAGGGAATGTTCTAACTGGTCCTCAGTAGCTCACAATTACTGCAATTGCCACAAAGTATTCCTGAGAGGGACAGGTCTGTCTACTAATGGACATATCTTTATTTCTCCCTCCCTCTCTCTGCATATCCCTAAAACTTTAAATGACCTGAAGATAAGATCAACTATCACCTAGTTATACTGATCACTTATTGAAGGAACTGAAGGATCATGTCCAAAAGTTATCAACTTTTTCAGGGGCAGGGGTAAATAAGACAAAATAGCAATTTTCAGCAGGGTGTTCCATTTCCCCCATTTTCTTCCTCTCCCTCCACCCCATTTCACTGTTCTCTAAATAAAATTTGGCTAAATACAAATAAATAAATACTGAGCAAATTGTGGTATATGAATGTAATGGAATACTATTGTACATAAGAAATAAAGAAAAATATGGTTTCAGAGAGAGCCAAGACTTGTATGAACTGATGCAGAGTGAAGTGAGCAGAACTAGGAGAATAATTTACATTATAACAAACAATTGGCCATAGTCAGATAGATGGGTGTAAATTCAAAATGTTTGAGATTGATGTTAGATAGGAGCTCAGAATTTACAAATTTTCTTTGCTTTTCTTTCTAAAGCAGAATGGCCTCATAGAGAATTGATTTTGGAATCAAGAAGTCACACCTTTGGTCTATACTGCCTGCATGACCCTGGGCACTTAACTTCTGATTACCATACACAACCCAGTTGCAAAATATTTGCCTATCTGTACAATTCAAATTGGTAGAGGAAATTTCCTTATTGAGAGTTCCTTACACCAATCAAATCACCAAAGGAGGGAGAGGAAGAAGAGGAAGAGAAAGGAGGAGGAAGAAGGAAGGAGGTAGAGATAGGAAGAAGGAAAAGGAAAAAAAGAGGAAGGCAAGAAAGAAGAAGAGGAAACTGAACCAAGAAAAGGGAAATGACATGTCCAAGGTGACATAGCACATGGTAAATGTGTAAGAGCCAGGATCATGAACCTAAATCCTCTTGACCTCAATCCAGTGGTCTTTTCCGTGTAAGTACAGTTTATTCTTCTGTAAAATATGAGATTAATAACACCTGGGGTACTTCAAAAAAGTTATTGTTCAAATAAAATGTGATGGTGTATACCAAGTGTTTTGCAAACATTAGAGCACTATATAAATGCCATATATATATATATATATATAGAGAGAGAGAGAGAGAGAGAGAGAGAGAGAGAGAGAGAGAGAGAGAAACCCCTAATAACTAGGAATCTGCAGTTATATCTCAGCTTTGTGTTTCCCAAACATTTTGCATTCTTAGAACCCTTCACTTGAATCATAATTTCAACATTATTCCAGGGGGAAAAAACTTTTCAAATGATTTCTTAAATCTACATTCCCAAAAAAGTGGAACAAAATAGATGCCCATTGATTGAGGAATGGTTGAACATATACATGCTGGTACCTGAATTAAATGGAATATGACTATGCTATAAGAAATGGCAAATATGAACCCAGAGAAGCATGAAAGACTTACATGAACTGATGCAAAGTGAAGTCAACAGAATCAGGAACAATATACATAATGACTACAACAATGTAAATGGAAAAATAAAATGTTCACAAAACAATCAAAAATGACAAATGAAAAATTACAAAGAGTAAGCTGGGTCCCAAAGAAGAGCTCTGAGAAGACACCTATCCTCACTCTTACAGAGATGGCCCATGGATGTGGGTCAATGTTTTTCAAAGTATTGATTGTTATTTTTTTGTCCTCTTCCTTTTTTCCTTTTTCTCTTTTTTAAAAAAAAACTTCTTTGGTATAAAGGGAGGCTCACAGATTGGGGGAGTGGGAAAGGAAGGGAAAGTATACAGGGAGAAATCTAAATGGCATAAAAAAATGCTATCAAAAATTTATTTTTAAAAAATCCCTCCTACTTTTGATACCAAATGACTTGATACTAAACTTCAGAGATCTGGGGTTTCATGGGTGTGGACATTCTTTTTATGAATATTTGTTATCTGATTACTTGTGTTTGATATCTATTTTTGTATTTGTTCCTTCTCCCCATCAGTTCCTAGAAAGCAAGGCCTATATCTTCTAATTACTGTGAGACACCCCCCTACAGTTTAGTACATAATGGTTCTCAATATCTATTGATGGATTGAAGCCAAGAACCACAAAATGTTTAGGAGAAAATGAAATATGACTCTTCAGAAGGAAGGTTTGCTGTAAGTATACAAGGCACGTTGAATGAGGACAGAATCATTTATTATTTTCCCTTTGCTACTGTTATGGCTCATTTTCTACTTCCTCTCCTAATCTTGGTCGAAACATTCCAGACATTGCACAAACTGAAGAACATGTCTAGGCTGGGGAGTGGGGAACACTCTAAAGGTAAGTGCTGAGATCTTTAAAAGGCACACATCCAAAAGCAAAGAATTATTCCAACTGGTACCAAATTCAGAGAGAGTTCCTTTGTGTTGTCAAGGATACTTGTCAGATTCTCTTGTCACATTTCCAACATAAATCCAATGTGCCTGTATCTTTGGTCTCTTAAGTAACTGATTCAGTTATGAATATGCATGTGTAACTGACTCATCTGTCTATATTACTCCATTTAAAAATAATTAGCTTTTGCAAACTGAAGGCAGGTCTACAACAGGCAGAAACTACACTCTAAACCAGCCTGTCACTCTACTTTAGTTTGCTTTTTTACTCAGTCCCAGATTCTCCCTACTCTGCAAATTTATTAATTTTCTCCCATCGGAAGGAAGATAAAAATCTCACCTTAAGAATTATTGTTAATATTTGGTTAACTGAACATATGAGAATATAACAGAAATGAGGAGCACCCATCTAGAACCAAAAAGTATTGATAATGTTTTTGCCACTGCTGCACATCCATGAAAAGAAATATGATTATCAATAGGTTACTTTTCAGGTGTCCCTGTCTGGTTAAGGATTTTAGAAGCTGATGCCTCCTATTCTGTAAAAACAAAGGGGGAGAGATCTGGTGATAAAATAAAAGGATAAACAAATGTGGTTTTTTTTGTCATTAAAAAAGCACCTCCTTGGGGACATTTTTCATTTATTCAATCAGTCAGTCATTTACTGATTTTTTTTTCTTTTTTTGCTGGGCAATGAGAGTTAAGTGACTTGCCCAGGGTCACACAGCTAGTGAGTGTCAAGTGTCTGAGGCCGGATTTGAACTCAGGTCCTCCTGAATCCAGGGCTGGTGCTCTTTCCACTGTGCCACCTACCTGCCCCTACTGAACATTTATTGAGCACACACTGCACTATTGGTAGAAAGGGAGTATAGGAATAGAATTGTAATTAGAGAAGAAAGAAATAGGGTATAGTGGAAAATGCATTGTCTAGCTTAAGGAGACCTTTGTTCAGTGTGGTAAAGTCAGTCAGTCAATGAGCACTTATTAAGCACCTACTATGTACTATGTTAAGAACTGGGGGCATAAATATTAAAAAGGAAAGGAAGTCCCCTACCCTCAGGGAGCATATAATATAATAGGGGAAGATAACAGAAGGTGGCAGGGGAGGACATGATGGAGGACTCCAAAGGAATGCAGCCTGGTGGGAAGTGAAGAAATGAAGAAATGGCTGGTCTAAGTGCACTCCTTAAGTGTAGGTCCCAGAAGGAGCTCTCCCACTCCACTCTCCAATCAAAGGGAGCATCCCTAAGGGAGAAGGTACTAAATGGATGGGCAGTGTGGTAAAGTGCTGGATGTAGAGTGAGGAAGACCTGGTTAGAACCTCTTCAGATACTTATTATTTTTTTGTGAGGTAATTGGGGTTAAATGACTTGCCCTGGGTCACACAGCTAGTAATTGTTAAGTGTCTGAGGTCAGATTTGAACTCAGGTCCTCCTGAATCCAGGGCCGGTGCTCTATCCACTGTACCACCTAGCTGCCCCCAGATCCTTACTATTGATGAGGTTAAATGAAAGCAGAAGAATGGAAAGACTGACATTGCCAGAAGGGCTTAAGAGAGGAGAATTTTGTCCCTGCTTTGCTCACCTGCCCACCTGAGTGTCAGGCCCCACCTTTGTCTTCCATCAGTCCATGTCTGTCCTGGCCCACATATTGTCTGTCCTCTCTATGTCCATGTCTGGTACCCACTTGTCTGCCCGCTCCAACATGTTCTTCCTCTTGGTTCTGGCCAGGTCCCCGTGTGGCTGGCCCCAATCCTAGCATGTTCCTCCTCCTGCTCTGGCTTCTCTATGCCCAGCCCCCACATGTCATTGAACCATGTACCAGACCCCTTCCTGCCTCCCTCCCTCAAGTCTGCAGGCAAATTCACATTCATAAAAATCACTTTAGATAGAGGTCTGAGGAACTGTCCACTTACATAAAGCAAGAATTGTCTATATGTAGGATATAGTTCCTGCCCTCAGAGAGTTTATAATCTATTTAGTGAGACACTAATGTATGGTATAATAGAGGAAAACCTATAGTTGGCCGGGGTTGGGGGTGGGGGAGTACTTAATGTTTTAGGTTGTTTCCTTTTCCCTAGGAACTAACTTCAGAAGACACACCTAAGAAGAAAGAGATTCCCTAGCCACTGGTTTGATTGTGCTACCCTGGAAATGCTAATGTAATCATAACCACACTGAACTTTAAGGTTTGCACATCACTTTACAAATATCTCACTCAATCATCATGATAACCCTGGGATACAGGTGCTACTTTTGTTCCTATTTTACTTATGGAGAAACTGAGGCAAACAGGTTAAAATGACTTGCCCAAGGTCACACAGTTACTAAATATTCGAGGTGGGATTTGAGCTCAGGTCTTCCTGATTACAGCTCCAATTCACTATATCACCTCCTTTGCTTGTGATATGACAGGGAAAGAAATCCAAATGAGCAAGGGACACTGGGAACCCCACACAAACAGCTATAATACATAGTTCAACTTCTCATAGAAAATGCCAATATGTCAAGAAATGGTGAAACCTAACTAGACATTAGCATCTTATTGTGGTTTATTTGGATTGTATAATGATACAATTAATAATTTAATAAATGAATAATGGTCAATAAATTAAATCACCTAGTTCCTGAGATACAGGAATATGGCTCTTGATTGAGGAATGTGTTTTAGAGCATGGAAAGCTTCTGGAAGGTAAAGAGTGTGGTGCCCCAGTGAGAGCTTTGAGACAACTGGAAGATTAGTATGAAAGCACTAGGTGCCTTGAAGGCAGAGGGAGGGAGTAAGACCAAGAATGCAGAAAGGGAGGTAGGAAGGAGCCATCCACAACAATTTATTTGCCATTAAAGTCATCACCATGCTGCTGCTTCGATGTAAAGTTGAAATATTTGTCACATTACATAAACTACATATATCCAAATCCCCTAGCAACCAGGAATCTACAGTTACATTCTAGCATGGGGATGGGGGGGGGGAGGGGGGGAAGATTCTCATACTTAGTAGAAGGGAAGGGAGGAGGGCAAGGCAAGACTGAATTCCTTCACTTCAAACAAACCTCCAACATCACCATTGTAGAAAATCTAAGAAAACCAGACTACTTATAGTATAAAACACACATTTCCATGTTATCTATGCCAAAACTTTTACAAAAATTTCCTTTTCTTCCTCACAGCCCTCTTTTTTCCCCCCTTAATGGAAAGGGCAGGAGTGGGGGGGGAAATACATTTTTGTTAAGTAAAAGTAAAATAAAATAAAATTTTATAAAAGGAAGAAATTTGGTCGTTTCCCCGCCACCCTGACCCAGGCAATGCCTTCTTCTAACCTTCTTGGATGCACAAGAACTAAGTTGTGGGGGCGTTGGGTGTGTTGTCTTCCATAATAGTGTGTAAGAGAAACAATCCACCCTACCCAAAGACTATCTGTCATTATCTTCAATATGGGTTGAAACTAATTTTATTTCATCATAAAGTCAATGTAAAATCTGGACAATTAAACTGAGGGGAAAGATGATGAGGGAGCTACCACTCAAAAACCAGTATGGAAGATTCTGCACTTATCTCATCTTTTCTCCCTTACTCTGGAAAGCACTGGACCGAGTCAGGAGTGCCTGGTTCTGGTCTCAACACTAACTAACTAGTTAGCTCTTCGACCTTAAGCAAAGCACCGTCTTCTCTCTGACAGTGGATTTTCTCATCTGTAAGATGACGGATGTAGACTAAGTGATCTCTAACTGCCAGCTCTAACTTCCTAGAATTCTTAATGTCTTTCTGTAGTTTCCTAGAAGGAAGCTATCTGATCACTTGGGATGAGCTCTAGAAAGTTGCCCCCTCTTTAGTTAGTAATGACACTCTTGTTCATGTCATTTCAAAATACTCTGAATTCAAGATTAATCATTGCTTTCCAATGGATGACTTCAGAGATCCTTAATCTTCATTTATGAATTGCTTATTAATGTATGTTTCTATCTAAATAATTTGTATATGAGTTTATTCTTTTTTGAAATTTATTCTTTGTTACATTTTAAGTTCCAACCTGTCTCTCCTCATTTCCTCCCTCCCTCGCCACTCCAAACTAGAGAAGGCCACCATTTGACACAGAGATAGATAGATAGATATGTATATATACACACATATATAGACATATATATGTAAAACCATACCATGCATATTTCTATTTATCAGTTCTTTCTCTGGAGATGGATAGCATCCTTTTACACAGGTCCTTTGTAGTTGATTTGAATATGTGTAATATTCAGAATAGCTTAGTCATTCAGTTATTCTTCAAATAATACTATTACTGTATCCAATTTTCTCTTGGTTCTGCTCATTTCACTTTTAATATTTCAGACATTTTTCCATTTTTTCTAATTAATTTGCTCATCTTTTCATATAGCACAGTAGTATTCCATCACAATCACATACCACAACTTGTTTAGTCATTCTCCAATTAATGGGCATCCCCTCAATGTCCAGTTCTTTGCCACCACAAAGAGAGGAGCTATGAATATTTTAGAAAATATGAGTTCTTTTCCTTCTTCCCTGATAACTATGGAAAACAGACTAAATAACAATACTGCTGGGTCAAAATGATGTTAAAATTTTGTTTTTACATATATTTTGGAAAATAAAATTCTATTCAAAAAAAAGGTATACACAATTTTTTTTAAACACTTTGGATATTAGATACTCTTTGCTACAATATAGATTGTTCTCCAAAATAGTTAGATTAGTTCATACTTGCACCAACAGTGTATTAGTGTCTCAGTTTATCCACACCCCTCCAACATTTGGAATTTTTCCTTCTATCATTTTATCCGATCTGATAGGTATGAGATGATATCTCAATGTTGTTTTAATTAGCATTTCTCTAATCAAAAATTATTTAGGGCATTTTCTATGACTGTGTATAGCTTTTATTTCTTCATCTAAAAACTGCCTGTTCATATCCTTTGGCCATTTATTAATTGGGGAATGACATATTCTTATAAATTTGACAGAATTCTCTATATATTTGAGATGACACCTTCATGCAAGAAACTATCTATAAAAATTTCCCCCCATTTTTTGTTTTCCTTCTGATCTTGGCTACATTGGTTTTATTTGTACAAAACCTTTTTTTAAATTTAATGTAATCAAAATTATCCCTTTCATATCTTACAATGTTCTCCTGTTTACTCAGAAATTATTCTTTTATCCATTAGTCTGATAGGTAATATGTTCCATGTTCTTCTGATTTTCTTTTGATACCTCCTTTTATGTACAAGTCACATATCCTTTTTGACTTATCTTGGTAAACAGTGTAAGATAGTGATCTATATCTAATTTCTGCCAGACTGCTTTCCAGTTTTCCCAATAATTTTTACCAAATAGTGAAATCTTATCCCCAAAGCTTAAATCTTTAAACTTGTCAAACATAAGGTTACTATAATAATTTAGTACTCTGTATTATATGTCTTCTATGTTCCACTGATCCACCTTTCTATGTCTTAGCCAGTACCAGATTGTTTTTATAATTATCACCTTATAATACAGTGTAAAATCTGGTACTGCAGTGGGCAGCTAGGTGGCACAGTGGATGAAGCACTGGCCCTGGATTCAAATCCTGGCCATTTGAACTGACCTGAGTTCAAATCCGGCCCCAGACTCTTGACACTTACTAGTTGTATGACCCTAGGCAGGTCACATAACCCTCATTGCCCTACCAAAAAAACAACAACAACAACAAAAACTCAACCATCTGGTGTTGCTAATAATGCCTTACTTTATTTTTTTTCAGTAATTCCTTTGATATTCTTGAGCTCTTGTTCTTCTTTTTGTTGTTATTTTTCTAGCTCAATAAAATAATTTTTGGTAATTTAATTGAGATGACATTGAATAAGTAGCTTAGTTTAGGTAGAATTGTCATTTTATCATATTGGCTCTGACCACTCATGAGTAATTAATATTTCTCCAATTATTTAAATCTGATTATTTGTATAAAAAGCATTTTAAATTACATTCATGTAGTTCCTGGGTTTGTCTTTGCAGGTGTGCTTTCAGGTATTTTATGCCATCTACAATTATTTTAAGTGGGGTATCTCTTACTGTCTCTTCTTTTTGTTTTGTTTTTTTAGTGAGGCAATTGGGGTTAAGTGACTTGCCCAGGGTCACACAGCTAGTAAGTGTTAAGTGTCTGAGGCTGGATTTGAACTCAGGTATTCCTGACTCCAGGGCCGGTGCTCTATCCATTGTGCCACCTAGCTGGCCCTTACTGTCTCTTCTTGCAGGGTTTAGTTGGTGATATATAGGAATGGTGATGATTTAGGTTGATTTATTTTATGCCCTCATGGTTTATTCGTATTGATTCTATCAGGACAGAACCATAAAACTAAGGTGTGAAATCTAAAACCAAGAGCCCTGTGATAACTGTCAGTCACTGAGCTGAGCTTCATCCCTTAGCACTTCTCATCATAAGCTATTTCTATCTCATCAACACCGCCCCACTGTTACTTTTTATTATTATTTTATTTGTATGTGTGTTCCTTTTAATTCTACTTTCCTAAAACTGAAGGGCAGCTTGAAGTCAGGATGACTGAAGAACTGAAAACTAAGGGAATGCCCATAGAGCATTAAGGGACAGCTGGAGAAATTGTGGTATATGAATGAAATGAAATACCATTGTGCTATAAGAAATGATAAAGGAGCCAGTTTCAGAGAACCCTTTGAAGAGTTGTATGAACATATGCAGAGTAAAGTGAACAGAACCAGGAAAATAACTTATATAACAAGATTGTAAAGACAAACAACTTTGAAAGAAAGGACTCTGCTCTATGCAATGACTAACTACAATTCCTAAGAGCCAATGATGAAATGTGCCAACTACTTCATGACATAGGTGTTAGACTCAGAGTACAGACTGAGTCACATATTTTTCATAGGCAATGTGGGAATTAGTTTTCTCTAATTATCCATATTTGATAGAAGAGTTGTGTCTTTGTTTTTCTTCTCCCCCCTCCCATGAAGTGGGAAAAAAATTAGATTTTTATTGATTTTAATTAAATTTTTTAAAAAGTTTATGGCTCCATTCTTCTACCATATATGTTACAAATATTAGAGCACATAGGTTGTCTAGGCTTTCCTATCAAATCTGTTAAAGACCAGTGTTCTTTTTACCTCAGAAACCTATAACATTTGGCAAACTCTGGAGTCAGAAGAACTGGGTTTAGCCTCTTAACACTTACTACCTGTGAAACCTTGGATAAGTCATTTAACCTTAACAGGCCTCAGTTTCTTTATCTGAAATATATGGGAATTGAACTAAATGACCTCCAAGATATCTTCTATCTCTCTATCCATGAGTCTATGATATTCCAGTTCATGAAAAGTGTACAAATATTTTTGTTCAGTTCCAGAGAATTATTTGCTGCTTGTCAGTATTTCAAGAGCATTGCTAAATAAAGAGATACACTCAGAAATCCACATTCTAAAACCAACAGGATGGGTCATAAGGGCTTCACAGGAGGCAAAATAGAGTCATGAATTGGAGAAAGCAAAGGGAAAATAATTGTGAAAGCTTAGGAAATTGAATTTTTTGTCTTAGTTTTCATATATGCAGACCCACAGAATTTGCATTGCCCATGAACCTTGATTCCTCCAAAAGTTACACTGATTTTTAAAATATATATTTATATTTAAATTTTAAGTTAAAAAATTTGTTAAGTTTCAAATTCTATCCCTCCTTCTCTCCCCTCTCCAGTCTCTAAAATGGTAAGCAATCAGATATACATTGCACATGTGTAATTATGTAAAACACTTCCCTATTAGTCATTTTGTACAAGAAGACTTGAGTAAAAGGAAAAAAAGAAAGTGAAAAATAGCTTCAGTCTGTATTCAAACAATATCACTTCTTTCTCTGGAGGTGGATAGTATGCTTCATCATCAGTTCTTTGGGATTGTCTTGGATCACTGTACTGCTGAGAATAGTTGTCATTCATGGTTCTTCAAATAATATTGCTGTCTCTGTGCACAATGTTCTCTTGGTTTTGCTCTCTTCACCATACATCAGTTCATACAAGTCTTTTTTACAGGTCTTTCCGAAATCATCCTGCTTGTTATTTCTTATAGCACAATAATATTCCATCACTATCATATACCACAGTTTGTTTAGACATTCCCCAATTGATGGGCATTCCTTTAATTTCCAATTCTTAGCCACCACAAAAAGTGCTGCTATAAATATTTTTGTACAAATAGGTCCTTTCCCCTTTTTTGGATGTCTTTGGGATATAGACCTAGCAGTAGCATTGCTGGATCAAAGGGCGTAAACAGTTTTATAGTCCTTTCTTCATGGTTCCAAATTGATCTCCAGAATGGTTGGATCAGTTCACAACTCACCAATAGTGCATTAGTGTCCCATACACTGACTTTTTAAAAAATTGAACTGTACACTAAAAGTTTCATTTGTAAAATCTTGTTTTGAAAGATTTTGGGAAAAAATGCTAGTCTCAATAAGTCCAGATTTTTATACACTGCACTGAATTTGTTTGAACTGTGAAACATCTGCAATGAAAATAGTCAAACCTGCTATAGAAACAAGGGACTTGTTGGGCAATAATGATATGCTTTGACAGATTCATATGACCGTACCATCCATCAGTGCAGATCACAAATATCAATACCTTCTAATCTTACACATCTCTTGTTCATATCTATCCATGAATCCTCCAACAGGGATCCCATGAACTAGAGGCCTTCCCCTGGTTCTTTTAATATTTTGTGGATACCAGTGCAGAACTTGGGCCTTCCCTCTGTTATCTCTCACTATATCACCACATGTTGGTCCAAATCCTTTTTCATACATCATACATCTCCCTGATCATGCCTCCAAAAATGTCACCATTAGTAATATGCTATAGCTCACTTATATATTCCATTATCATTACGGTTACTAATGGGATTCTTTGATTCTTGAACATATGGCATTACCAAGAATATATGGGTTTTTTTTTTAAAAGATGGAATTTTGCAATAGTGAGCAGCTTGAAATCATTAAAACTAATTTCCCAGACAAAAATCAGATTGATCTATTCAATTCTGGACCCAGTTCATCATCTGTCTGCAGTTTCTGTTCCAGATATTTGTTTGGCTGACTTCTTTTTTGTTTTAGGGAAGGTAGTCAAAGACTAAGATTTCATTGGTGTACAGAATCTCCCCCTGCAAAAACTCAAATCAGCCAGTGTTTCAATAACATAGCTTTAGAGAGCTGCTGGAGCACTGAGAGTTTGTGACTTTTCTCATGTTCATACTACTGGTATGTGATATACAGGACTTGGGCCCATATCTTTCTATTTCCTAGGCCAAATCTTTAATCCCTCTGCCAAGTTGCCTCAAATACTGATATGCTAACTCAATTGAATTTCCACCCAACTACATGTCATAGGGGGAGCAATATAAACTGACTTTGTTTTTCTAGTGTAGATGGGTAGGCCAATAGCTTTTGAGTTAACATAGAGATTACTGAGAAAGATCTGTATCATTCTAGGCTTGATGTAATCAGTACATTATCAGTCCTAGAAACATCTGGAGAACCCTCCCCATCAATAAGAAATCCCTCCTTTATTTGGACTTTAGGCAACACATCCAACCTCAAAGAGAGTGGTAAAACCCTTTAGTAAATACGTCTTCTTCTTTTATAGCAGCTTGGTAGCACAGTGGATAGAGTGCCAGACCTGAAGTCAGGAAGATGAGTCTTATAGAGTTCAAATCTGGCCTCAGAAATTTACTAGCTGTGTGACCCTGCAGCAAGTCACTTAACCCTGTTTGCCTCTGTTTCTTCAACTGGAAAATGAGCTAGAGAAGGATGGGAATGGGAAACTACTACAGTATCTCTGCCAAATGGGGTCACGAAGAGTCAAACACAAACTAATGACAAAATAATGGGAAGCATAGCACACTAAAGCTTAGAAGACCTCAGTCCAAAGCCCAACTCCAAACTTTAGTATCTGGGTGACCCTGGGTAAATCACATAAGGTCTAGGAACCTACATTTTGTTATCTCTTAAAAAAAAAAAAAAGGCTGACAAGATACCTAGCAATGTAGCAGAAAATGTGCTGGGTCTGTCATCAGAGGACCTGGGTTCTGTTGGTATCTGTGCCAACAAGTCATTTAATGCCTTTGGCCTCAATTTCTTCATCAGGGCAAAGATGGAGTGGACGAGATGCACTCTATGATCACATTCAGCTCTGAAATCGATGATCCTATACTTACTCTATCTACCTCAGAGTGTTGTTTCGAGGAAAGAGCTTTCGTGATTATTTTTACCCTCATATGTGGTTGGTCCCAATCCATGACAACAGTACATTTGGAGAAGAAAGGATGTCATTCATTTAGTGATGCAACTGAGTGGGTAAAAATGCCAAGACAAGCTAAGGCCTGCTTGGCCCTGCTGTTTGGATTCAAGCATGTCGTGTTTAGCTGTTCTCCATCTGCTAAGGGAATTTCCTGGCTGCAGTGAGTTTAAACTTTCCATCATAATGTTAGACCGACACACTCATTTGCACTGAAATATTTAAAGGAGGGAAAAATTACACCCAAGCTGTGAAAGACACATCACTGATGTGGGAAGAAGTTCAAGGGGTGCCGTGTGTTTGTCAGAATGTGAGACGGAAATAGCCTCACTGTATTATTTGAGGCATCGCACATGGAGCATATATATCATCTATCTGATATCATGCATAGAAATAGATGTGTGTTCTGTGCATCTAATTGAGAAAATTATCATAGAGGTACCTCTGAGCATATTGCTCTGACCTATGAAAACAAGTGGAAACCCCTCAAATAATTGTGATCATCGAACCAAAGCTTTCAATTTATCATGGAGTGTAGTGGAAAGATTACTGGGACTCATGGAATGGTGACTTTTTGTTTGTTTGGTTGGTTTGGGTTTGGGTTTTTTTTTTTGGTGAGGCAGTTGGGGTTAAGTGACTTGCCCAGGGTCACACAGCTAGTATGTGTCAAGTGTCTGAGGCCAGATTTGAACTTGGGTCCTCCTAAATCCAGGGCCAGGAGTAGTGACTTTAAGTCAAGAAGAAAGACCTGGGTTCAAATCCTGCCTGCCTTAGACCTTATTAGTTATATGACCCTAGGCAAGTCACTTCATCTCCCTAGGACTTATTTTCTTTTACCTGTAAAATGAGGAGGTTGGGCTAGAAGAGCTTTGATATCTTTCTGAGCACTAAATTTGTGACCCCAGAATTGAATTTTTACTGGGGACTGAGTCCATTATACATTTGATATCCTACACATGTGGCCTTCAAATAACATAAGTACAGAGGGGGAAATATATTTCTAATAATAGAGAAGCAATCTTAAAAAGAATTGAATCGATCTCAATTAACTCTGTAAATCAAAAAAATCTATACTCAGGAAAAGGAAAATACAACTCTTTTAATGCCATTTTTGCCTTAGAGTTGAAAGGGACCTTAGAGATCATCTAGTCTAACCCTCTCGTTTTACCAGTAAGGAAACTGAGGCCCCCTAGATGCTTGTACACAGGTAAATAACTATTGGAGCCAATATTTGAATCAGGTTCCCTAGACCAGGGCTTCTTAAACATTTTCGACTCACGACTCCTTTTTACCTGACAAATTTTTATGCAGGGGGCAGCTAGGTGGCACAGTGGATAAGGCACTAGCCTTGGATTCAGGAGGACCTGAGTCCAAACCCAGCTTCAGAAACTTACTAGCTGTGTGACCCTGGGCAAGTCACTTAAACCCCATTGCCCTGCAAAAAAATAATAAAATAAAAATAAATTTTTATGCAACAAGTATACATAACCTTTTACTGTTGCCAAATTTTTTTGCAAACTCCACATTCAGTTACACAACCCCATATGAGGTTGCAACCCACAGTTTAAAAAACTTTGCCCATGACAAGTAATATGTAGAGTTGGGGGGATGATCGGGAGCTGTTGTTGTTGCTCAGCTCTGTCTGACTTTTTGTGACTCCATTTGGGGTTTTCTTGGCATAGATACTGGAGTGCTTTGTCCACTCCTTCTCCCGCTCATTTGACAGATGAGGAAACTGAGGCAAATAGGATTAAGTGACTTGCTCAGGGTCATATAGCTAGTAAGTATCCAAGGCCAGATTTGAACTCAAGAAGATGAGTTTTCCTGACTCCAGGCCTGAGGCTCTATTCACTGAGCCCCCTAGCTGCCCAGCGGAACTGTTGTTTAACCCCAAAGAATGTGTGATCAACTAATCAGAAGATGAGAAGATGGATCGTATTCTTCTTGCCATAAGACTCAATTCTGGGGGCAGCTAAGTGGTGCAGTGGATAAAGCTCTGGCCCTGGATTCAGGAGGATCTGAGTTCAAATCTGGCCTCAGACACCTGACATTTAACTAGCTGTGTGATCTTGGGCAAGTCACTTAACCGTCATTGCCCCACCCCCCCCAAAAAAAAAGACTCAATTGTGGGGGTTGAATGGGGTATAATGAAATCTACCCTTATTTCCTAGCCCTCCCCAATTCTGCCCCCTCCTACTGTGAGGCAAACTCCCAATCTGGTCATTTCAGAGCCAGCCATCAGCATCTCAGGGCAGTTATGTACTTATAACCTAACCTCTCCCCACCAGCAACCCACAGCAACAGCTGCAGAGGTGTCACTGGGAAAATTCTACACCCATGCCCCCAACATAATCACATCATAACTCCCCAGGTCAATAGGCACCCCTTGGAGGGTGAGCTCCACAATCTGGGCCTCTGTCAAGTAAGGAAGGGCCTTTTATCTCTTTTTGTTTGGGGTAAGACAGGATGAACAATTGTTAGCAAATTGTGGTCTTCTTCCTTGCTGATTTTATTATATAACCTTAACCATAAACCTGAGCTTCCCTATTATTGTCAAACACAGTCTAATCCTTCCCGTTACCCCAGTTCACAACCACAGTGCTACCTTCCATCCCTCCCTCACCTTCAATCTACCAATCAACTGCCAATTGGCTGCCAAAGCTTGGCATTCCTCTAATCTCTTTCTCTCTCCCATCCATCATTTACATAGCTACCAAAGTAATTTTCCTGAAGTGCAAGTGTGATCATGTCATTCTGCTACCCAATAAACTCCAATGGCTCCCCATTAACTCTAATATTGCCATTTAGTTTTTTAGTTGTGTCTAACTCTTCATGACCCCATTTAAGGTTTTCTTGGCAAAGATACTGGAGTGGTTTGCCATTTCCTCCTCTAGCTCATTTTACACATGAAGAAACAGAGGCAAATAGGGTTAAGTGACTTGTCCAAGTTCATACAGCTACTAAGTGTCTGAGGTCAGATTTGAACTCAGGAAGATGTCCCTCTTACTTCAGAATCAGTACTCTGTCCACTTCACCTAGCTGCCCCATGAACTCTAGTACTAAATATTATTTCATCTTTATCTCATCCTTTTTTAATTTATATTTTGTGTGTTTTATATATAATTATTAATATAGTAAACCCTATATATAATTTAAATAAGTATGTGCTTATTTGATGAGCATAATTAAAATTTTTTTAACTGATAGGGTATGTGATAAGAAAAGCTTGGATGCCATTTTTGTAGACTCACTCTATACTCTTTATTCCTCTCCAGGTGACACTCTAGACTTTCTTTACTATGTCACCAAAACCTCTTCTCACTGGAAATACCCTCACCTGTGACTTCTCCCTTTGATTAAATGGCTTCCCCAGAAGCCATTTTTCATTCTTTTTTTAAAAATTGTATTTTATTCATAAAGTTATTTTATTATTTATTTATTATTATTACATGTAAAGATTGTTTTCAACATTTGTTTTCATAAGATTTTGAGTTCCAAATATTTCTCCCTCACTCCTTTCTCTCCCCCCTCCCCAAGACAGAAAGCAATCTGATATAGGTTATATATGTACAACCACATTACATGTCTTTTTGTGTGTGTGTTTTGTGGGGCAATTTGGGTTAAGTAACTTCCTTAAGTAAGTCACATAGCTAGTAAGTGTCTGAGTCCGCATTTGAACTCAGGTCCTTCTGACTCCAGAGCTGGTGCTCTATCCACTGTGCCACCTAGCTGCCTGTACAATCACATTAAACATATTTCTGCATTGGCCATGTTGTGAAAGAAGAATAAGAACAAGGTTCAATCTGCATTCAGAATCCACCGTTCTTTTTTCTGGATGTGGAGAGCATTTTCCAGCATGAGTCCTTTGGAATTGCCAGAACCTCTATTTAAGGAGAGTACCCAGGCTAGCCATTTTCTCCATCTCTCTCCAGACTACATGCCTGACTTTTTCTATATCCTGACTCTGAGGCTTTTTTTAGCTTCCTTTTATGTGTCTTTATTTATTAAAATGCAAGTTCCTTGAGGGCAGGGACTACCTTTATACTTGTATTGTAATTCCCAGTATTTCAAATCTGGCATCAGACACTAGCACTTACATGATTTAAGCAAGTCACTTAACCCTGTTTGCCTCAGTTTCTTCATTTGTAAAATGAACTGGAGAAGGAAATGGCAAAGCACTCCAGTATCTTTGCCAAGAAAATCCCAAAATGGCATCACAAAGTGAACAACAAAGCACTGTGCCTGTCACAAAGTTAGTGTTTAGTAAATGCTTAATTTTACTAGCCTCTCTATATAATGTTCATGCCCAAATGCCAGACTAGGACACCATTAAAAGCCCAGCTCACAGAGTTAAAATACCTAGTGTTACTTGGGGAATCTGTAGAACATATCTTACCTCTTCAATTCACTTTTTTTTTTAAAGATTATAGTGCCTTGCCTTTTGTAGGCACCTCACTGATACTTGTTGATACTTTAATTGTCTATTCCCAAGGATGTGCTGCAGCCAGCCCTTACCTGCTCCCAAGAGCTGATTATTAACATTTTTAGTGTGATAATTTACACCTGGAAAATTAATCACTAGATGCTACAAATCAGGACTTAATTTATTGTTTTGTTGATTGTCTAGACTTAAAGTAACTGGGGAAATGTTAATAATGCATATTAAGCTTTAAGTGTGTTGTGGGTGGCAGCTAGGTGGTGAAGTAGATAAAGCACAGGCCCTGGATTCAGGAGAAGCTGAGTTCAAATCCGGCCTCAGACACTTGACACTTACTAGCTGTGTGACCCTGGGCAAGTCACTTAACCCTCATTGCCCCACAAAAAAGAAAAAAAAAGTGTAGTATGCATTCTCACACACACACACACACACACACACACACACACACACACACACACACACCCCAGAGAGCTGGTTGTTAAATGTTTACCAGTACCCTCCTGTCTACACATTTTCCTTACATTAAAATCACTTTTCTCCTGAACTGAAATATTAGTGAATTTTGCTCAGTTGAAAATCCAGTAGAAGAATTCAACTTGAAGAAAAGTTTAGAATTTGTGCAAAATGTGCCCAAACTGCCATTTGTTTCACAGGCCACTGCTGATATTAAAAGCATTTCTGGAAATCTCCAAATACAGGCGCTCCAAGGACTGGCATTTTGAATTATTTTACAAAGGTCAATTTTGCCAACTGAAATATAAATTTCTGGAAGGGTGCTTAGAGGTCACCTAGTCCAGATTCCTCATTTTACAGATGAGAAAACTGAGGTCCAGAGAGGCAGTGACTTGGGCAAGTTCACACAGCTAAATAGCAGCAGCATTGGGGCTAGAACCCAGTGCTTCTGACTCAGCATGGAATGCTCTTTCCAAATCCTGTAGTTCAATCCCTCCTAATGTTATATCTGGCGTGATTACTCAGATGCTGAAATCCACAGTGTCTCTGCCTGAATTGATGAAATAGAATTAATTAAGATGACAGGAAAAAATAGATTATTACTGAAGTAAGATACGCAACTTTAAAACACTAACTCCAAATGGGAAACATTTCTGTAGGCATGTGGGTGGCAATTTTCTTGATTTCAGGATATATTTGGTTGTTGGGGTTTTTTTTGTTTAATTTTGTTTTTTCCTAGAATATACAAAAATATTCACTGCTACTGGAAAAGTCAGAGGAAAGGCTGTTGGGCTAAAATCACACATTATATCTCATATGTTAGTAAGTGTGGCTGGGTATTTTAACGTATTATCCCCCCAAAATGGAATTCTAATTCATTAAATAGAATATTAACCCCCCTCCCTGCTGTCTTACCTGTTCAGGGTGGTGGTATCAACCATTCTGCCTAGAGCTCTCTAATCTGTTATTTGTCCAACTACATAATCTACCCCCCACATCACTATGTGTAATCTCTCTCACTGAGTTCATGTCTGTTGTCTTGTAGAATAAATGGAACCACGTTTATTGCTGAATTAACTCATTACTTGTGAACACTAGAATAGTCATATGCCACCAGGATACCTCTGTAGGTTCTCCATTTCTCTTCTGCTAAAGGCATTAAGTACATTTTGGGTACATTTTTAAAAATAACTATTTATTGATATTTTTTACTTCATACATCACCATATCTCGTGTCCCTCCCCAAGAGCCATCTCATATGACAAAGAGTGTTTTATTTTGAGAGGACAAAAACATCAGTACAACTGATTGATGCATTGAAAAAGTTTGAAAACATGTGCAGTGTGTAACATCTGTGAACACACCTCCATGAAGGGATAGGATGAGGGTGTCTTCTCATATCTCTTCATTTGAGTCCCACTTGATCTTCAGAATTTTGTTATATTCACTTTTTTTTTGAGGGGCTATGGGGGTTAAGTGACTTGCCCAGGGTCACGCAGCTAGTCAAGTGTCTGAGGCCAGATTTGAACTCAGGTACTCCTGAATCCAGGGCCAGTGCTTTATTCACTGCGCTACCTAGTTGCCCCTGTTATATTCACTTTTGATTTTTTTGGTGTGTCATTTTTCTTTCCATTTACATTGATGTAGTTATTGTGTATATCATTTTCTTGGCTCTACTTACTTCATTCTTCATAGTTCACATAGATCTTTCCATGTTTCTCAGGATTCATCACATATATCATTTCTTATATCACAGTAGCATTCCATTATATTCATGTACCACAATTAGTGTAGCCATACTCCAATTGATGGATATCTACTTTGTTTCCAAGTCTTTGCTATCATAAAAAAGTGCTGCTATAAATGTTTTGGAGTATGTGGGGACTTTTTTTCTTATTGATGGTTTCCTTGGGGCATAAGCCCAATCATGGAGGTTCCATTTCAAATGATATAGACATTTTAGTCACTTCATTTGAATAATTCCAAATAGCTTTCAAAATGGTTGTACCACTTCACAGTTCCACCAATAATGTATCATTCTATCTTTCCACACTCCCTCCTACATTGACTGTTGCCATTTTTAAAAATCATTTTTGCCAATTTGAAGGGTGTGAGGTAAAACCTCAGAATTGTTTTCATTTGCATTTCTCTTAATATTAGTGATTTGAAGCATTTTTTCATGTGTTTGTGAAAAATAAATGGTTCTTTTCAGAACTGTTCATATTTTTGACCATTATTATACATTTGACCATTATATATAACATATTATTATTATTATCAGTCTTATACATATTTATTAATTGTTTACATATTTATTAATTGTTTACATATCTTAGATACCAAGCCCTTATCAGAGATATTTAATACACAGGTTGTTGTTTTTTTCTTTTCTTTTTTTGAGGGGGGGAGATGAGGCAATTGGGGTTAAATGTCTTGCCCAGGGTCACACAGCTAGTAAGTGTCAAGGGTCTGAGGCCGGATTTGAACTCAGGTCCTCCTGAATCCAAGGCCAGTGCTTTATCCATTGCACCACCTAGCTGCCCCTGGTTGTTGTTTTTTTCACATTTGATCACTTCCATTCTAATCATAAGTGTTGTCTATACAGAAGCTTTTCAGTTTCAAGTAATCAATTATTAATTTTATCTTTCATAATTACCTCTAGCTCTTATTTGGTTCAGAATATATCTCTTACCCAACACTATTAGAGGTAACATGATGTTTTTCTTATAATTTTTTATAGTATGGTTTTTAATATTAAGGTCATGTGTCCATTTAGAATGGATTGTAGAGTGTGGTGTAAGGTGATGGTCTAAGCTTAAGTACTACCAGGCTGTTTTCCACTTTTCCCAGTAGTTTTTATCAAATAGGGACTTTTTCACCCGGTAGCCTAAATAGAGTGTTTTCCACTCTATCAAACACTGGGCTCTTGAGTTCTATTGTTCTGAGTGTCTCTTGACTAGTTCTTGGTACATTTTTGCTCACGAAAGTTATTATGGGATAGCACTGCTTCCTGAGGGCACACCATATCTTGTGTTTTGGGACATCCCTAGAGGACCTAGTCCACTCACTATCACTTGTGGATCAAATATAAAATCCTCTATCTTGTTCAAAGTCTGAGATGCTGTGCCAGAATGAAAAGCAGTCATAATATGACTAGTATACAAGCTAGATGCAACTGGTTGAAACTCACAGAGCTATCAACTTTTACAACAGCTCATCTATAAGTCAGTCATGTAGTTAGTCCAGTCTTTGAAGAAACCTGCCTTTTCAGTAGCAGAAATAGGTTCTATAATTCTCATATTCTTTGGGTCACCACCCCCTCAAATTTCCTTAGAAGAGTTGCTAATTGTAGTAATAATCAAAGAGATTTCCTGAAGAGGAAGGAAAGTTAAAAAAAAAAAGTACCCAAAGTATAAACATGAATCAGGTATGGAAAAGGTTTATTCCCAGAAAAGGGAATGCTAAGCTTAAAATATTCACAGAAAGAATTACAAGATGATTTGAACAGAATTTAGTAGCTTTCTTATAACCATTGCTGTAATTTTCTAGAAAGCTGTAAGATAAGCTTCATCAGGGTATAACATGGTTTAGCAATTCTATTCATTCGCCATTTGATATTTCACCTAGATATCATCTAATCACACAAATAACCTTGATCTTTCTCCTTTCTATCCCACCCAACACCCCGACCCCATGCCACTCAGAAAGGATGCTACTATCTCTGTCTTGCTGGTAGAATCATTGCAACTGTAGACACCAAGACCTTTCCATTTCTGACAAGTCCGATGCTAAAGGGTGTAAATGCACAAGAAAGCCAAAGATAGCCATGGCATTAGCATTGCTGGTTAAATCCTACCCCAAACAAAAGAAGAAAACTCAGGATGAATCAATCATACACAGCCAGAAGCTTGGTTCCCTAGAATTCCCTCATTATTACAATGCCAATTATGTAGTGGGTAAAGTGCCCTATTATATCAAAATAGGATCAAAGGAAGGAGTAGAGATGCAGAAGCTACAGAATTCTGTGGGGATAGAGTTCCTCAACAAAATATATAAAATTATGAGATAATTCATGCTATCTCAAAGGCATAAGTTCTGCCCCAAACTTCTAAGCCAAGTTGATAAAGAGCCCGGTTCCATAAGTTATATGGAAAAGCCTTTTATGCTGAGCCATTTCAGAATGAAAGGGGTAGTTCCTCTATGATTTGCCTATGGGTATGAGGCATGGGTGCTTTTCATAAATTCTACAGCTGTTTCCAGGGCACATGAGTCTCTTCAAATTTGTCATATCTTTGTGGACAAGATATAAGGATATGGGCTAGATTATAGTTTGGTTCAGTGGCTAGGGAACTGGTTGGCATGACTGAACCAAAAAGAGAAGCTATCAAACTCAACCTAGAAAGAAGTACATGGTGGAATGCCTCAGAGACATGCCCTTGACATTATGCTATTCGACATTTTAAATCAATGACTTGGATGAAGACAAAAGTGGAATGCTTATCAGATTTGCAGAAGGCACAAAGCTGGATAGCTAACTCACTGAATGATAGAATCAGAAGCTAAAAATATCTTGACAAGCTAGCACACTGGAAAAACTCTTTAAAATGAAATTTGATAAGAATAAATGCAAAGTCCTTCCCTTTAGGTCAAAAAATCAACTATACAAGAATAGAATGAGGAAAGGTTGAAAGTTATATCAGACAGATGGAGGTTACCATACATCCTTCCAGTTACCTAACAGATAATGATCTGTTTGATAAGATATCAATGTTTGGTTCTTTCTTTCTTTTTTTTTTTTTAAATTTTAGTGAGGCAATTGGGGTTAAGTGACTTGCCCAGGGTCACACAGCTAGTAAGTGTTAAGTGTCTGAGGCTGGACCTGAACTCAGGTACTCCTGACTCCAGGGCTGGTGCTCTATCCACTGCGCCATCTAGCTGCCCCCAATGTTTGGTTCTTGACTGTATTCCTGCATCTTTCCTGAACTGAGCTGAAGAGATTGGTAATAATTAACGATAAGCATAAACTTGGCAAGTTGCATGTATACCAGGAGTTTGTTGCTTTGAGCTTTCTTGAATATTGGGCTATCTAAGAAATCTTTACATGACAACATCATTGCATCAACATGGTTTGAAAATTTTCCATGAAGTGACACTGCCAGGTAGTTTCTAACAGTCTTTCATTACAAAAGATTAACTTTCATTAGAATCTCTAGCAGAGGAGGTAGCTAGGTGGTGCAGTGGATAAAGCACCAGCTCAGGAGGACCTGAGTTCAAATCTGACCTCAGACACTTGACACTAGCTGTGTGACCCTGGGCAAGTCACTTAACCCTCATTGCCAGAAGAAGAAGAAGAAGAAGAAGAAGAAGAAGAAGAAGAAGAAGAAGAAGAAGAAGAAGAAGAAGAAGAAGAAGAAGAAGAAGAAGAAGAAGAAGAAGAAGAAGAAGAAGAAGAAGTAGAGTCAGGAGAGGGTTCTGGATTTTGAGTAAGGATAGACTTAGGTTCAAATCCCCTTCAGACACCAACTCCCTGTATGACTATGGCAAGTTACTTTCCACTGTGTGCCTCCATTTCCTCATCTGTAAAATAAAGGGTATGCTAGATTTGATAATTTTCTAAGGTCCCTTCCATCTCTAAATCCATGATCCTATGAGTTGAGAGGGACTTCAGAGGTCACCACTCATATGATCATAGATGTAGAACTGGAAGAAACCTTAGAGGTCATCTAGGAGGTGGTAAAATGAGCAGAGCACTGAGTCTGGAGTCAGGAAGACTTATCTTCCTGAATTCATATCCAGCCTCAGAAACTAACTACGTGTGAGACACTGGGAAAGTTACTTAACCCTGTTTGCTTCAGTTTCCTCAACTGTCAAATGACCTGAAAAAGTAAATGGCAAACCACTTCAGTATCTTTGTCAAGAAAACTCCAGGGGAGGCTAGGTGGTGCAGAGGATAGAGCACCGGCCCTGGAGTCAGGAGTACCTGAGTTCAAATCCGGCCTCAGACACTTAACATTTACTAGCTGTGTGACCCTGGGCAAGTCACTTAACCCCAATTGCCTCACTAAAAAAAAAAAAAGAAAAGAAAACTCCAAATGAGCTCACAAAGAGTCAGACATGACTGAAACAACTGAACACGTCTAACTTCTTCATTTACAGCTGAGGAACTGAGACCCAAAGAGGTTAGGTGAATTGCTCATGGTCATACAGGTCTCAAGGTGCATAGCTAGAATTTGAACCAAGGTCATCTAACAATAAACCCAGAATTATTGAGTTTTTTTACAAGCCTGAAACTTGGATAGCTTCTAGAATAGGGGTGGGCAAAGTACAACTCAAGGGCCAAATCCATGAACCATTCCCCCTCAATATGCCATGAGCTAAGAATAGTTTTTAATTGTATTTAACAATGTAAATCCCATTCCTAGCTCGGTAGGCAATACAAAAACAGTTGTATTTTGCCTACTCCTTCTTTAGAACATTCCTGGCTTCACTTAAAAACTTGATGATGGCAGCCTATTCCACCATGGGGAAGTGCTAATTATTAAGAAGTTTATCCTTATATTGAGCTCCTCCATAATTCCACCCATTGGTCCTAGATCTGCCCCTCCAGGCCAATTGACAAGAATCTAATCAGAAAAGCAAGCCTAATATTATCATTTGACTCTCAGCAATGCCAGCTGAAAGGAAGAATTGAGCATTTCAGCCAGGAGGTGCTGGAAAGGACTCCATTAGAGATTCCAAACAAACAGCACTGAAGCTTGGTTTTAGCCATGGAGGAGTGGTCCTGGCAAAGATACCAAAGAACAGGGGATCAATAGCTGGGGAGAAAAGAAAGGCTGTCAGGAGGAGTATAGCACATTGATTGAGAACCCTGAGTCACAAACGGGTGGTTGGGTTGAAAGATGAGGAATAGCGGCAGCAAGGGACAATGGAAGGAGATTGGGCCATGAGCCAGAAGCAGGAAAGAGGCCTTCGAAGGAAGGAGCCGGAACAAAGTAAGTGCCAAAGTTAACAGGCAGGGAGCTACTGTGCAAATGCCTGCCAGATAATTCTCCCACAGAGGAGGGGAATCTAGGCTGTGTTGTGAGTCAGCACCCATCAGCCATTCATCTTTTCCATAAGCCAAGACTCTAGTTATTTCTGAAAAACAGCTATGAGGGAGTCTTTTCCTCTCTCTTGGAGTCGATGTAAGTATGAATTAGTTTCCTCTTAATGAAAGCTGTCATGTCATGAAGGCCCATTTGATTTATTTGGCAAATGCCACTATTTTTTTAAAATGTCCACCAACTATGCTACCACCACGGCATCTGTTTTAGTTTGGAGAAAAGCCAGAGGCAGGGATATGGATTCTCTGCCCAAGCACCACTACAAAGTCTAAATAAATTCAAATTAAAACAAGCAAGTAGGATTTCACACATGGAAGAGCTCACAATGACATCAACTGATCAACACTATACATATGTAAAGAGCTATAACTAGGATAGAACAACCAGGGCTTTGTCCCAAGGCCCCCAGATTTAGGATGTTACTGGGCAGTATCTGTGGTCCTCCAACAACATAGAAATAATAGATATTAGCACCTGCTTAGCAACACTAGCTAATTTAAACAGGATGCAACCAAACAGGGTGAGCTCCTTTTCTGCCCTGTTTATGTTGCCTCTCCTCCTCCTCAATTGAATAGATTTGGTGATGACTGTGCCAGGAAAGGTTTGGTGTATTTGTTGGAGTGGAAAGAATGGATCAGACGTGAGATGTCATGAAGGAAGAAATAGCAAGAATTAGTAACTGATTAACAACCAATTGCTGTACTGAAGACAAAAACTCCTAGCCCTGCATACTTAGCTGGTGATTTACACCACCACCGCCCCCCCCCAAAAATGGATCATAGACCTTTCATCCAAGGCTCATGAAGCAGTCAGTTAAGTTGAGGGTCAGATTCCTAAGGAAAAAAATAAGTTTGTTTTGGTTTTTTTACCATTTCCAAGATCCTTCCAGTCTTCTACCATATCTCAGTTCCCCTGTTCCATCATTCTATTTTCTTTCTAGATACCTGCATCAATCTCCCTGACCAATCCTATATATTACAGTAGAAAAAGTATTGGCTTTAGAGCCAAGGACCTAGGAACAAATCCTGGCTCTGCTACTTCCCACCCGTGTGACCTTGGGCAAGTCATTTAACCTCTGTGGGCCTCTGTGGAGGACTAAATAACCTCTAAACTCTCTCCCATCTCTAAATCTATGATTCTATCACTCTGAGCAGTATTCTCTACTTCAGAGCTTTCCTGAGACCATTTCCTGTCAAAATAAATCTAGTCGATGTCTCATTTCCCTCAGGATCTTTATGTGTGTTAGCTAATCTATTAAGCCAATGTGCTAAAGTGTTAATGACTCCATGTTTTGCATTTTAGCACTGCCATAACCCAAAGGATTTAGGCAGGGGCAAATGAATGCTTTTGAACAGGGAACTTTTCAAACACCTCCTATAACTACGATTTATTTAACAATAATAACTCAAATTTTAACACTACCTTACAAAGAGCTTTTCTCACAATGGTCCAGTGTCAGGAAGGGGGTGAGTGGTCCCATCATCCCTATTTTGCAGATAAGGGAAGTGAATCTCAGAGAAATTAAGTGATTTGCCAAGGATTACACAGAGCCAGTAATTCAGAGCCAGGATTCAAATTGATGTTGCCTAACTCCATCCAAGTCTTCCACTCTTTTCATATGTTCCTCGAATGTAGCAAGTAGGGTATGAAAATACTTCTAGGTCTTCCTTGATTGAGCTTCTGTATAGCCTATCCTAGGCACTCCAATTTTGCTACTCTCCCTCTCTTGGCAAACTAACTGGCATCCATGAGTTTAACTATAAGCTTTAGGAAGATGACATATATGTGTATATATATATATATGTGTGTGTGTGTGTGTGTGTGTGTGTGTTTTGTATGCATATATACATAATGTATGTATATGTACAAATACACACACACACACATATATATACATACACACATGTATGTGTTGTTGTTCAGTTGTTTTTTAGTCACTTCCAACTCTTCATGACCCCATTTGGGGTTTTCTTGGCAAAGGTACTGGAGTGATTTACCATTTCCTTCTCCAGCTCATTTTATAGATAAGGAAGCTAAGGCAGAGTTAAGTGACTTGCCCAGGGTCACACAGCTAGTAAGTTTCTGAGGCTAGATTTGAACTCAGGAAGATGAGTCTTCCTGACTCCAGGCCTGGCACTCTCTCCATAATATCACCAAGCTGCCCCTATATGCACATATATGAATACATGCATAAATACATATAAAACATATATTCAATATATAGATGCATACAATATACTTGTGTATATATATATATATATACATATATATATATACATATATATATATATATACATACACACACACACACACACATATATATTCAGCCCCAGTTTCTTCTTTAACCTTTGGTTCTGCATCAACAATTGCCCATTGGACATTTAAAATTGGATGCCCCAGAGACATTTCAAATTCTACATGTCTCAAAATAAAATCATCTTTTCCCCTAAATCCTCCTCTCTTCTAGACTTCCCTATTTCTGTCAAAGACATCACGATCCTTCTGGTCTCCTGGGTACATCTTGCCTTTATCCTCAACTCTTCACTCTCCCTCTACCCACATATTCATTCAGTTGCTAAATTTTGCCATTTCTACCTTCTCAACATCTCTCTCGTCCGACCAATTCTCTCTACTCACACAGCTACTACAAATAGTTCAGGCCTTCACCTCTTGCCTAGATTACAGCAACTGCCTCCTCATTGGTCTCCCTGCTTCAAGTATCTCCTGACCAGCCTACACACTGCTACCAAAATAATTTTCCTTAAGCACAAACCTACCCATGTGACTCCTCTACTCAAACAATGCCAATGATTTCTTGTTCCTCTGGGATAAATTATAAACTCTGCTGGTTAGCTTTGAAAATCCCTTATAACTCTGGCCCCAACTGATCTTTTCAGCCTCATCAAAAATTACTCCTCCTTCTGCTCTCTGTGATCCAGCCAAATTGGTTTTCTTGCAATTCCTTACGTGCATCATTCCATCTTCTGTCCCTTTGCACTGCTCATTCCATTTGCCTGGAATTGACCCCTCCACACACCAAATTCTACCTCATAGAATCCCTCTCTTCCTTCAAGAATCCCTTCAAAGCAGAAAACTGGGAGGAAATTTTGCAGCAAGTATCTCTGAAAAAGGCCTCATTTCTCAAATACATGGAGAAGCAAGACAAATTTATAAGAATACATATCATTCCCCAGTTGATAAATGGTCAAAGGATATGAACAGGCAATTTTCAGGAAAAGAAATCAAAGGTATCTATACGCATATAAAATTATCTAAATCACTATTGATTAGAGAAAGGCAAATTAAAACAACTCTGAGGAATCACTTCACATCTACCAGATTGGCTAATGTTGCAGAAAAAGGAAATGATAAATGTTGCAAGTAATGTGGAAAAAACAAGACACTACTGCACTGTTGATGGAGTTGTGAGATTCTGGAGAGCATTTTAGAATTATTCCCAAAGGGCACTGAAACTGTACATACCCTTTGATCTAGCAATATTACTATTAGGTCTCTATCTGAAAGGGATTTAAAAAGGGTGGGGGGAAGGACCTCCTTGTACAAAGCTATTTATAGCAGTTCTTTTTGTAGTAGCCAAGAATTGGAAATTGAGAGGATACTGATTAACTGGAGAATGGCTGAACAAGTTATGATATATTAACGTAATAAAATACTATTGTCCTATGAGAAATGATGAGCAGAATTCTTTCAGAAAAATCTGGAAAGACTTGCTTATACTGATGCAAAGTGGAGCAAGCAGAACCAAGAGAACATTGTACATTGCAACAGTAATATTGTACAATGAAAAATTGTGAATGACTTATCTCTTCTCAGCAATACAATGATCCAAGATAATTCCAAAGGATTCATGATGAAAAATGCTATCCACCTCCATAGAAAGAACTGATATTGTCTGAAGACTGAAGCATACTATTTCTTCCTGTCTCCCTGTCTCTCTCTCTCTCTTTCCTAATCTTGTACAAAATTACTAACATGGAAATGTTTCACATGATTAAATATAACCTATGTGAGATTGCTTACTATATCAGGGACAGGGGAGGGGAGAGGAGGAAGAGAGGGAAGGATAGAATTTGGAATTCAAAACTTTTCTTAAAATGTTAAAAATTGTTTTAACATGTAACTGGGGGAAAATACAATATCTTCTTAAAAAATAATTCCTTTCTTCCCTCAAGCATTACCTTCTGCATGTAACCCTCTCTGATCGCTACAACTGCTAGTAGCCTCCCTCCCAAACTAATTTGTATTTAACTACTCTGTTTATTTATGTTTATCCACTTCATATTAACATAGTATATATTTACATATATGTGCATATTATCCTCCCCCTTAATATGTGAGCTCCATGGCAGTAGGGATTGTTTGATTCTTTGTGCTTACTGACCTAGCCCCTACCCTAGTGACCAGGCATGTAGTAGGTGCTTTATAATTATTTATTGATTGCCTGACATTGACTTGGTGGATAGAACAGTTCCAGGCACCATTCTGATTGTGCAGATTCAGCATCAGGAGATCCCTTTCTTCAGAGGATTCTCTCAGGTCAGTCAGTATTTGAGAGGTAAAGAGAAAGCCAGTGAGGGGGCAGCTAGGTGGTACAGTGGATAAAGCACTGGCCCTGGATTCAGGAGGACCTGAGTTCAAATCTGACCTCAGACACTTGACACTTACTAGCTGTGTGACCCTGGGAAAGTCACTTAACCATCATTGCCCTGAAAGACAGACAGACAGACGGTGAATGGTATGCCTGTACACCAGGCAAAGTTAGAAAACTCTGCTCCATGTGTGCTATTTCCAGGGGCTTTGTGGCAATGACAACTGACATCAGAAAACAAATATCCACATACTACAGAGAATGCAATTTCCGGACACTAAAAAGACCTTCATTTGTAAAAAGCAATATTCAGAGGATCAGAATAACCCTATCCTTTGTCCCCCAAATCCCACTACTCTAAAGTGTGATCATAAATAAAAAAAAGAAATACCTGTCCAAAAATATGTACAGCAGAATTATGTATAATCACAAAGAACTGGAAGACCCTCAAACATCTGATAGGTGGTGAATGGTAAAATAAACCATATTCTATAAGCCACTGTACTGAAAGCTCCAAGGATGTTGATATCATTAGCCAAAATCACATAGGCATTAAATACATGGTGGTATTTGAATCCAGATCATCTGATTCCAGAGCTAGTATTCTTTCTACCCCACCATGTTGCCTCCTTGTTATGGCATTCAAGACCCAGAGTCATCTTGCCCAGAATCACCTTTCCAATATTACTTCCTGCTATTTCCCATTATAAATCCTCACCTGCAGCTCAGGTGGTCTTGACTCAGAGGCAGCATAATGTGGTAGATAACAAGCTATATTTGGAAACAAGAACACTTTGATTCAGATTCTGTCTTATCAGCTACCATTCTGGGGCAGCGAGGTGTCTCAGTGGGTAGCGTGCCAGGCCTGGAGTCAAGAAGACTCATCTTCCTGAGTTCAAATATGGCCTTGGACACTTACTAGCTGTGTGACCCTAAGCAAGTCATTTTACCCTGTTTGCCTCAGTTTCCTCATCTGTCAAATGAGCTGAAGAAGGAAATGGTAAGCCACTCCAGTATCTCTGCCAAGAAAACCCCAAATGGGGTCATGAAGAGTTGAACACGATTGAAGTGACTCAACAGCAAAAAGTGACCATTCTGTCTTATGGTGACTATAGGCAAGTCATTTAACCTTTCCAGGCCTGTTTCCACATTTAAAAAATTATTATAATAATACCTATAGTAGTTACTCCCAGGATTGTTGAGAAGTTTGGATGAGCTAATTCATGTAAAGCTCTTTGAAAATTTTAAACATTATATAATTGTCAACTATTATTCTTCTTCATTTTTCCTGTCTCATATATCCCTTCCTGTCTCCTTCTACCTTCCCTCGACCTGCTTGTCATAGTGATTTGCACCTCCTCTCAGCTCCTACTAGAATTTCTTATAATAACCATTTAGGTGTGGAAGACTCCTTTCCCCAGTGAGACCATACAATCAAGAGTAGAAACCAGTCAGTTGTTCAATTAGCACTTAGTAAGCACTTACTCAGTGCCAGGCAATGTGCTAAGTTCTGGGGATACTGAGACAAAAGCTTGCACACTTGGAGGTTGAGTGAGGTTGGTGGCTCACTTGAACTTGGGAGTTCTGAGCTAGGGCTAGGTTAAGCCATTGTCTACAATGGTGCACAGCACCAGTGTAGTGAGTCCACAGGAGTGAATTGGCTCAAGCAGGAAACGGATCCTGTCAAAGATCCCATACTATCAGTACTGGCATCTGGCTGTGAGTCACCCTGTACTTCCAGCCTGGGTGAGATAGAGGAAAGAGGGAGACTCGGTATTTAAAAAGAAAAAAAAAGACCATGAAAACATGGCAATATGAGTGTAGAACAAAAAAAAAAATGGACTTGGAGCTAGATGATTTGGTCTGAATCCTGGTTCTGCTACTTACAATATAACCTTTAACAAATTATTTGGATATTTTTAAAAACAGAACTCCAACCCCCAACCCCGCCCCCCCCCACACACACAACACACTCAGTGAAATACACTTTAATTTAGATGAACCAGAAATATCAACCTTCAAATAAATTATATTCTACATACACACAGTGTATATGTATGTATTTGTGCTCCTGTGTGTGTTTGTCCAAAGAACCAACTTCCTCATTATGACCTAACTTTATGGCCTAATTTTTCAAGCCTTCATCTAACTTCCATTTCCAATGTAATAGAAAGTAATTGATCAAAAGAATGACCCTGAGGCACTACAAGATCCTAAATCTTCACACAAAGATTAAACTCATTTCAGTATACTACTTTTTTTTTGGGGGGGGGGTGGCAATGAGGGTTAAATGACTTATCCAGGGTCACACAGCTAGTAAGTGTCAAGCATCTGAGGTCAAATTTGAACTCAGGTCTTCCTGAATCCAGGGCCAGTGCTTTATCCACTTTACCACCTAGCTGCCCCTAAGTATACTACTTTTACTGAGGCAGAAGAGTCTACTAACATCAGGCAAGGTTATGAAGTACATACATTTTGTAATCAATGCTTCCAACTTGCTCTCCAGTGTTCTTCCATAAACCCTGCTTTAATAATCAAAGTCTTCCTATTCCATGGGGTCCAATAGCTTATTCCTCTCAAAGAAGGCTCCAATAAATTCATTCACATTCAAGTATACTTGACTAATGAAGTTTATATAAATTATTTTCATTTCCATGACTATATTATAACAGCTACTGTCATGATTTTTATTAAATTGGGTTGAAATGAATTCAGTTTAAAAGGCTAACAATCTAAAGCCAGAAAGTTAATGTTCAGTGTTGTTATGGGGAGATTAGGTGGGGGTTTGAGATAGGGGTTCGGGATAGGGGTTCTTAGGAATTCCTCTTTAAAGAATTACACCTGGGGGCAGCTAGGTGGCGCAGTGGATAGAGCACCAGCCCTGGAGTCAGGAGTACCTGAGTTCAAATCCGGCCTCAGACACTTAACACACTTACTAGCTGTGTGACCTTGGGCAAGTCACTTAACCCCAATTGCCTCACTAAAAAAAAAAAATAAAGAATTACACCCTCTTGCACACAAATCCAATTAGAATAAAATAATAGTTTGTTTAGGGTGCTAGGGAAAGGAAACCAAGAGAGAAATCCTTGGATTTATCATGGGGAGAAAGGCATGGCCCAGAGGTGTGGCTCTGAGATACCTATCTACAGGCAGGTACTTTTATTTTTATTTTATTTTTTAGTGAGGCAATTGGGGTTAAGTGACTTTCCCAGGGTCACACAGCTAGTAAGTGTTAAGTGTCTGAGGCCGGATTTGAACTCAGGTACTCCTGACTCCAGGGCCAGCTGGTGCTCTATCCACTGAGCCACCTAGCTGCCCCCAGGCAAGTACTTTTATAGAGGACTGATGGGGGTAATCATCCGACCAAGGAAAGTTCCCTTATTGGGCTAGGACCATCCCCCACTGGTGGTGGCTGGGGGAGTTGGGTGAGGGGTGGTTTCAGATCTCTCAAGCCATCTCTCTCCTCCTCATGCCACAAACGCAGCAGCCACATCCAATCTTATCTCTCCAGGGGTTGGAGAGACTGGAATGAAGGGTGATGGTCTGGAAGCTAGCTCAGTCCTGATCTGGTGCCACTTATCTTGTTAGGTGTGTCTGTCCTTTGGTTTAGTTTCTCAAGGAGAAGGTTCTTTGATGTACCCCAGAGAAGTTCTGGGGTGCTAGGCCCATACTAGTGTTTACTTGGGTAAATAACTTCAGTTCTCTGGGTCTCAGCTTCCTTATTTGTAAAATGAAAGCAATGGGGGGCAGCTAGGTGGCTCAGTGGATAAGACACCCACCCTGGATTCAGGAAGATCTGAGTTCAAATGTGACCTCAGACACTTGACACTTACTAGCTGTGTGACCCTGGGCAAGTCACTTAACCCCCATTGCCCCGCAAAAAAACAAACAAAAAAAAAGCAAAAAAAAAAAAAATGAAAGCAATGGACTAAACGAGTTTTATGGTCCCATGATATTAAAATAGTCGAATTTCAGCAACACTTGAAAAACCAGGGTCATTCCACTTGTAAGAAAATAACAATAACAGTAACTGACATTTATATAGTGCTTTGAAGTTTGCAAAGTGTTTTACAAATATCATTTCATTTTATTCTCATAATGAGCCTGTAAGATTAGCACTGTGGAAATTATTTTCCCAATTTTTATAGATGAGGAAACTGAGTCTTATTCGTAGGGTGACACAGCCAGTGCATGTTTGAAATAAAATTCAAACCCAAGTTTTCCTGACACCAAACACAGAATTCTGTCCAACTTGAAAGATTCTCAACAAAAGGTTTGAAATGCAAAGGCGTTTCTGGCTAACCCAGCAAAGAAATAAAAAATCCAATTACCCAAGCACCCCCATCCTTAGCATTCTGGATAATCGAGGTTCCACTGTATAACACTAAATTTACCCAAATAGATTAAACCTGATCCTATAAATAGACCTGTTTAAGGCTTCAAATGCAACGGTGTTTTATTTCTAGGGCCTCGCTTCCTGCCAGGTGATTGCCTGGCTGATTTTCCATTTCAGAATACAAATAGTTCTCCCTCCACAACTAATGGGAAGCTTGGCAGGGTGTAGTACACTCTCTAGCCCTCAGTGAAGCCGTTTGCTAAACAGTGTTAAGTGCTCTTCCCCTGGATTATGTAAGGAGGGCTGACAGAAAGGGAGAAACATCATCTTGGGGTCTTGTAAAGATGAAAGTGTTTTAGACTTCTGGGACTTGACAGATTCTGGTTCGGTCTTTGAGAAATAATAAAAAATGATCATAGCTGTAGTTCCTTCCAATGTCCTGGTGAAGAATAATTTATTCTAAATTAAACAAACTGGGCAATAGATTACGGACAAATGTCTACAGAGATTTAACCAACATGGGAGGTCTCAGTGGAGTCTAAGGCTTGTTAAACTATGTAAATAAATTCCCAGCCTAGAAGCCACTGAATACAAATGGCATTGCTGAAGTCACAACCTATAACTAATTGCCCAAGTCAGATCTGACTGGAAGCCAAAGCTGGACCTTCAGAGAGCGGCAGATCAGATAGTCACCCTAGTTCCTTAAAGTGACCTCCTTAGAAAGTGAAGACCTGGGGGCAGCTAGGTGGCGCAGTGGATAAAGCACCGGCCCTGGATTCAGGAGTACCTGAGTTCAAATCCGGCCTCAGACACTTGACACTTACTAGCTGTGTGACCCTGGGCAAATCACTTAACCCCCATTGCCCCGCAAAAAAAAAAAAAAAGAAAAGAAAAGAAAGTGAAGACCTCCTAAAGCAAGGATGGCCCTGGACAACATCAGGAAGGAGATCAAGTTTGCCTTCAGGGCCTGCTACATATATGTCCTTCCTGTCTCAGTGCCCCTATACTTCCAAGAACCCAATGATTTCAGACTTTTGTGCTTCCTCCTCAGTCTCTCTACTTTCCATATATCTGATAAATCACTCGTGCATCACTGTTAACCCAAAAAGAACGTTTGCATTTTGTAAGAAACAAAGCTTTCGGCCAAAGAAAAAGATCTCCAATCCCATGAGTTTCAGTCAGGTGGAATGTCAGGTGTTAGTGATAGGTGAGGGATATATTTTGGAGGACAGAGGTCTTCCTGGGGGAGGGAAAGAAAGGAGAAAGGAAGGAAGAAGGAATAAAGGGGGGAGCAAGGGAGGGAGAGGGGGAGACAGGCAGGCAGGAAGGAAGGAAAGGACAGAAGTTTTATCTTCTATGTATGACCCCTCCTTAAAGAACATAAGGTTCCTAAATGACTTTCAGAGTCTTTTTCCTGGCCCTCAGGCTATTCTACACTGAACTTTAAGTCATTTTCTTTGTCCTCTTGAGGGTTTCTAAGGCTCTACTCCCTTTGAAGTTCTGTCCTCACCATGGCTTCCTGAATGAGACATAGACGTCCTTTCTAGTAATCTGACCACCACCTTCTTCACCTTTCCAGAAATCCTAATGAATCTGCTGCCTGTACATCCTGACTCATCTCTAACCTAATTATCTCCCACCATTTGGGCTTACCTGAAGCAAGTCCACCATCCATTATGAAGGCTTATTTTACACTTACCATGAAACTTGTTTCCTTTAATTCAATTCAATTCAATTGAACTAGGCTATATCATCTAGGCCAGAGGTATCAAGCATGCAGCTATCAGGCTCTGTGTGGCCCATAACACTCCCTATTGTAGCCCAAACCAAATTAAAATGTAATTGTGGAGTATTAAACAAAGTAAACAGAAGTACAACAAACCCCAGATAATATTACATTTTAAAACTATTTTAGTAGTGGGGCAGCTAGATGGTGCAGTGGATAGAGCACCGGCCCTGGATTCAGGAGTACCTGAGTTCAAATCCAGCCTCAGACACTTGACACTTACTAGCTGTGTGACCCTGGGCAAGTCACTTAACCCCCATTGCCTAAAAAAAAAACAAAAAAAAACCAAAAAAACAACTATTTTAGTATGCAGCAGCAAGGATGCTTAGGTATGGATTTGTGGCCCCCATTTCTATTTGAGTTTGACACCACTGATCTATGCCAAGTTTCCTTAAAGACCATGTACTTGGATCATCTTTGCCATTGTTTCTTTTCATGACCAGGAAGAGACTGCTTTGTCTTCCAATTTCAAAGCCATAACCCCTTGTTGGACCTCCCAATAAGTTCCTGTTTGCATATGACATATGTTTCCCAGTTCCCAGTTGTTTTGCAGCTGAGATAATTAATACAAATGAATCCACCTTTTCCAGCTTGGGTTATCGGTTCCAACCACTTCCCCAGGTTATCCTGAATGACTCATCTCTGTGATGCTGACACACAGTTATGCACTCACACCTCTCAGAATCCCATCATTACAGTTTTGCTACAGGAAAAAAAATACCTTCACATAAAGCACTAATATAGACAATTCCCACCAACAGTAAGAGAAAAGTATATCTCCCTCCCTTTCTCCCTAATGTCAATTATTCTAAAAATAAGTGTGCTTGTCCCATGAGAGCTGCTATATGATTTCTACATGAACTTCCTGAAGTGCCTAGGAATATACAACATGTCTTTCCTTTGTAGGTCCTGCTAATTTAGGAACCAATGACTGACAAGTTAGCACCTTTAATCTCTTACAAGAGTGACAAGTCTGGTACCAGGGACCTGTTTACATTCTTTTAACCTGAGTTTGTAATGCTTCTGACCTTTCACCAGAATACAGGAGTTTCATATGTGACTGGGAATGTTAGAGAACTGCCCCTAATTTTGCTTCAGACTGGCCCATAATAAAGACCCTGACACATTAATACATTTTTGGTGGATCTGTGAATTGGTCTAACCATTCTGGGAAGCAATTTAGGATGTCTAAAATGTGACTCAAATGTCCATAGTCTTTGAGACAGAGAATGCGCACATCCATCCATCCATCCATCCATCCATCCATCCATCCATCCATCCATCCATCCATCCATCCATCCATCCACACACACACACACACACACACACACACACATACACACACACACACCCCACAGGTTGTACATAAAGAAAGATCCCAAAATATTGATAGCAGGATTCTTTGTGGTGGCAAAGACCTAGAGGAAAAATTAATTCTCATCTATTAGGGAACAGCGAGACAAACTGTGGTATAGGGATATAATAAATAAAATATTACTGTGTATATACGAAATGATGACTATGAAGAATTCAGTGAAGCATGGCAAGACTTACATGAACTGATGCAGAATGAAGGGAGTAGAACCAGGAAAGCAAAGTTCATAATTACTATACCAATGTAAATGGAAAGAATGATTAGTTGAAATTAAATGCTGTATAATTATAGTAATCAAGTGTTATCCCAAGAAGAGTTGAGAAAATATTTCTTCCCATCATCATAGAAATGGGCGTGGAATACTGTATATTCTGTCATATTGTCAGACAGAATTGATGTATTGGTTGGTTTTGCTGAACTGAGTTTTAAAATGTTTTCTTTTTAAATATTTGTTTTAAGAGAAGGCTAACAGGGGAAGGGAAAGGAAGGGACAGACATGTTTAGAAATGAATATGACATAAAATAAGAGAAATAAGTATAAATACACTTACATATACTTACCCCAACAAGTTAAAAGATTAGTCTGATCAAAGTGAAATCTAAAAATTGTCATCATCATGGCAATGGCACCAGTAATTTTCTGCTGATTTTCTAAAAGTCAGTACTTTTATTGTTTCTCTGTACACCTTTGCCCCCTAGAAGAAACTGCTCTAATAAGAGTTGAAATGTAGGACCAAATCTTGAAATGATGACTTCAGCAGAACTGTTTGTAGTTAATTTCTGAAACTGCTTGCAAAGTTTAATCTTTCAAAGGTCAGTGATTTCATCAGGGTGGGCACTCTAACTAGCAGTTCATTTGAATTCGACAAGCATCTATTCAGTACCTACTGTGTGCTAAACTGCTGAATAGACAACAAAAACCAAATATTCTTATGTGGTAGAAACTTACATTCTACTGGGGGGAATAACATCTATCTGAAAAAATAAATAAATACAAAATGTAAACAAAATATAAAGTAATCTCAGAGGGGTTCTGACACATTAGAGGCTCAGGAAAGTCCTGGAGATAGGAGGTAAGAGGTGGTACTTGATCTACGGCTTACATGTAGCCAGGGATGCCAAGAGGCAAAGTTGAGAGGAGGCATGTGGGACATTCCATTCCAAGAATGGCGAACAGCCTTGGAGCCTGTACAAAGGCACAAAGAGAGGGGGTGACAAGCTGTTGTATGTGGGGAATAGCAAGTAGGCTAATATGGTTGGAATGAAAAATGTATGAAAGGGAGAGATGGTTAAAAAAAAAAGTCTAGTTAGAACCAGATTGTGGATGTTTTTTAAAAGCCATACAGAGAAGTTTATATTATATCCTCTAGGAAATAGGGAGCCACTAGGACTTCTTGAGCAGGGGTGTGGCATGCTCAGACCTGTGCTTTAGGAATACCAATTTGTCTCCAGGATTAAATATAAAATCCTTTGGCATTCAAAGCCCTTCACAACATGGCACCTTTCTAGCTTTCCAGTCTTATTATACCTCACTCCTCTTCCCGCTTACCCTGGGATCCAGTGACACTGACCTCCTTCCTGTATCTTTCATATGCCACTCCATCTCTCAACTAGGCATTTTCACTGGATCATCCCTATATTTAAAATACTCTCCTACCTCATCTCTTCTTTCTGGCTCCCTTGGCTTTCTTGAAGTCCTGGCTAAGATGACATCTACAGGAAGCCTTTCCTGATCCCCTTTAATGCTAGTGTCTTCTGTCTGATGATTGTCTACAGTTTATCCTGTATCCATCATTTGTAAACAGTTGTTTGGGTGTTCTCTCCCCTATTAGACTATGAGCTCCTTGAGGGTAGAGAATGCTTTTTGCCTTTCTTTGCATCCCCAGCCCCTAGCACAGTGTCTGGCACACTGTAGGCACTAATAAATGCTTATTGACTGACCAACAAACCAAAAGGTGGATTGGAGAGATGAGAAGATTCTGAATAGAAGGAGACCATCCAGGAAGATATTGTGCTCTCGCTCGCACTCTCTCTCTCTCTCTCTCTCTCTCTCTGAGAGATGATGAAAGCCCGAAACAGGATGGGAGCTATGAGTAAAGAATAAATATGGGAGGTAGAATCAACATAACATAGCAACGGATTGGAATATGGGAGTGAGGGAGAGAAAGGGGGTGAGGATGACTGAAGTTGTGAATCTGAATACACTTGACAGAGATAAGGAAGTTGCTGTAACATTAGGAAGAGGGGTAAATTTTGGAAGAGATTATAAAATCATAGATTTAGGAGTGAAAGAAAACTTAGAGGTCATCTAGTCCTACCCCTTCATTTTACAGATGATAAAACTGAGACCCCTAGAAGTTAAATGGCCTTCCCAAGTTTAGTCAGGTAAGTTAAGTGGCAAAGCCTGGATTTGATCCCAGGTCTTAAGAGTCCAGCTCCAACACACTTTCCATCATCCCATGCTAAAATAGGCTCCTGGTGCACAGGGATTATTTCATTCTTTGTATCTATATTGTCATTTCTTGGCACATAGTAGATGTTCAATAAATGCTTATTGATTGATCAATTGATTTATAGCCATTTTCCTCTTCTGTAAAATAAGAGGCCTTCCTACTCTAGCTTATGATCCTAAACTAGGCTTTGGAAATTCCACATTTGAGATGCATCTGGGACATTCAGGTAGAGCTGTCCAACAGATTGTTCATGGTGTGGGATTGAGCCTCAGGAAAGAGATGAGGGCAGGGCAGATCACACCATATCCATGCCTTTGTCTATCAAAGCAGAGAGATATATAGATTAGATAGATAGATGGATGGATAGATAGATAGATAGATAGATAGATAGATAGATAGATAGATAGATAGATAGATAGATAGATAGATAGATAGATGATAGGTAGGTAGGTAGGTAGGTAGGTAGGTAGGTGCACAGTGAGAACATTTATTAATACCTTTATGTATCAAGCATTGTGCTTAGTGTTATGGTTACAAAAACAAGATGATCATTACTCTCAGGGAATTTACATTCTTGTGGGGAAGACAACACATAAAGGAGAGCTAGAAAGGGGGAGGGGGAAAAGAGTTGCCCATATTCAGGCAGCCATTTTGGCTGGAGAGGGGGCTGGAAGGGAAATGGGAAGCAAATGGCCTTCATGAGTTACTGTGGCAAAAAACCTCCAAAAAACACAAAGCCATCACTCAGAGGCCAACCTCCTTACCACAAGTCCAAGAAGCCTCCCCAGATTTAACTAGGTGCTCAGATAACAAAAAGACATTGGTTACCAAGCTTATGCTCAAAATATTTCCTTTGTAGCTAGCACTTTCCAAAGCTTATGCCTTGCTGTCATTCCCTCCCAGACCTCAGGTCACTTCCATACAACAATCAGGCACTAGAGAAGGCCTGTAGTGTAGGAGATGCCTGCATAATATTTGAACAATTAAAGTGCTCTAAAGTACTTTGACATTTGAATCATGTCACGAAGAGACTGCTGGAACTGGAACTTCTGAAGACCCGAGTGTGCATCTGAGCTTCACTCCTTTAGAGTTTTGTGACCTTGACAGTCACTGAACCGTTCTGGGTCTCGGTTTCTTTATCTGGAAAATGAATTAGATTATCTCAAAGATTCCTTCCAGCTCAAATTCTGTGATGTTGTGTGATTATCTTTTCCTCAGGATTCTTCTTTAACAAACCGGTTTTCACATGGATCTTTCTCTTCAGCTCCAAAATGTGTTAATGATGACACACACTAAGAGGCAGTGGCAAAGCCGGTGATAAGAAGTTTAGAAGCTGAATCTTGGCCTTCCAGGGCTGGTGGATTTGAAATAGCAACACAAAATCAAAATGTCTGCTTAGAGCTGAACTTGCTCTCCCCTTGAACAAACCACAGAATTTAAGACAAATGTTGCCGCATGCCCTGCCTTTGTTTTAAAACAAAACAAAATCTGTTTTCTAGTAAATAACCAGGATTTCAGAGGCACTAATAGTCCTGCTCACTGGAGTACCTCCCCTTGACATTTCCAATTGCACCTATTTCAAACCCAAATTAAATACTCATTTGGCTTCCACCCAGCGGTGTAAACACTTGTGCAGTTATTTCCCATCTTGATTCTGATATTCCAGTTCTAAAAAGAAATTCTCCGGTTGGCTTTGTTTCCCCCAAGGAGAGAAACTAACTTTGAACCATTTTATGTCTTCCTTAGGACACCCAAACACCAATCCCATTCTGCTGTTTATTATCATAAATTTAGAGTTGGAAAGGACCTCAACAGTTTATCAACTAATCAACAAGTATTTCAGAAGGACTTACTCTGTGTCAGGTATGATGCTGAGTACGGAGGCACACACACAACCAAAACAGTCCTTGCCCTCAAGAAGCCTTTATTACAGGGGAAGAGGAGGCCACATGTTCATATGTAGCACACACCTCTGCAACTGGAAGGTAAGATTCTCAGAGAGAAACAGTACGATTCCACTCAGGATAACTCTGAGGGGTTGTGGCTTCTAGTGCTACTGCTCATAAGCCCACATCTGGTACATTCTCCAGTATCTATTGACTAGTTGATATCAATTGGTTTTTATAAAAGGGATATTTGCTGGAAAGATATAAAAAGGACTGGTTACCTATATCTATAGATAAATAGATAGTTTCATAGATATAGTTACATCTAGATATAGTTACATATATGTGTGTGTATATACATATATATAATATAAGTATATGTTTACTAGAGACACAGTCTCTCCCCTCCACCCATTATCCCATATACACACAAGGTCCCTTTGGAAAGTAGCTTCCAATTTGAAGTACAAAGATGGTCCTAGGAGCCCTTATCTCCCATCACAGAGTCCCTGACAAGTCTGTTTGTGTGTCATGGATATGTGTCACTTCTTGCTCACCTAGGTTGATTGTACAGGACAGTGTCACAGCTAAAGTGGAAGGAGGGGGGCAGCTAGGTGGCGCAGTGGATAAAGCACCAGCCCTGGATTCAGGAGGTCTCGAGTTCAAATCCAGCCTCAAACACTTGACACTTACTAGCTGTGTGACCCTGGGCAAGTCATTTAACCCTCATTGCTCTGAAATAAAAATAATAATAATAAAGTGGAGTGAGGGAGGGACTGGCACATGGTTGGCACTATATAAATGCTTATTCCTTTCTCTTACCCTTCCCTTTAAATGCCGAAAAGAGGATTGTTTTTGTTTTTGTTTTTGTTTTTTTGCGGGGCAATTGAAGTTAAGTGACTTGCCCAGGATCACACAGCTAGTAAGTGTTAAGTGTCTGAGGCCGGATTTGAACTCAGGTACTCCTGAATCCAGGGCTGGTGTTCTATCCACTGCGCCATCTAGCTGCCCCTAGAGGATTTATATTTGATCCCAAAGGCAATGGGAAGCCACTGGAATTTACTGAGCACAAGAGTGAAATGATCAGACCTGTACTTTAGGAAAATCACTTAGGCAGCTGAATAGAGGATAGATTTAAGTAGGGAAGAGTCTAGAGGCAGGGAAACCAATTAGAAGGCTATTATAGGGGCAGCTAGATGGTGCAGTGGATAGAGCACCGGCCCTGGAGTCAGGAGTACCTGAGTTCAAATCCGACCTCAGACACTTAACACTTACTAGCTGTGTGACCCTGGGCAAGTCACTTAACCCCAATTGCCTCACTAAAAAAAAAAAAAAGGCTATTATAATAGTCTGGAGAAGATGTTGTGAGGGAATGGACTAGAGTAGTAGCCACATGAGTAGAAAGAAGGAGGATAGATGTAAGAAGAGATGTTATGGAACTTAGAGAAATAAGAGCTGACTACTAATTAGCTATGTGGGGTAAATGCCAAGGATAACACCAAATGATAGTAGTGCCCACAGCAGTGTAGCACAGATTCTCTGGCCCCACTCTCTCCAATTCCATTGTCTCCTCAGGGTTCTAAGTGAACTTCTGAGGGTTTAGGGGGGTCTATTCTCCAATATCTTTGACTAGTGCCCATATTCTGCTGTTCCCCCACTATTAGCCACTAGTGATTGGCACCCTAGTTCCATGTAACCAATTAATGTCATTTTGCTTTTACAAAGCGACTTAAATGTTTGAAGATGTGGCAAGAAGAGAGGTATAAACATTTCCTTCCAGCATCTCAGGGGCACACTCTCCCCTGTACTACCTTATTCTTTGGGAAGAGTAGGCTCAGACTTAACACAGTTTCTACATAGTATTGGTTCCACTAAGCTCATGTCCAAATGTGACATTACTTCTGGATGAACCCTCATCTCAGCTACTACTGGACTGGGTCCCAAAGGTCATTCCTCAATCCTTGGATCCTCAAAGCTTAGCCAGCTGGATGCAAACCCTACCATGGACCTTGGGTGACTTATTCTCCTGATTTCTCAAAGCTCACAAGGTTTTATTTATCTCCACCTAAAATAAAAGAACAAATACCAAAGCAAAGGCCTGTTTTCATGGACCCTATGTTAGCCTTGAGTCAGGAGGACAGGCATTTTTAGCCATTCTATAATCATGACATTTCAAAAAGAGACCATTGGAGTTATGAAAAAAAATAATGTTCAGATGTTTTAGCATGGGATGCAATAAATGAGTACTAGGTTTGGGGACACTAACCCTCTGGAAATTTGGGCAAATCACTAAACTTTTCTGGACTTCAGTTTCCTCTTCTGAAAAATGAGGGAGTTGGACTAGATAAGAGTTCTTAAACTTTTTCCACTCATGATCCCTTTTTACCTGAGAAATTGTTACATGACCCCAGGAATATAAAATAGGTATACATAACCTTTTACTATTGCAAAATTTTTTGTGACCCCCACATTCAGTTACATGACCCCATATGAGGTCACGTCCCACAGTTTAACAAGCTAGGGACTGGATGACCTCTAAGGTCCCTTCCAGATTTAAATCTAGAATCCTCTTAAATTGAATGGGTCCAGGGGCTAGCTAGCTAGGTGGCACAGTAAATAGAGCACCAGCCCTGGAGTCAGGAGTACCTGAGTTCAAATCTGACCTCAGACACTTAACACTTACTAGCTGTGTGACCCTGGGCAAGTCACTTAACCCCAATTGCCTCACTATAAATAAATAAATAAACAAACAAACAAACAAATAAATAAATAATTGAATGGGTCCCAAACAAAATCAATGATCTTCCCCTTTAAAACTGCCTCTCCTTCAAACTTCACTATTTTTGTTGATTGGGTCTCAAACAGGGGCAGCTAGGTGGTGCAGTGGATAAAGCACCATCCTTGGATTCAGGAGGACCTGAGTTCAAATCCAGCCTCAGACACTTGACACTTACTAGCTGTGTGACCCTGGGTAAGTCACTTAACCCTCATTACCCTGCCAAAAAAAAAAAAAGGAAGGAAGGAAGGAAGAAAGAAAGAAAGAAAGATTTGGTTCCAAACAAAATCAATTATCTTCCCTTTTAAAACTGCCTCTTCTTCAAACTCCACTGTTTTTGTTGATGACAAAACCTTATCAGTCATCCATGCTTGCAAACCTTAATCATCTTTTATTCTTCCCTCTCCTCCTTCCCCTCCACCATGTAATTACTTACTAAGTCCTATCACTTCCCCCTCCACAATCTCTTCTGATTCCATTTAGTTCTTTCAATTCATACCATCACTTCTTCTCACCTCCCCACCAACCACACACAGACACCTTGTTCAGGCTCTCATCACTTCTGTCCTAGGCTATTAAAATGGCAGGAGTTCATACTAATATAGGTCCAAACAACACTTTCCTCATTATACTCATTTTATATAGGAAGAAACTGAGAGTCAGAAAAGTGAAATGAGTTGCTTAAGGTCTCACAGCTAAGAAGTTGCAGAACCAGGACTCAAATGAAGGTCCTATCACTTCAAATCCAATGGCTTTCCATTTTAACATGCTGCCCCTCACAATCTAATTCCTTTCCCTGCTTTTAGTTTCTTCTCTCTCCATCCATCCTTTACACAGCTGTCAAAACAATTTTCCTAATGCACAAATCTGACTTACTCATCTGCTGCAAACCTCTCAATGGCTCCCTATTGCTTCTAGGATAAAAGACAACTTCTTAGCCTGGCATAAAGATCATATGTTATAATATAGAGTAATGGTCTTGGAACTAAGAAGACTTGGATTCAAGGCCTGCCTCTGATATACTATCTGTGTTATCTTGGGCAAGTCATATAACTTCTTAGAGCTCTATGGTGAATCTCTAAGAATATACGTCACAAAGAAGAGGCTAACCTGTCTTAGTAGAGGGAGTTTCTCATCCTGGAGTTCCTCTTATTGATGAAATTGAAGGTCCTATCCCTATGCCATAATCTAGTTCCAACCAACCTTATATCTCCTTATATCTATTATATGATATGACATATGACATGACATGGTATGATATGATATATGATATATTACATTCTATCTCATAGCCTTATATCTCATTGCTTCCTCCCAAACTCTTCACAGTCTACTTCACACACTACTAACAATTCTTCCTGGTCTTCTCCTGTGCATTCACATAGGCCATCCCCCATGTCCAGAACATTCTCTCCTCAACTCATCCCATTAAAATCCTTGTCTTTCTTCAAGACCCAACTAAGGTTCCATCTTTTCTATCAAACCTTAATTTGACCTCCTAAGTGAAAGTGATTGCTTGCTCAGATTTTCTTAAATTTTATCTGAATCGCTATCGTGTTTTACCTTATGTAATATTTATTTGCATGCTTGTCATCTCCTCCCCATCATTTAGTTGTGAGTTTAGTTAGAACAGAAACTACATCATTTTTCATTTCTGTATACCCCAATGTCTAGAATATTTTGAGGGGTGACTACATATGTGATTTCATTACAGCGAACTCCCAGAGAGAAGCTCTCTCTACTAATGGAACTTGGCACCTGCTCTGCAAGTTATAGTCTTAGAAATTTCCATAGGGTACTGAAAGGTTGATGACTTGCCCAGAGTCACACAGAAAGTATGGCAGAAGTGAGAACTGAATTCAGGTTTTCCTAACTGCAATCCACTAATGCCACACTACCTCTTGCTTAGCTCCTAATAGGTACTTATTAACTTTTTGATTAATCGAATGAAAATTTTAGGTGAAGTTCTAGATTCTAGTTTAGCTTTATTACTTTGTGACCCAGGGCAAGTTTCAGCCTCCTTTAATTTCTTCTTTTGTAAAATGAGTAGTTTGTACTACTAAGGTCTTCTAACATTATGGATTTTAATAAAGACTTTTTGAAAGCACAGAGAAATAAGTATTAACTTAGTCAACTCCTGCTCGACTATAAATCATTACTAACACATACAATATGACTGAGGCTATTTGACTTCTCTCTTGGGTAGACTAAGCTTTGAAACCTCCAAGAATTGATGATGGCACCCAAAGAATGAAGTAGGGATGAAAATACAATAGTTTAGCTAGAAACTAGATATTTTAAAGACTCAGTGTTTCATCTGATCAGGGCCTAGAAAGGACAAATCTATGAAGTAAATCTACATTTAAAAATTGAGTTTAGCAACCCAGTTTCTCAAATGAGACACTTCTGAGCATTAAACCAACATTCCATATTCTTTTTATGTTGGAGAACTTCTTTTGATTTTCTCAAGGTTTTATGATCTCCAAAGACAAAGATAGGATATGTATTTACAAAGCAAGTAAGTCATCGAGGGGGGTAGAAGTAGGATCAGGGAAGGAAAGGACAAACTGGTAGCTACTTAGACCTCTTAGATATTGACCAAGTAAAGCTTCAAGATCAAATGGTAGGTTATTATTGGACCAATAAGGACCCATACATTAAACATTCCCACCAAGAACTTTTTCTCAGTATTCTGTATTTTCTTTAATTTCATTGTGCTATTCCTAGTTATGTTCCCAAGGGCTATGCTAAATAATTCTTCTTCCTTTTTAAAAATATTTGCACCTTTTAAGGAAGCAAGAGAACCAAAGAGCTGAGAAAATGAGATGCGTAGGTAATATGAGCTGTGTGCTTTCACTGTTTTGCAAAAAAAAAAAAAAAAAAAAAAAAGGGAGGGGAGCAAAAGGGGAAAGAAAGGCTTAGTGTTAAATCCTGGAGCTTAAAATGAAAATGTAAATAGGAAATGCTCAGTGACCTTTTCCCAGGAGACTTATATGAACTAATGCTAATGTCATGCTACACTGGTGAAACTGTTTTACTCAGTTTATTCATCTTATTTCAAATACTGCTTTTGTATAGAAATATTAGGGGATTGAACTAGATAACCTCTAAAATCCCACCCATGTTAATAAATTCGATTGATCTATTATGAAATTATCATATATCCTCTTAGCTTCTTGCTCAGGAATGTCTCTGTCCACCTAAGATTATTATTTACATTTTTTTCTTATTAATCTGCCCCTCCTACTATTCCCCATCCCTTGAGTAGTTTTTTTTTTTTTTTTAAAGAAAGAACCCAACAAATGAAGGCCTCATTACATAGCAAAACAAATTCTCACCTGGACCATATCTGAAAATATGTCTCTTTCTGTACTTTTAAGTGTATCATATCTCTATCAGGTCATTCTTTTGAACTTGTGTTGATCAGAGTTCTAAAGGCTAACAAAGTTATTTTTCTCTGTTATTATTTTCTCTGTGTTATTATTATTGTACAAATTGTTCTAATTCTGCTCACTTCACTTTGTTCATAGAGGTCTTCTTAATTTTCTATGAAATTATCCAATTAATCATGTCTTATAGCACAATTATATTCCATTGCATTCCTATACCATAAGTGACATATTTACCAGTATATTAGTTGATACAGGTTATTTCCCAATAGGACACTCCCTTAGTTTCCAACTTTTGGCCACCACAAAAAGACCTGCTCTAAATATTTTTGTACATGTAGGTCCTTTACCTCTTTCTTCAATTTCTTCCAGGTGTGGCTCTGGTAGTGGTATAGGTCATTCAAAGGACCACAATTTAGTAATTTTGAGGGCATAGCTCCAAATTGCTTTACAGAATGACAGGACAAATTCATAGCTCTATCAACAGTGTACAAATGTATCTCTTTTCCCATAGTCCCTTCAATATTAGTCATTTTATTCTTTCATCTTCTTTGAGGTGGAACCTCAAAGTTACTCTAATTTACATTTCTCGAATTATTAGTGATTTATAATATTTTTTCATATGGTTATTAGTAACTTGGACTTCTTTTGAAAATTACCTATTCATATTATTCTTTGACCATTTATCTATTGGGAAATGACTCTTATTCTTATACATTTGAATCAATTCCTTATTTATCTTGGATATGAAAGAAACATGCTGCAAAGACTTTCCCCCCAGTTGTATTACCCTTTCCATTTTAACTACATTAAATTTGTTTTAGTAAAAATGTAAACATTTTTAATAATCAAAATTATCCATTTTATCTTGTGGGATTCTCTTGCTTATTTAGTCATGAACCCTTTCCTTATCCATATATCTGAAAGATAATTCTTCCTTGATCCTCTAATTTATGATATCACCTATGGTTATTAAAACACACACACACACACACACACACACACACACACACACACACACACCAGGGGTGACACATTGCTTTCCAAGGAAAATCATTAAGATCATAGATTTAGACCTGAAAGGGACCTCTAAGGCTATCAAGTTCACTCCCCTAATATTACTCATGAGAAAACTATGAGCCAGAGGGATTAAATAACTTGCCGAGAGTCTTAGAACTAATAAGTGTCTAAGGAAAGATTTGAACCCAAGTTTTTCTGACTCTAGTTCCATGATTACATTCTGTTTCAGAATTCAATTGTTAAAATGGGCCTAGAAGAAAAGACCGTATTGGCTAGATCATCCATACATATGTAAAAGGCAAAGAATGTCAAAGTTTACCAGGAGACAGAAAATGTGTCACCAAACAAATACTGAGAATATTTTGCAAATAGGATTAGCTATAGACAGGCAGTGTTGTGCAATGAATAGAAAGCCTGACACATCCTGTCTGTCTGTATGAGACCCTTGGCTAGTCATTTAACTTCTCGGTGCCCCAGGCAACTTTCTAAGACTATAAATTGAAATGACTCTCAACTGTAATGAAAGTGCTGACTTAATGACCTGCATTGAAAGCACCTCACTGGGAATTCCCTTACATCACTGAAATCCCACATCTGGACAAAAAAGAAAGAAAAAAGGTTTAGATATAGAAGTTGAAGGAAAGGAAAGAAAAGAGGACTTCCATGGTCCCTGGACTAAGAGAGAGGCAGAATGTTTAATGTTAGTTTAAAAATCAGTTTTTGCCTTGAATCCAGAAGACTAAAGATCAATTATTCTATCCACCTCCTTCCAGAGAGATGATGGACTTAAAATCCAGAATGAGACATGCATATTTGGACATGGCCAACATGGGAATTTATTTGCTAGACTGCGTATATTTATTGTGAGCGTTTTTATTTTAGTTTTTAATTATTGGGGGGGGATGGGAGGGAGATATAAATGCTTATAACAATAAATTTCTAAAACTTTTTTAAATTAAAAAAAATCAGTTTATGCAAGTACTTCAAAATTACACCTAACATCTAGGCTTTTCACAGGAACCATGGGAGTACTGGAATTCTGCTGTTCCTTTACCTGTATAATCCATTCATCAAAAGGCATTTGAGGGGCAGCTAGGTAGAACAGTGAATAAAACACTGGCCTTGGATTCGGGAGTACCTGAGTTCAAATCCGGCCTCAGACACTTGACACTTACTAGCTGTGTGACCATAGGCAAGTCACTTAACCCCCATAGCCCCACAAAACAAAAACAAAAAAACAAAAAAAGGCATTTGGTAAAAACTTACTAAGTACACAAACTGTGCTAAGTACTAGACTCACAAAGAAAAGCAAAAATAGCCCCAACCTCAATAAATTCTATTTATTTATTTATTTGTTTGTTTATTTATTTATTTATTTGGCAGGGGAGGGTTAAGTGACTTGCCCAGGGTCATACAGCTAGTTAAGTGTCAAGTGTCTGAGGCTGGATTTGAACTCAGGTACTCCTGAATCCAGGGCCAGTGCTTTAGCCACTATGCCACCTAGCTGCCCAACCTCAATACATTTACATTCAAATGGGGGAGATAACATATACAGAAATTGGCATAAACAAGAAAAAGAGAGTCAATGGAATTTAGTCTTATAAGTAAAGGTACTAGGGAAAGTGTCATACAGGGAGTGGCACCTGAGTTGAGTCTTAAAAGAAGCCAGTGGGGGGTAGCTAGGTTCAACTCTGGCCTCAGACACTTGACACTTACTAGCTGTGTGACCCTGGGAAAGTCACTTAACCCCCATTGCTCCACCAAAAAAAAAAAAAAAGAAGCCAGTGGTCTAAGAATTAGAGATAAGGAGAAGAATATTCCAAGCAGAGGGTGCCACCAATGCAACTTTTAAAATAATCATCAAAAATAAACATAATATAGGGGCAGCTAGATGGCGCAGTGGATAGAGCACCAGCCCTGGAATCAGGAGTACCTGAGTTCAAATCCAGCCTCAGACACATAACACTTACTGGCTGTGTGACCCTGGGCAAGTCACTTAACCCCAATTGCCTCACTAAAAAAAAAATCTCTAAAGGCTAACCTTCCTCCCATACTGTTTTTCATTATTTTGATAGATGATATTGATCATAACATTCTATATCCTCCTTGTAATGATTTTCTGATTGCTTCAAGTTCCAGAATACTATATGACTCCCGATGAGATTCATGGCCATTTGAAAGATGTCCAACAAGCCACACTTGCTAAAAAAAATTTTAAGTGGAAGAAAAATACCTATTTCCCAGTTGGATAGGCAATCCATTGATTCCTTGACACATATCTTAGACAAGCACTCCATAATTTTATGGACCCAGAATTGACTAGGAGAAAGTGGGCTGGGTCGAACTTGGAAAATTAAATACTTTCAACAATCTCAAGCTGTTTCCTAATACACCAAACCACTTTTGCAATACTAGTGGTTAAATCAAAATCACAGGTGACTCAAAGGCAATGTAAAGATGCATAGTAGGTGAGCATAACTAAGCTAAAGGCTATTACCAGTGATGAGAAGGGGTTTAATAAAGTTGGAGAGATAGGTCAGTCATGTACTGAAATGAGGGGTAGATAAGCCCAAGTGCTGCATTGGTACTTAAAAAGATATTAAAAGACCTAGAGTAAGGCCTTTACCCTCCAGGGTAACTCTCATGGGGAATTTGTAGGAAGACATGGACAAAGAAAGCATAATATGAGAATGCATGAGTGGATTACAATTGGCACTGGTGGAATAAGTTAGAAATAATATCTACCAGAGACCCTGCCCACATGGACTTGAATAACTTTTTTTTTTTCCTGAAAAAAGCAGAAACTGTCTCTGAGACTTGACCAATCCAGAGGACATGGGGACAAGTTAATGATGCAATTTACCAGTCATTTGAGTAATAAAAAGGCCTGCCCATGAGAACTCAGTGCCCCTCAGACTTGTCAGATGTCCTATGATGAGAGTCAACCCACCCTTCTGACCAGATGTGTTTCCATAGGGAGACAGAGGAGTTGCATCTATCTGAACTAGTGCTGTATCCTAGATGAAAATCCTTTCCATTCTATGGTCAAGGAAACTTTCTTTAGAACTTTTTTTTTTTGGGGGGGGGGCAATGAGGATTAAAGTGACTTGCCCAGGGTCACACAGCTAGTGAGTGTCAAGTGTCTGAGGCCAGATTTGAATTCAGGTCCTCCTGAATCCAGGGCTGGTGCTTTATCCACTGAACCACCTAGCTGTCCCCAGAAACTTTTAGATAAATGTTAGATGGTCTAGTTCTCATTTGGTTCCAAACCCAAACATACATCCCTGCACTCAAAGAGCATACAATCTAATGGGGGAGAGAACATGCAAACAAATATATACAAAGCTATATACAGAATAAATATGAAATAATTAGGAGGGGGATCCAGCCACTTGGGCTAGGATAGTTTTTTCTCAAAAAGTAGGGAAGTTGTCCCAGGGACTTGATTGGCCTAAGGTACTAGGATTCAAGCCATTGATGTGGCTTCTGATCAACCAGTATATCAAAAGACTCACCCAGAAGGAGTTGATGCCATTTAGATTTAACAGATGCCTTATGAGTCAAGACAACCTTCTGACTAGATGTTTTTGTAGGAAGCTGAGGGGAGATGCAACTACCTGAACTAGCTGAATATATCCTTTCCTTGGTATGGCTAAGTCAACTTCCTTTCACTCACTGTTATTTAGACTATGAGTGTCTCATTTCATTCCAGTGCTGAACCTGAATCAACTGAAAGGTCAGAATCAGGCTTGGCCCACAAAGGGTGTAACTGAATCAATGAGATTATTAATCCACGGGAACATTGAGCACTTGGACATTCAGGCCTTCTTTCAATATTTGTGAACATCATTCAACTTGTATTGCCCATCATCCTAACTTAAGAATCCTAACAGACATTACTCTGTTTAAACAAAGAAAGGTTTTTAGAAGTGCTGTCTCCTCATCTTCCAAATCCCATCAAAATTCCTTAACTGCTTCAGGACCTCATCCACTTTTTTTTTTTTTTTTTGGTGAGGCAGTGGGGGTTAAGTGACTTGCCCAGGGTCACACAGCTAGTAAGTGTCAAATGTCTGAAGCCAGATTTGAACTCAGGTCCTCCTGAATCTAGGGCCAGTGCTTTATTTACTGTGCCACCTAGCTGCCCCTGTCATCCACTTTCAACAAATAGCTTATTAAATTCCTACTACAGACAAGACATTGGGGGAGATACAAAGATGAAAAATAATCTAGTTGAAGAGAGGTGGGAATCATGCTTTTTGAACATGAACACAATTTCTTAATTACTCCCCTTGCTTGTAAACTTAAAATATCATTTTATATACTTTTTTTTTTTTTTTTTTTTTTTGGTGAGGCAATTGGGGTTAAGTGACTTGCCCAGGGTCACACAGCTAGTGTTAGGTGTCTGAGGCTGGATTTGAACTCAGGTCCTCCTGAATCCAGGGCCCATGCTTTATCCACTGCTCCATCTAGCTGCCCCTATACATTTTTAAATTAAAAATATATTGAGATGTTTTCAAATATGTTTGCATATGAAAATGGGAAAGCTGTGGCAACCCTCATCTGAATTTGTCGCACATTGGCTGCAGGCCCTGTACTATTTAACTCTGATTAAATATGACTCCTTAATTTATGGAACTGAATTGCTCAGGTAGTCCACTGTGTCTCATTGGTCCTTCTGGTAACAATTTAAAAATAACTCAGCCATTATTACTGTGACAAAAATCAATAACTTGCTGCGAATCAGAGAAAGATGTAGAAAGATCTTGGATCAACAAAACGGCAATCAATATTACTGGGGTGGGGGGAGTGGGGGGAATGGCTTATTTAATTAAGAAGATTACTAGTTTCCTTGTTTTGGTTGCAGGTATCATGACCCCTATCCCTAGAGGGCAGACAGAAAAATCAATCTTTTTCCAGGAAAGACAGTATTGTTTTAAAGCTGCTTTTCAACTTTGTCTATCCAGATATTCTTCTAACCAATGAAAATCATTTTGCCAGGCCTCTGCCTCACGTAGATGCCCAAACACCTGCTTTCAAATTCTTATAATCGGTGAAATTATATAACAGACTAACCAGTTCAATCCTGATAGAAAAAGCTCCCTCCCACATGCCCTCTGGACCCTAGATTTATCCTGTGTAGTTTTCTCAGTATTTCACTTATCTCATCATTCCATCACCTCAATTTCTCATCTTCCCATTAAGTCAGCACTTTCCCTGCCTGTGATAACTTTCCTTTAAACTAATTGGGAAATGTAAACATGAAAAGCCAACACTACCAAATCCTAGATGGGTTTACATTTTAAGCTACTTACCTGGGCTTTTCATTTTAGCACATTTGAAACTGGGGAGAAATGCTGGACTGGTCCAGTGAATGTAATTTATGTAATATAAGGAAGGTGTTAAAGTGAGTAGACAGAGTTAGAGTCATAATGACTTGGGTTCAAGTCTTGTCTCTGACACTCAGTTATATCCTGGGTCAGAGTCATACTGTTCATGAGGGGATAAGAAAGGTTTTGATTCAGTTCTTCTGTGCTCCAAGAGTCCAGCCCTCATCTCCCTAGCCTCCTAAACAAATCTCTTGTAGACACTAAAACCCTTGTAGGATAGTTAGCTCTTTCCCAATCCACCAATTTAATTCATTTCAATTAGTATTTACTGGGCTCTTGGGGTCCTAACACTTCGATAAGTTTAAAACTACACTAAGACTTTTGGGATACCCCATATAGATGCTATAGGGGACCATATTCTTTTCACACATTTTTCACAAAGAGTTAAGTCATATTCCAGTGAAATCTTAAAAAAAATATATAAGGACCTATGTAATCAAAGTATTAAAATGTAATAAAAATTAGAGTTAAAGAAAAGAGTAAGAAAAGGGAGATATTCACGTGGGTGAATAGTTCAAAAGTTTTTCCACAGGTGGCGGGACTAAAAATGGAATTTGACATCTAGGTAGGATTTGAATAGGTAAAAGAGCAAAGTGAGCATTCTAGACATAATTTTTGAGGTGGGGGGAATGTGGTGTGATAAAAATGGTACTTTAGGTAGATCTAACTGGCAGTAGTATGTAACATGGAGGAGAATCAGGTTAAAATAATCCAGTTATAACCCAAGGAGATTCTATATAAGTGTAGTGGGGGTGGAAATAGGGAAAGAAATTAGTTCAAACTAAGTTTAAAGTATCTTGACAAGAAATGTAGTATAATAGAAAGAACATTGGATTCAGAAGACCAGATTCAAGTCACACTAACCCTGGATTTCATTTTCCTCACTTACAAGATTAGATGCTCTTTAAAGGTTCTTTCCTGTGCAACTACTCTGACTGTCAGAATGTGTAAACACTGCTCTTTTCTGAAGAAGATAAGGTCAAGTGCCAGCAACTAGAAGGACCACTGTACTGTGGTTTCCATGCCACGGAATGTTGAGGGAAATATAAAGAATTAAAGGATGTTATTGGAAAGGGTACTTGGAATCACAGTTTTTAGAACAGTAATTAATTTTAATTTGACTATTAGTTCATTAAATGACATTTCCCAATAGCCAATGAGTGAACATAGTGCAGGAAAAGTTGAATCATGAATTTTGACATTCTTGCTAAAACAAAAGCACAAAAGAGGAAGTTTCAGCTCAATGCAACAGGTATCCCTTGGAGATGCAAAGATATTAGTTGGTGAAGTAGGTTTTATCAAATGCTGAAGGTCAACAAGAAACACTTCTCCATGGGATATTTGATCATCATGTATTACAATACTAATAAGTAGTTGCAAAAAGTCCCCCATGAAAAAAACTACAGCTTATGCACCATTCATTGCAAAGGATAAAATGGTAGAAAAATTCTGAATAACTTGGTGAGACCCTTTGAATATATCAATATACTGATACTTGGCGTCTTCCCTGAGGTGGGAGAAGGAAAGGACAGGAAGAAATCTGGTACAAATATAAGGAATGAGAGGCCAAAGATTTAATGACACAGAAGCTTCACCTATCTCTATGTTAAAACACTTTTGAGAAAACCATTGTCAGACACAGCAAGCATCAAGTAATACCATAAAGAACAAAAAAGGTTACATTTCAAAAGGCAGAAAAAAAGATTTGTTATTGATGTCTTTCCTGAGTCAGCTTATCTGTGTATTGTCAGACCACAAATCAGACTTGTGAGAACTGACAAGAACTAGCAATAAACAAACAAATAAGAACACAAAAACAAAACAAAAAAACAAGGACAGGAAAAAGAAATAGTGTACAATGGAAACAACTGAACTATTTAAACAAGTGAAAAATCAAAATTATTAAAAGGACAAAGGAAATGCTATCAAATTGGTTCTAACATTGTGTAGAAGCTTGACTGACGTAAATTAATTGCCAGAACAAAATGAGACCAAAAGAACCTGAAAAGTGCCTTAGCTAGTATTTGACTTACTTGCCAAAAAGAAAGATGGCTGCCAAAGGCAACAGCGGGGCAGACATTTTGACTTTTAGTCTTAATGATGAACATGATCAACTCGCAGGGCAATAAACAGAGGGCAAAACCAGTTTAAAGAAAGCTTTGCAAGATATCAAAGTTATCACAAGCGTATTTAAGGATAAAAATGGAAAGACTACATACAGAAATAAAAATGGAAAAAATTTGCAAACATCATAACGAACTATTTTCTTCATGAATAAGAATGGAACCACCACACTTAGGCCTTAATGTCATGGTCCTGGACATGCTCATACAGAAGGAAGAAATAATACTGAAGGTAACAAAAACAGGAAAAGCAGCCAGATTAAAGTTTATATAGGGAAGATCTGTGCTGAAGGTGATACAATTATAAAATATTGAGACCAATATACTAGGTATCTGAGGCAAGCAAAGATATGAAAAACAAGGGGAGAAATTTTAGACTTCTTTAATCCTGAGGAAAAGGTGACCAAGAAATATATAGCTACTGACCTTGTGAGAAATAATTACTAATAATTGATATCATGGGGGACCCAATGATCTTCCCCTTTAGGCCTTTCTCCTCCCCCACTCCAAGGTCTAGTTAGTTCATCTGGGTCAAACCCAACCCAAGCTTACGAAGAATCTTGGGGGGTAGACGGATTCTTTTGGTTTTTTATTCATTCATTCATTTATTTATTTTTGCAGGGCAATGAGGGTTAAGTGACTTTACCCAGGGTCACACGGCTAGTAAGAGTTAAGTGTCTGAGGCTGGATTTGAACTCAGGTCCTCCTGAATCCAGGGTCAGTGATTTATCCACTGTGTCACCTAGCTGCCCCAGAGACAGATCCTTTTGTGTAGGTAGCTGAAGGACTGATGAGATTAAGCCACACCTAGGTAGAAAACTATTTTGGGTGAAGGGTCCACATTCCTTCTCAGATATTGAGTTGGGTGACCTGAATCACATATCCCCAGACTTCACTTTAATATAACCCACCTCCAATCATGTCAACCAATTAGATTTGTTAACCAATTAGATTTGATTGCTATGTGATGGACCTTCTACAATTGGAAGGGCATATGAACTGAGGCCCCACCACCTTTAAGGGTCTTTAGCATGAGAGAGATAGCCAGTAGATCTCCTTTTATTAATAAACTATGGGCCTTTTAATAAAATGATTATAATTACCCAGAAACCATGTCTCTCATATTTTTAATCCTCACAACCTATATGCCTCTTCTCTCATCTATATAAAATCTTTTAGAGGCTTCTATACATAAATTGTGGGCATCCTTGATGATGGTATTAGTAGGGAACATGGAAGCTTTTACAAGAAATATTGAACAATGGACCACATATTTATAATTTCATAATTAACTAAAAGATATAAAGAATATAAGATCCTATTATATTTATTATCTGTTGATTCAAAAACCTTGAAAAGGGCATCTGTGGGGCAGCTAAGTGGCACAGTGGATAAAGTACTGGCCCTGGCTTCAGCAGGACCTGAGTTCAAATCTGGCCTCAGACACTTGACACTAGCTATGTGGCCCTGGGCAAGTCACTTCACCCTCATTGCCCTGTGGGGGTAAAAAAAGGGCGGGGGGGGGGGCGCATCTGATTCAGGATAAAAAAACATTTCCTCACAGATTTTAATAATCGTGTATCAAAATCATGGAAGATTCCTTGAAATATATAACAATAGAAATAATTCTGTTTAATGAGCCTCTGGTTAGTAAACATCAAGTAAGGCAAGAAACAAGGAAATGTATGTCTGCCATAGGTATTTACTGATATGAAGGAGGAGGTTCAGTAGACACTCTGGGTCAAAGAGGAATTCCTTCTCTGGATAGTGAGGTCCTTCAATTGCTCCTATTAGTGGCTGATACTGTACTTATAGTAGACTAGGCCCTAGAACCCTACTGAGCATGACAGAAAATATTTATATAGTAAAAAGAATTTCATGTATCTATCCTATCCACAAAGGCAAGACCAAGGAGATGAAGATTATCTATTCTCCAGATTTTAACATACGTTTGGATGAACAAGAAATAGAGCCAGTCCATTAATATGTATATCTGAGACAGGCAGTTGAGATAGACAATTCGTTAGGCCCACCATTAAACAGAAAGAGACCAAGTTGGAAAGACCTGGGAAAACCAAAACTCTTTTACTGGCCCCCAAAGCAAAGGCCCATCTTTTTTTTTTTTTTTTTTTTTTTTTTGGTAAGGCAATTGGGGTTAAGTGACTTGCCTAGGGTCACACAGCTAGTAAGTGTCAAGGGTCTGAGGCCGGATTTGAACTAAGGTCCTCCTGAATCCAGGGCCTGTGTCCTATCCACTGTGCCACCTAGCTTCCCCAGCCCATCTTGTTAATACTAGCATCCTACAGGTGCTGTTATATGGCAGCAAGACACGGAACACAACTATCTATGAAAAATTCAATTGAATATTATACAAAAGGCAATGGAGAGCTGCATGGTATGAACAAGCTGCAATATATAATCAATAAGGTACTTGGAAGAACAGAAGTAACTAATATCATTATGAAATTATATAATAGGAAGGAAAGACAGCTTAGTTAAGTGACAAGAGCATGAGGTGACCAGTGGTTTGCCAAAGTGCTCTACTGGTAACCTCCAGATACAAGGAAAAGGAGGTAAGACCTCCAAGCATATCAAGTGGAAGGGATCTTTGTTGTAAATTTATAGGTCAAAGACAAGAGTCAATCACTGATGGGTTAAAATTCGCATCACTGGAAGTTCCAAATCAATGAGATCATAGATTCATTTGAGTGTTAAGAAAGGAGAAAATTTTCTTCCCTGGTTTAAACATCTACTTCGTGTTTTTTGTTATTTATTTTCAGATGAACTTTGTTTCTGTCTTAGATGATTAGTCTGAGTTACCCTCTGTGAGACTTAATAAGTGAAACAAGGCTGCAAAATATTTTTTAATGGATCCTAAACAACTGGAACAGTAGAAAAACAAACAAACTATATACACCAGAAAGTGTAGCAGTAATAGGAATTCAGTGTTAAGTCAGTCCTCTCAAAGCAGATGAGGCAAACATGGAAGTAGAAAAGTAACACTACATTCAGATAGCAATGAATTAAGTGTTGCCTTCAAATGCAAATGTCAGGTTTACTGACTAGTCTCTGATGTTGTAGGTGTGACTTCTGTCAAAAGGGATGGAACCCCTGCTGGAATAAGTGTGGAATCTGTCTTTATGCCCTCAGATGTTGTAGGGGTAGCCTCTAATGTTGTTTGGGTGCTGTCTGCTGTGGTGGGAGTAGCCTCTGCCATTGTGAGAATAGCCTCAGCTGTTGTGGGGGTGGCTTCTGCTGGTGGATGGATAGGTTCTACTTCAGTTTCCATTTCTGTTTCCTGATTTTGAACTGTATCACTTTCTTCTACCATAGCTGGTGGAGGTAACAAAGCCTGATGAAAAAGAATAAAATATTTCAGCATGTCTAGAAATTTCCAAAACAAACAAAAAATCATTGTTTATATATGACATTTTCTTCTTTGATTACAAAGAGTGCTTATTCCCTCTTCTGGTGCCACGTACCTAGGTTTCTCTGATTACAAATATCAGATTCATAGGACACAAGCTTTAGAATTAGAGTCCTTAAAAGTCATCTAGTGTAACTCTCTCATTTTACAGATGAGGAAATTGAGGCTTTGAGAAGTGATCTGTCCCATGTCACAGAGACAGTAATAAGCAAAACCAAAATTCAAAGCCAGGTCACTGGACTTTTCCAACCTCTTTCTACTCTACAATTGCTGCCCCCAAGCAAACAAAATAGCATGTGAAGACAATACTGAATCTTCATAAAGGAAATGACTGCCATAATCTAACACATAATGCAGTCATTTTGTTCTCATTAATATTTGTGAATTGAAGCGATAAGAAAGGAAGCAGCATTAATTATGGAGAGAGCACTGGACTTAAGAGTCGGATTTGGAGGTCTGGATCCTGGCTCTGACACTTAGCTATTCAGCCACGGGCAAGGCACTTCACCAGTTTCTTCATGTGTAAAACAGGAAGACCACTTGATCTCAGAAGTGAGGAAAGCATTTTGTAAACCACAATGGTCAAGCTGATTAGAGTGGGAATAGGAAAAAGGGGAAAAGGGATAAAAGAAATAATAACAGCTTTTTCACATGGATGTTATAAGGCCCAAGTGCTTTGTTATCTCTAATAACCCAACGCATTTCCTCACAGAGGCGATAACATGTTTGTTATGACTGAATACCACCACCATCATCATTTTAGGTTCTTAACCTAGCAGTACAAGGACCTCTCCAAGGGGTCCAAGGATAGATTTCAATAAGTTTGTGGATTTAGATGGGAAAAATATTAGAACTTTATTTTGCTAACATCTCACTGGAAATTAGCATCTCCTTAAAGGGTTCACCAAACTGCCAAAGAAGTCCACGACACAGAAAAAGTTAAGAATTCCAGCTTAACATTCACTAAAATGGTTATTTCTGTGGTTTCAATAGAATTTGGTTGTATGGATGAGAGCAACAGGAATATGAATATGCACTTACACATTTTCCTTCTCAATTTAAATAATAACTATGGGGAGGGGGGGTTGATAGTAACAACTAAGTGATAATTAAAAAATTGGCACTATGAATTCATACATATTAATTTTACATACATGGTGTCTGAGGCCGGATTTGAACTCAGGTACTCCTGACTCCAGGGCCGGTGCTCTATCCACTGCACCACCTAGCTGCCCCAGAATGTATTCTTTTAAAGAAATATTATAAAGTATTCTTTCTTTTAGACACTTGGAGGTATCTATTATTGTAAAATTACTGCAAAAAAATCTGCAATCCATTATTTCATTGAACCTTTCTTGGCAGGGAATCCTAAATGAATAGACAACCAAAACTCTATAGAATTAAAAAACAACACTAGCCTGTGTGAATTTAGTTCTTTCCCTGAAAGGACCAAGTACCCTACAGACTACAGAAATTTACTCTGCATCACACAAGACCCTCCCCTCTAAAGAAAAGCAGGCTCCAGTTACCTCACCTGATTATAATGATGTGTACTCTGGATCATAAGCATGTACATGTTGTACACAAAGTTTGCCATCTGAGGCATATTTTTTATTATCTGCACAGGGTGAGATGGTTTCTCTCCATTCTGGAAAGGGAAGAAAATGAAACATTAATAACAGTGAGCAATAAAACAGACACAACAATGCCCCTTTACCCACTCACTATATGTGAGAATAGCATTAGCCTTCAGAGGTGATGAGAAAATATGTCCAAGGAAGGAGCTCAGAGTATCTACTAAGAGTCTTGTGGGTAGTAACTAAAACTTAAAATTAGAAAAAGATTCAAAGAAAATCTGCTCAGTGGTTTTTCACATACTTGGAACACTGAAACAATTTATTTTGTTTTGTCCATAAAAAAAAAATCACCACTGTGTTTAAAATGGGTATTTAAAATGGGTATAATCATTTGTTCAAATAAGACCATTCCAAATGAATTCAGGCAAAAGAGAAAGAAGAAATAAAAAAGGATCAGAGAAATTCATAAAGCTCTTTCTAAACCAGTGAAATCAAACTCAAATAGGAATGGGGGCCACTAATCCATGCATTACATTTTTAAAATGTAATATTATCCATGATTTATTATACTTTTATTTATCTTCTTAAACAAATGAATGAATAAATGAATGTTTTATTATACTTTAAAAATATTTCCCAATTACATTTTAATCTGGTTCAGACCACACTAGAATGTTGTGAGCCACATACAGCCCATGACGCCTCTGACCTGAATCACATTAGACAAAACTCCACCATACTCTCCACTTTTCTATAAAGATTCACTAATAATATCTAATCAGTTCTGTCATTTTGGAAGGATGATCATAGGAACCTCCTCCCATGCACTGTATACAATATAGTGAAAAACATAAAGGTAAAATCAATTCAGTGAAAGAAAACACATAATTTTCTAAGACTGATTCTAGTATTAGCATTTTGAGCTTTGGCAAGCTCTGCGTGGACTATGTGACCCCCAAGTTCCCTCTGAGTTCTAAGTCTATGGGTTTATGCAGACCATCAAATATTCAGGGAAAACAATTGCTATGAATATAACAAAAACAACTTGTAAATAATTCAGAGTATGTCAAAGTGGGAATATTTATCAAATTCAACGACATTTCTCAGAATTGCCAGGGGTATATGGTTATTCAGCACATTAGCAGGCATTCTTTTGATTGAAGATCATTTTCTGCTCTGGGCACAATATCTCATGTGCAAAGAGCATGCAAGTTATTTACTAGGTGCTCTACTTCAGGCAACCTTCAAATTAGGCAATTAAAAAACAAAAAAGACCATACCAATGTGATTACAAAAATATAATTCAAACCTGAGGACTAAGTGGACTGTACCATTTGTTCAGCTTTTCCCTGTTGTGCAACTCTATAATCAGTATCTTTTTACATACGCTCATTCCCCATCAGAAATGCCCTCAAATAATTCACGCCCTGGCTCAAAAATATTACTTTCTAGGAAGTCTTCTCTTATTTATTTGTCAGTTGTACTCTCATCACTCCTACCTTCTCTATATTCACATACTATACACCTCCATTTACATGGCACTCATGTCTTAAAATGGTATGTGCTGTCCAAGAGTGGCCATTTGCCAACTGAAGATGAGCTCTTTAGGGAAAGGAGGTGACCTGTGTTTTTTTAGTATCATCTCAAAGGATGTACTTAAGTATTCTCCTCACAAATAGTGTTAATAAGAGGAAAAGTGGGGAAGAAAAATCTATGTATGTCTCTTAGAATATTTAATAACCTAAGTTAGTAATAAAATAATGCATATACCTTTCTGGTGGTAGGGAAATGCTCTGTAGGAATTATTTGTAAATGAAGTGGGCGGGCTGTGAGCTGGTTAAAAGCTGGAGTTAGTTCGAAGCAGTTTTGGAAGAGGGACACTCTTGCAAAGATATAAAGCCCAAGTCTGGCTCTTGACATGGCCACCACTAAACGACGAACATCCCTTTGGAAAACAGAGAAAAGAATAAATACATTTCAATTTTATTGCTATATTCTTGCATGAGACTTTTTAACATTTCACCTACAATCTTTCTCATTAGGCATGGCAAAACCTGTCCTTGAACTCTAGTGAAGGAAATATGTCCGCAGTGCTGCACAGTCAATAATATTTTAATAAAATCAAATTTTGCTACTGAATTCTATCTATAGGGAATAAATCAGGCTGCTTAATCCAAGAAATAAATCACTTCACTGATATAAAAGTCAAAGCAACTGGACTGCATCACGGCAAAACCATACAATTTAGTTTGCAATGACCCATCCGTATGGTCCCCATGAGTGATTCAAATATGCTGCCAATTCACAATGGTCAGCTTAAAGGTCTGGCCATGCTGTGACCCATCTGTGTGTAGACAGAGACTAGCTCTTGTTTCCTTAACAACCAGGGATGACATTTCAAATTCTAAACATAAATTTAGGAAGGTCCATGAATTATCCATAATTTATAGAATGAAAAATAAAAGAGTCCAAATAAACTCACCCACAATATTAAAACAGATCATAAGCCACAGTTATTCTCTATTACAAAAGCATTATGTTTTGATTGGAAGAGACCATTTTGGTCTCAACAACAAAGGACAATTTGGTGGGTCCCCATTTTCAAATGATGAATTGAAAGTCAGAGATATTTCCAATTGCACTTCTTAGGATTATTAAAATATTTGGTCAGAGTCCAATTTTCCACTGCTTTTCTGGTGACTACTTATATGTTTTAGTATCTTGAAAAGATGAGAAGATTTATAAAAAAACATGTCTGGCACATTAAATTCTGTAGCCTGAAATTATTTTAACGAGGGAAATAATATAAGCAGGTTAAAGCTTTACATTACAGTATGTTAGCCTCTGTTTGTGTCCTATATTAGACAGAAAAGGGTCTGAAACAATGTTCCCAGTTTTCATCCACATATCCAGAAGCATCTGGCCACATACTCAATTGAACAACAAACAGAAAATCCTATCTTAACCTACCGTAGTCTAGGCTTTGCCTAATACACTTTTGTATTTGAAGCATTGCTTAGACTTGGAAGGGGAAGAATAGAACTTCCAACAATTTATGACTAACCAGGACTTCTTTCATTCTTTCTACCTCCTCCCAAAGTACCTTTACTATGTAAATAAGAGAAGCTCTAGTTTGGCAATCACAATTCAAACAAAAACTTAAAAATCACCATAGCAACCCTATTCACAGGCCCAATTTTAGAATGGGGGACCTGAGACAATACACATTTGGGCCTGCATTAAATGTAGCTACCTATTGTGGATATATATAAATATTGTTTAAAGATCAAGGTTAGCCAGAATATATGGAACCACCTAATATTATTCTACAGCTAGGAAAGTGGCCACTATTAACTGCTTTTCTAGTCTTCAAATAAATCATTAAAGTCATTTTAGCTCTACAGGAGAGGCAAGCAACAAACCACCATTCTGGTATAATTCCAATGTGTGAGTCATCACAAAAAAGTCTCACTACTTTACTCTGGGCCAACCATTTCTATTTAAAGCTGCTTGGTCCCTCCAAATGAATTTAAAGGTCTGAACAATGGATGTTAGGAAAGCAGCCAGAATTCCCTACTTCTCTAGCTTACAGAGAGTACCATCCAAGGCTTAGAACAGGTTTTTGGAAAAGAAACTATCACAGGGATGGGGTGCCATCCCTTTAGCTTACCATGTGTGTCCTAGGATAAAGAAGATAGTAAGTATCATGGTAAGTGTCAAAGAGTGGGGTAAACAGGAGGTAGGTCTCTTCATTTTATTTGAGGCATTTTTTTTAACTTTACAACAATTACATAAGAATATTTTTCCTCCTTGTATGTCAAAAACATATAGTCATACATATAATGTGCTATTTGGCTCAATTAATTTCTTCCCAGTCACTAGCTTATTGTTTTTCCTTGGCTTCAACTTTCATTTTCAATTTCTCAAATCAAAAAATTTTATTGAAAGTTTATGAAATTTGGTGACCGGTCTAGCAGTGACAACTAGATCAATGAAATCCTAGCATATTTTCCTTTACATACTGACAGCAAAAAAGAAAAGAGGAAGCTGACCATTCAAAAGAACATTTCAGCAGATTCTTTGATCCATCATCCATCATTTAAGACTATGATTTAGGGTATACTGATATGTAAGAAAAAACTGAAATCACATTTTTAAAAGCCTTTTATAGCAACCATGTTCCAATTAGTTCCTTTCCTGAGAAGTGGTAAGAAGTAGAAGGTAAGGTAGCTAGAAGTTAAGGAAGTATTTGAATAGAGATTAATCAACAATACAAAGCAGTCAATGTTTATTCTGTTAAAAGCCTCCCAGAACTCCCAAATAAAAATAAAGAGAAATCCATTCAGATCTCAATCCACAAGTTCCCCTTACTTGAAGCAGGAAATACCTACAGACACACAGACAGACACACACACACACATACACATACACACACGAAAAGACTATGTAATATATCCCCATGAAAAATAAAACCAGGAACAACCTGTGTTTAAAAATAGTAAGGACTTGAAGCAATTTCTTGAAACATAGCATTTTTACTTACCCTTACATAAAATGTTATCAGACTAATGGGACCTGATTACTAGGTTAAGCCCCAAACAGATCTTGACTACAGTGGTAACTCTATGGGGAGCTTGATTTTATTTTTAAGTATGGGCATTTATTATCCATCAGACAAAATAATAAAAAGAATTCTTACAGTCTTACTGGTAAGTCATTTGAGATGGAGGTTTATAAAACTAACTGCTGTCTCATAATAAGAAGATGCTATTCCCACAAATCTCTAACACATAAATACATCACAATAAAATGACAAAAATAGATTATGGTTTGTTTTGAGAATTCTTAATCCGAGGAAGGCAAATGGCTCCTTTATCCTTTAACACTGAAGCTGAAACATTCTGGGGAAAAAGTCAGGAACCATGGCCAACCACGGATCACACACACACACAATTAAAAACTTTTATAAACAGATTATTTTTTATCACTCACCTCCTTTATATTTTGGAACTATTATCAAACTTTCAATTGATTTAAGATGGACATTTCAGGATATTCTGATTGATATATTGATATATATATATATATATATAATATATATATATATATTTTGTAATGATGAATTGTTAAGTACCAAGAGACTGGGCAGGTGCAAACCAATAGCCATATAAGGAATCTTATTTTAATGCATTTCAATAACTATGACCAAGGCTTAGCATCACATTTAAATGCACAATTCTAATATTCTTTTTATCTTTTAATATATAACAAATTATCTACCTAGAAAACTTTAAAAAAGACATCAATGCAGTAGAAATATATACTCAATGCCTTAATTAGATTATTGTCTTACATACCTCAGGTGGCCCACTGCTCTAGTTCGTACTAGAGAAAGAAGAATATAATCGTTTTGCTGACCTTGAAATCTGTCAACTGTTGTCACCTAGAAATGGGAAAGCAACATGTATTTTTCAAAACCATATTGGAAATAATGTAATTTCTTCAGATAATTAGCAGATATGATCAATAAAAATATCCCATACACTTTAACCAAGAGCTGGGATGGGCAGAATCAATGAAACTAAGGAACAATGTGACATGAAGAATGATACATTGCTTAAACAAAGCCCTAATCCTTATTCTATTGCTTTCTGAGGGTTTTGCCTGGTTATTTTGATTCTAATGAAATACATTGATATTATGCTATTTGTAGCCCAAGGAAGCATGGCATAAGAAATAACTACATTAATGCTAAACAATAATGTTCCAGATATACAGTATTATGGATGTTTCACTTCAACAATATAACAAATTAAGAGCCTGCTTACTGGTTTTCCAACAATGTCCAAGTCAAATCCAGATGGCTAATCCTAATCTAAATGTTTATATTTAGTACAGTATCTCCACTGTTTCTCTTATTTCTCTATAAGCTTAAAACTAACACTCTCTTTTTAAAATTTTTATCATTTCCCTCAATTCTATTCATGAAACCTATTTATTAATCTTTAGACATTTGGCTTTCCTTCACTCATTTCCTACTTTGAAAAGTAAGCCATCGTCAGGTTATCTGAAAGCAAAATCATTTTCAACTAGGATAACTAACTAAGAAGTAGTGTTACAAACCCTACGCCCTTGTTCATTTTTTAAAATAAGAAAGTTAAGCCTGCTTATGCCTTGAAGACACCAAAAGCAGCAAACTATTAAACAGTCTCATTATCACACTAAAATTTCTGAGTGACCCAAACCCTTACAATTTATAGTTTCCTTCTACAATTACATTAGAAAAATTAACAGAGACATAAAAGATTTAGCCAAAATAGTTCTTTGAACTTTGTTTTATTTAACAGGCCATGTCAGACTGAGTAGTAAAAAGCCAGAAATTATCCCATATGTTGATACTAATTTATGATGAAACAGTAGGCCTTAACCTGTTTAAGATTTTCCTTACTATAAATTGAGGATACAACTTTTTTCTAGGGATATGATATGAACAAACTAATAACTACAAACCATTTTAAAAATGAAAACAGTTGGGGACAGAGTCATGATGGTGGAGAAAAGCCCCCCAAACAACTGTAAATAATGCCTCAGAACAAAGCCTAGAATGGCAGAACCCACAAAAGGACAGGGTGAAACAATTTTACAGTTCAAGACAACTTAGAAGGTTGGCAGGAAAGGCCTGTTGCACTGGGATAAACGGGTAGTACAGTGTAGCCCAGACTATGCCCCAGCAAACCAGCAGTAGGTCTTGGTGGTGACTGAATCAGTGGTAGCAGTGGCAGTTTCCAAACCTCTTAGCCCACAGAAGGAAAAGGGGTCAGCTGATCAGAAGGAGAATATAGGGGTCTCTTTACTGGTGCATCAGGTGCAGGACTCTGTTTCATTGACCATTCTTAGATCAGGGTCACAGTCTTGAGTCTCAGTTCTGGGGCAAAGAGGAGCACTAGCACACTAGAACTTAAGGCTGCAGGGGAGCTGAGACCCTAACTCATAGTTCCAAGGCAGAAAAGAGTGTTTTGTGGTAGCTCACAGACTAGAGCACAGCCCAGAAGAGTGGTAAACACACACCTCTCCCTAATTCATACCACCTTGGAAGAACCAAAAACTTACAGATCCCCAGGATTAGCTCTGAAAACAATTTCCCAAAAAACTTGAAGCTTGGAGCAGTGCTCTCTCCATTCTGAAAGCAGAGCCCCACTTTAGCAAAGAGTTAAAAGTTAAGAAACAGATTAGAAAAATAAACAAAAGAACAGAAAAAGATCCTGGCTACAGAAAGTTACTATGGTGATGGGGAAAGATCAAAACACAAACTCAAAACAAAGTCAAAACTACTACATCCAACACTTCAGAGAAAAATATGACTTGGTCTTAGGTCATGGAAGAATTCAAAGAGGATTTTAAAAATCAAGAAAGAGAGGTGAAAGAAAAACTGGGAAGAGAAATAAGAGTGATGCAAGAAAATCACAAAAAAAGAGTCAACAGCATAGTAAAAAAAGGAACAACAACAAAAAAAAAACCAACACCTTAAAAAACAAAACTGGCCAAATGTTAAAAGAGGCACAAAAATTCAATGGAGAAGAATATCTTGAAAAGCAGAATTGGCCAAATGGAAAAAAAGATACAAAAGCTCACTGAAGAGAACTCCTTAAAAAGAATTGGCCAAATGGAAATAGATACAAAAGCTCACTGAAGAAAATAATTCCTTAAAAATTTAAATTGGCAAATGAAAACTAATGACTTGCAACAATCAAACAAAATTAAAAGAATGAAAAAATTAAAACAACTAACCTGGAAAAAAGATCCAGGAGAGATAATTTAAGAATTACTGGACTACCTGAAAGCCATGATCAAAAAGAGAGCCTAGACATCATCTTTCAAGAAATTACCAAGGAAAGCTGCCCTGATGTTTCTAAAACCAGAGGGGAAAATAGAAATTGAAAAAATGTACTGATCACTTCCTATAAGAGATCCCAAAATAAAAATTCCCAGGAATATTATAGCCAAGTTACAGAGCTGCCAGGGCAAGGAGAAAATATTGCAAGAAGTCAAAAAGCTGCTTCAAATATTGTGGAGGCACAGTCTGGATAACAAGATTTAACAGCTTCTACATTAAAAGGATTGGAATATGATATTCTGAAGGGCAAAAGAGCTAGGATTACAACCAAGAATCACCTACCCCACAAAGCTACATATAATCCTTCAGGGAAAAAAACAGACATTCAATGAAATAGAGGACTTTTAAGCATTCCTGATGAAAAGACCAAAGTTGAATAGAAAATATGAATTTCAAATACAATATTCAAGCATAAAAAGGAAAACAAGAGAAATCACATTCCAAAGAAATAAAAAAACAAAAAGGAAAAAACATATATAAAAAATATTTATAGCAAAAAATATTTATGGCAAAGAAGTGGAAATTGAGAGGATATCTATCAATTAGGGAATGGCTGAATAAGTTGTTGTATATGATTGTGATGGAATACTATTGTTCTATAAGAAATAATGACCAGGACAGTTTCAGAAAAACCCAGAGAGACTTACATGAATTGATGCAAAGTAAAATGGGAAGAACAAGGAGAACACTGTATGTCGTAATAGCAATACTATATGATGATCAACTGTGAATGACTTAGCTATTCTCAGCAATACAATGATTCAAAACAATTCTAAAGGACTGATTATGAAAAATGCTATAAACCTCCAGAAAGTCTGGAGTCTGAATAATGCAGATCAAAGCATACTTTTTCTTTACTTTTTTTCTTTTTCTTTTGGTCTGTTTTCTTTCATAACATGACTTAAAAATGGAAATATATTTTGCATGACTGCACATGTATAACCTATATCAAAAATTGCTAGCCTTTTCAATGTGGGAGGGAGGGAAGGAAAGAATGTGAAACTGAATGTTAAAAATTTTTTTTACCTGTAATTGGGGAAAAAATAAAACATTAAATTTTTTTAAAAAGAAAAAAGAAATTGTAAACAGATACATGGTCTATTTGCTAAATAGAATGTTTAAATCCCTATCATTTCAGATTAACTCTTAAATCATATAGTATTTCTGGTTTCCTTTTTCCTTTAACCTACATAGCCTCTATCTAAAAGTCAGGGATCATCATAATTACCTAATGCTAACTCATCTCATCCCATGAGATGTAAAATAAATAAAATGGTTCAGAGGTAACCATGCCAACAAACACCTTATTAGGAAACTGGTCTTATTCTTAGAAGTCAAAAACACTTGCCCAAAGAGTACAAAATTTGATAATTTTTTTGCAAAACACATGAGTACATAAATTTGGTTCATCAACAGTTAAAAAAAACAAAAGAAACGGGTGTTTCTGATATCCTCCCAAATAAATTTTCAATTTAGTAATGTACAAAAGAGAACTGTAAAAATATTATTTATCAATTGTTCCTATTTTGGGGGTAGAAAGTTGGGAAGAGGTATTCACAAATAAGAAATATGTGTAAATCCTTTTTACTCACTAATAGGACCCAGAAAAGAAAAATAATGCAAAGGAAACCAACTGGAACAATATGAATTCGTTCTTAGTTAAGTGACAATTCTCCAACATGATGGCTAAAGCTCTTATTTTCTTAATGGAAAATTACCTTATTTGGTCTTCCAATCAACGGGTTGCTCCCACAACGCTGATTAATTATATCCCGAATGAGATGTTTCTGTCCATTATACGTTGTTAGAATACTGATCTTATCTGCAGGGTAACCAAGTAGGCACATGTACATAAAAAGTGCCACTACATATTCTGCCTCCCCGAGGTTCTGCAAAGTAAACAAATCCAGTCATGAATTAACTCCTTTATTTCTAAACTTTTTGGAAGAACAGGCTATTTTTATATAACATGCTCAGTAGATCTTAAGAAATGAGAATTAATCAACTGGTCAGTGAAGCCTTTTGTAAAACTGAGAACTTTATTCAAAGGATGATTAGATCATACATTTTGAGCTTGAAGGAAATTCTGATATTTAGTCTAGCCTCTCATTGATGAAGACAAAGAACTGAGGCCTAGAGGTGTTATGTGACATGCCCAAATTCATACAGAAAGTAAGGAATAAAGCTTGCATTCAAGTCTTAGTCCCCTTATATCAAATCTAGCACTCATTATAGTATTTTGTATTTTCAAAGAGATGATTTAGTCCAAAACTTAAATGGTTAGAGATGCTTACTACAGCATCCTCAGCAAATGGTCATTCAGCCTCTATTTGAAGAAGCTCCAACAAGAGGTCTAATGGATGGATGAATGAATAGCATTTAATATGTACTTACTTTCTGCAATGCACTGTTAAGTGTCAGGGATACAAACAGTGGTTCTTCTACTTTCAGACAGCTCAGATTGGTAAGAAGTTTTTCCACACTATACATCAAATTCTGCCCCTCTGTAATTTCTCCTTTTACCTCCCCAACCCCCTATCCCAAGTACTCTTAGAGTTCAGACTTTGGGAATGCCAAACAAAGTCAATCACCCTTCTAATAATAGACTTTTGGAGATAGTCAAAGCCTCTCTAAGTATTTTCTTCTACAGGATAAATATCTCTAGCTCCAATGTGGCCTTATATATTCTAGTCTGACACCTGCTAAATTAGAACATATGGGCATTATGGTGAATAAAAGTAAGCCAAACTATATTGTCAACAATGATCTGCAAGGAACAAGGGGTATAAAGGATATAATCAAGGCCATTTTTGACCAGAAAAGGTGGGCCAGTCACATAGCAGAAGGGATGGGTGATGGACAGCACAGGTACTAATGCCATCATCCATAAGATATTAAAAGACTCAGCATACAGAGTGTGATTTACATGATTAAAGAGAGTACTCATATCATTGTGACCATGGATTCATTAAAGGTTAATACTCTTTCTTGCACACAATAGTCATTTAATAATATTAGCTATAGCACTTTGCAGTTTCAAAAGGCTTTGTGTGAGTAATATTAGAATGAAGATATGATAATAACTACCTAATGATCCTAGTAACACACAAATTAACAGAAAGGCTAATACCATAATACTATATCACACTGTAACCATGAGTATGGTAAAGTATTTTTATCTCAAGTTGTGAAGGCAAGAAATCCCACTGTAAGCCTGAGACATATAGATTTGGTGCTACTAAGTAATTTTTTCAAGGGAAAATTACATCAGTTTTTTCATGCTTCTCTTTTTCCTTCATTTTTCTTGCTTGCTTTAAAACTACTGACTCTTGGCTAACATGGTGAAATATTAGCTACTATCTTTGCCAGTTGCTGGAAAAGTTTGGCTTGCTGCTAGAAAGGCCAATGGCTAGTTAAGAACTCTGCCCATAATTTTGACTGGGGAAAGACTATAACCAGAAGCTTCTGTGCTCTGATTTACCTGCAGCAGAATGAGTAGCAACTTACTATCATCCAATTCAATACAGATTAAAATGTAAAGCTTGATGACAGGAAAAAAGTCAGAAAATAGTATACATAAAAATATGGAGATAGCAAGTCATGAATAAAGATAAACTGGATGTGACATCATGGAAGCAATAAGGAAAAATGATAGAAACTTAAGAACAATGACTCTGGTCTTAGTTCTTGAAGAATTACTGTATACGGTTCTCTGACATTCTAATTTCTCACACCTTATAATTTAGACATGAAAATCACATGCACACCTGTGTGCATGTGTGTGTGTGTTGTACGCATGCATGCATGCACATACAGGGTCCCTATGAAGAAGGTACCCTATAAGTCTTTTCTCCAATGTTTCATATAAACTGGTACATATAAGCATGAATCTAAGCTAAAAACAACAACAACAACATTAAGATGCTCCAAATGGGAAAAGAGCAAACTAGGAAATGACATGGAAAATAACCAGAGTAATCAATGCCCATATTTAAATCCTATTTGTTAAAACTTTCATATTTTGGAACAAATGGAAACTTTTTTCCTTGAAAGACAGGTGTTATAACTCAGTATTTCCTTAATTATAAATTTACATCGAATATTTGGCTACAAAGCAATGAAAAAACAAACATCAGTGAATGTATGTATCTGAATTTTTATTTATCCCATTATTATAATGCTATTCCATTCAAGGTAGTCACCTTAAAATAAATGTGTACTTATTCCAGCACTGCTGCTACTATTAACTTACATTTCTAGAAGTTCTCTTCTGGATCTGTCTTCAAAGCCTGTAGTACTTTTTAAGTATCTTAGCAAATCTTTGGCTTGTGGGTAAATGTTCAACTTCTGAGGGCTAATCTGATTTTTAAAACTAGCCCAAAGTCACTTGCAACCAAGTCTGTCTGATGAATCAGGTATGTGATCAAGCTGGACTAATATTGCTTTGGGTCAAAAATGAGGTGTGGCTGTTAAATAATGAGAAAAAATTTTCTCTTGTGGGACATAAACTGGCCCTAAAGATTTTTCCAAAAGTGAAATTCCAAAAGTATTTACATAATTACAGCATTATTAAACAACTATATAGAGGAGACTACTCTGAATAACAATACTCATTTGGATGTGTAAATTCTGGTATATTTGCTTTAAAAAGATATTACTTAATATTTACAGTATATGGGTTTTTTCAAGATCTTAAAATGAAAATTTAATTTTCTACATTATTTTAAGAGCCAAACAACTGAAATAAAATGAGAAAGCCTATTCATGAGCTTTGGATTTATAAAGGGGTGTGTGTATGTGTAAATTTAGTATAGTGACACAGAAAGGAATTTTCAAACCATAGTGTTTTTCTCTTACAACTTACTACTCTTTGATACTTCCTACCTTCTGTATCAGAAATATGTACTTATGTGAAAAAGAGAGAGAGAGAGAAAATAACCAAAGTTTACATTGTGCTTTAAAGCTTGCAAAAGCTTTTACATACATTATTTTTCTTGTGGTTCTCAACAATCCCACAAAATAGGTACTCTGGTGAAGTATTATCCCCATTTTACAGACTCAAAAGAATTTAAGTGACTTGCCCATAGTCCACAGCTAGTAATTGCCATAGGTGGGATTTGAACTGACATCCTCCTTACTCCAAGTCCAGAACTCAAGAAACTGTCATATTACACCCCACCTTCTCTACCACATATACATATCACCACACATATGTGTATATCTTATACATATACGTATATATCTGATAATACATACATGTATACCTGTGTATGTGTATAGCATACTAGAGTGAATCTATGTGTGTGTCTGCACACACACACAGAGTCATTAGTAATTTCAGTCACACCTAATTTAGATATTGATAAAGCCTAGTAAGTAAGCAATACAAGTATGATCTCATGACAGTGAATCATCTTTCTTACCTGGTAAAAGTATGGGTTAGGCTCAGACTCGCCCACGCCATGGAAGTCTTCCACATTAATGAGCTGGAAGTCATAGAGCAGCCCAGCATTTGCAGTTCTGAACTCTGGCATGAGCTGCACATGAGGCAAGTTTCCCAGATTCTTGTAACGCCAGTTGTACAGATTGCACAAGCTTTCAAAAAACAAACAAAAAACCCACAAAACAAAGATTAGTGACTTAAACTCCTTTCAGATCTACCTCAGAGAAATTTTTCAAAGACTATATTGCTTTTTGACATTCATCTTGCCCATTTTGCCATATTCATCTTAAGAATAATTCTTTCCCAGTCCTGGTTAGCCCCCTTCAAGTAAGGGCACAGTCAGCCTCATGGGATTATAGTGGTCACACCATCACTACGTTCAATGAGTCACCAGCAGAAAAATATTAATGTGCCAACTTCTGGGTGGTATCCAGGTTTTCTTCCCTTATGGTAGGGCTGTCTCTGCTGACTGAGGAATGCACACTTCTGTATGCTAAATACCAAACAGTCCATGCACCATACACAGTGAGCAAGTCATAACTGTTTGCTAACCTTTGCATTAAATCCTGATAAGAATTTAAAATTATGTCACCTTTATATAATGTTTGTTTGTAGTGGATTTTTTTTGTGTACATGAGGGGGATACTTCACATTTTTTCCCCCTGATGAGGCAACTGGGGTTAAGTGACTTGCCCAGGGTCACACAGCTAGTAAGTGTCAAGGGTCTGAGGCCGGATTTGAACTCAGGTCCTCCTGAATCCAGGGCCAGTGCTCTATCCACTGCATCACCTAGCTGCCCCCACATTTATTTTTAAAAGAAATTAGTGAACTACTAAATTTAAACAAGTGAAAAATGTAAAGTTTCCATTACACTATCTAAAAAAGATGGTTTCAACTAAGTACGTAATTTGCTGCAGCATAGCACATAAGAGACACTCAAGATATGTTTGCTGAATGAATTCAAACATTACTAAAGGGCCTACTATGAGTAAAGCATAAGTTTAAAATAAAATGCCATTTTAAAATGGTCAGGGTTTGACAAGGTAACATTGAAACAAAGTTCTCTATTTTAAAAAAGTGAAAAAGGAATTCTTAAATGTTTAATTCTGGGGCAGCTAGGTGGCGCAGTGGATAGAGCACCGGCCCTGGAGTCAGGAGTACCTGAGTTCAAATCGGGCCTCAGACACTTAACACTTACTAGCTGTGTGACCCTGGGCAAGTCACTTAACCCCAACTGCCTCACTAAAAAAAAAAAAAAAAATGTTTAATTCTGTGTGGTATCATGTACAAGAGACTTAGCACTGTTACAAAAGAGAAAATTAACCTTAGAGAAAGGAAAGAGATAAAAGGCTCTATACCACTGAAAGAAATGTCAGTAGATAAGGACACAGAATCCATTTTGGCCAACCCATGTACCCAAAACATAGGTGATAACCCTGGGTGATTTTCCTGACAGTCAACTTTGAACCGCTGTCCGCTGTCCGCCCTCCGCCCTCCACCCTCCGCCCCCCCCCCCGACAAAAAAAAGTTAAAGTTAAAAATATGGGGAAATGGGTAATAATTGGGCAAAAGCTATCATGTAGTAAACCTCCTAATCTATAATAATATTAGAAACTTGTCAGGGAAGATTAGAATCATCTGAACCTGGCTCCACAGTGTGTCTGTCTTCTGGTCATGTATTTACTGTTGACTTTAAGCCAATCAATTCCTTAGTTTAAAATGTCTCCCATCTTACTAAAACAAAAAGGCAAACTCAGAATGGAATGTGCAATAAACAAACTGTTTGTCCTTCCTTTTTCATTTACCTTGCCCGGGCTCGTCCCTGGGCATCAAGGTCCACAGTAGGAACTCCCACTCTAACAAAACGAGTAAAGAGTGATTGCTCCATGTTAGAATACTTTTGAAAGGCCATATTCTTAATGACTGGAGGCAACTGATGATGGTCACCAATCATAATCCATCGTTTAAGTCTGCTGAAACCATCCTGTGGGTTCTAGAAATATGAAAAAGAAATGATAATGGCATCAATGAAATGAAAAGATATTTCATTTACAAATGCAGCAAGGCAGTTTTAGCATAAACCTGAAACTTCTAACTCCATTTCTTTTGCCTTTACATTAGCAAAAAATGCAATGATATGGAAATAAGACAACCTTTAACACATCCGTCTAAGTATATTACTTTGGATCCTGTTACAAAGGGTTACCCAATTAATAAAATGGTTGTATTTTCTAACACTGAATATAAATTTTGAAAAAGGAGAGAATCAGTCATCAACAATAAATGTTTACAAGGGTTATTTAGAGATAACATCGCAATGACATCAAGATACATGGCATAAAATTTTTAAAATTTGAGAATTTTAATGTTTGCAAAAATCTAGCTTCAACCAATCTTTCCAGACTGATCTCACATGACTCTACTCTAGCCTAACAGGTCTATTTGCTCCTCTCAATACATGACATTCCATCCATCTCCTACCTCTATGCCTTTGAATTTAGTTGTTTGGGTCTTGGACCACAAGCAGCTATGTAGTTTAACACTAGATGTACTTTCTGCCTGGAATTTTCCACTTTATTGTTATGCTGGTTGAAATTCCACTAATGCATTTAAGTTAGTGTACACCCTGTTAAATGTTAGATATAAAAGTTAAGTGAATTAGATAAAAATAGACGGTGTCCTAATATTTGGGAGAATTAAGGAATGGCAGTTTGAATAAGGATGTAACTGTGATACATGGAATAATACTTCAAGGAGTAGGGCATGTCTGAATGGGAAGCAAAAAAGGAAGAACAAGGGCAAAGGGCAAAGGGAAACTCTGCCTATTTCTACATTTTGTATATAATAAATTTAATGCTCAGGGAAATGGAAAGGCCTTCTATGTGTAAGTTTGATACTATAACTATGGGCCGTATAACTAGGTTATATATATAACTATAACTATAACTAACTATATATATATATAAAATGTATAACTAGGTTGAGGGGCAACATAACACAGTGGACAGAGAACTGGCCTTGGAAAAAGACCTAGGTTTAAAATCTAGCTGTGTTACCTGGGACAAGTCATTTAGCCTAAGAAAAGCCCAAGCAATTTACTAATATGAAGTAGTTTCCTACACCAATGAAGTCACAGGTCTGGATCAAAAGAGTTCTTGGTTATGGGTTTTTTGGGTTACTCTGGGGACCTAACCAACATGCTAAAATGTGTCCCGGGTTCCAAATGACTGATCAAAAGTTAACTACTAGAAAAGAATACATTGGGGTCTTGAGAACTACTTCTATTAATAGACTTGGAATTCCAAATTTTCTTTTCAAAACTTCAATTCTAAAGGGCTGTTAAAAATTAATGCACAGTAGGAAATACAGTTCAGCTTTTGGCTTAGGACTCATGAAATAAAAAAGGCAATATAATCTGCAACTTCAAAAACTATTTTAGAAATAACTGATAAAAGGAATTAAAAATAGCTCATCTACTCTCCAAAGCACATAACAATGTGATTTTCTTTATTACAGTTGCCATGTCTTTTCAAAATACTGTACACAGATAAAATATGAATTTTTAAATGGAACTAAATACCCCCTAAGCAGCAGAACTACAGAGTAATCAGTGAATGGATAAAAGAAAGTTTACAAACTTATTACAGAATATTGGAAAGGACAAACAAAACTGAGGATATGTAATTGTGGCAATTAGCACCATAAACTACTGTGCAGTTGCTTTATTACTGATAACTCCCCCACCAAAATCTCAAAATACTGTGTTTCTTATTTCAAACTTGAATTACCTGTAAAAGAAGGGGTATAAAGGTTTCTATCTCCAGGATCTGAGCAGACTCTTCCATCAAGATGTTGTCATACTGAGAAGAGGAAGTAAAAAAGCTTGTCAATAGGAAAGTCATAAAAAAAATTCAGAAGAGGAATCATTTTAGAAAAACAGAATATTCAAACATTGCTTGGCCAATGCTCCTTTTCAACATTTTGATTTTGGGAAACATGAATGTATTTCTTCAGGGATTCAATTGTGGGATCTCACATATCCTTATTAAACATAGCATCTAATATCAAGTACCAACCCCTAATGCTCCTACATTCAACTCTTAAAAACCCTAGACTATTTAAAAATCAATGTGACTACAGATGAATCAAATCTTTTATTGGTAGTTCCTTAGGGTAAAAGAAATAAGATGAAGAAATTACCATTTACTTCTCTATTCACCTTAATGTCTAAATACTCTTTAAGCAAATGTTAGATGACCACTTAAGTGTTGAGATCTTGAGTCACTCAAATAATCAATATATCTATTATGTGTCAAGCATGCTGCTAGGCCCTGAGGATTCAAGAATAAGAGTAAAAAGGGGAATCCTGTTCATTTATGTGTTTAACGATGGCATCTGAAGTCCCAACTCTGAGATTTTAATGTCACTCACTGTTTGGAAATAAGGTACATTCCTTTTTCTAAGGGTATTCCCTCTGACTGTTAAAACTTAAGTACAAGATACAATATGGCTTATTAATACAGTCCCTGAATAATTGTTTAGAAAATTAGTAGACCAACTAAAAACAACTAATCAGTGTTTAATCTTTTGATTTCTGGTTAGATTAAATCATGATATATTAACTTTGCATAGTATGGTGGTGGGTGACTTAAAAGAGGAAAGTCTACTTCCTCATATTAAAGTCTTTAATAAAATAAAATTCAATTATCATAAGTGGAAGAGCCAAAACATGTTTAAGAATTATGTTCTCTATGCACAAGTGCTGAAATTCAAAGTAGAAATATGGATGAAGAAAATTTGGAGGTTGCACCAAGAATAACTGAAAGATTTTGAGAATTCCTAACTTTAAGAGAGCTCTTTACTCCTTCAGACTAAATGTTTTACACTGCTGAGGTTAGGTGAAGTAAAACTCTCACTTTCTTTGATCGCATAACATAGACACTGAATAGAGAATCTAACAGAGGTAGCCAGAGTTAAAATTTTCAAAGTCTTAAGAACAACTGTACAAATTAGTAATATCAACAAAAACAGAAAAACAAAAAAACTTACAACAAATTGATAATATGGATACTTTTAGATACATCTCCAGTATAGAGGGATTAATTACCAAGATGAGAATATGGTATTATCTTCTTGGCCACAGCAGCTCACTATCTCTGCTGAGGTATAGAGGGATTACAATCTTCATTGGTGGAGGAAGCACCCGAGAAATATTGAAGTACTTTTGCCAAGATTAATACATTCATCCCATGTTACACTTAATTTATCTTAGCTTTCCAAACTAATGGCTATAGAATTTTTCCTCTGAGATGACAATAATTATGGTTTAATCTTGAATTTATCTTCCAGAGTTCAAATCATTTTAAAATTATCTCCATTAACTAAAAATGTTTTGCAGAAAATCTAGAAATATTAATTATAAAATAATACACAAAGCCTATTTTATAGATGGAGATGCTCAAATACAGAGAACTTATGAGATTTGTATAAAACCATAGAGTAGATGGTAGGGCTTCAAATACAGTCCAAAAATTCCAACTTTCTACTAAATCATTAGAGAAGCACTACAGTTGAGTCATGCATAGACTAACAAGCCAACTAGCCTCTCAAATTGTATGTCTTTATCAAATGATTAAGTCATTTTAATTTGTCAAATTTGTCAAGTTATGGTCTACGGCTGCAGGAACCTTCCACCTCATACTGAATTATTTATTAAATGAACAGATAGGAACTCAACATGAATGTGTCAACAGTACAAGCAGACTGATATCTGATATATGGAACCCATATTCCAGTGTTATTTTCACAGCTCTTAATTCTGGCATAGAAGTTTTCAATAGTCATCTGGTTATATCAGGTGACAAAGAAATGCATCAACACAAGTACTGAAATCTATCAAATGGCTTAGTATTAAACAATGCAAAGCATAAAAATTGTATTCAGTTTTCCAAATTTTTTGGTTTGTATATGTTTTTTTTTATATACACGATGTGACAAGTAACTAATCTAAAAATGTAAATTCTCTGGTCTAAAAGGTTCCAAATTTGATTTTCTAATAAAAGAGACATAGGGTTTGAACTAACTTTTATTATTTGACCTGGTTACTGGCAAAGTAAATTGAAAACTGTGTTAAGATCAATTTTGTAAGATATTTTTTAGCAGAGAAGGGGATCTCTATACAAGTGACCTGAACCAAAGAAGCCAGTCAGCTGGAAACAGCTACATCAGATGTTTCCAGAGAACCACATAGCTGTATGTGATGAGACTTCTATGAAATGGACAATTTTATTTTTTTTACTGTTTACTTTTTTCCTATGTGCCTTTTACCTGTAAAGTTTGCTTACCAGAGGGGACTTCCTGTTTTTATCTTGTCACTATGTTTATCAACCTCTCTTCCTTTTTCTCCCTCACATTTTTTCCCATTATAAGCCCCATAGTTAAAAACCCTTGATGAAGTGTTCATCATATCAGTTAGTGATTCACTGAGGAGACTGTCTCAATAAAATCAAATGGGAGAATGAGAGAAATGATTATTTCTCTTTTATTAATAACCAATTATTGAATTAGGATTAAGGTTTTCCCACCTCCTATTTCCTGATTCAGAAATCAAACCTTTGTGGGCTTTGACAACCTTTGAAGTACATGGCTGATAATGAGATGAAATATTGGGCAAGACGCACCCAACCAGGAAAACTCAGATCTGATTAAAAGGTAAAGAAATTCTAGTCTAGGTTAATTGGTGAATTCTGGCCCATTGTGTTTTAGTCAAACAGATCTGAGTAGAAGTGGACTTTCCCCTTTTGTATAGCTTGCCCTAGACCAGAGTGGTGTAGTAAGAGATAATTCTTTGTTTAAGACTGAGGAATCACAGTCACATCCCCCAGACCCTCATTAGAATAAGCCTACCTCTCATTATAATATCCATTCTCTCAATACTTGTTAACCACTTAGAGTTTAATTCCATTCTCAGAAATATCCACTCCTTCAAGGGCATATAAGCACTGAGTGATAGGTCTTTGGTTTAGGAGAGATGGCCAAATGACCTTTCTTTTGTTAATTACTAAATAGCCATAATTAATAAAATGATTAATTACCCAAAATTATGTCTCTAAAACTTTTTATATGTCACAGTATGACATTTCTTCATTAATAAGACTAGAATCAGCATTCACTAATAATATAATCTTAACAGTTAGCAAATGCTTTCAAAGGGATAGACAAAAATAGTTCTAAATATGAATTGCCACAGGAGATTAGAAAATTAAATTCCCAAAGTATGAGGCCATCATTATCATCATTGCCATCATAGCAAAAAACAAAAGAGAAATGTAAGAACACAAATAAAAATTGAAAAAGTTAATTCCTGGAAAATATTAATTATCCAAAATGAGTGTCTACCTTGAAACCCAATTCCACCAAGTCATGTCTTTTCAAGGCAGCATGGGTACAGGTCATGGCTATGATTTTAGCCTCCTTCACCAAAAGGTATTTAGATCTGTCTAGTCCACTGCGGAGTAGTTCAAATGCTCTGAATTCCTGTAAAAGAAAAAGATCTTTGAGAAAAATAATCACAATACTCCAATACTATGTTCTTTCTATGTTTTGATCAACATCTGAGAAAGACCTAAAAATAATATCCTGCCTCACAATACCATCTCCTGAAACTATGACCACTGACTCATAGCCTACATATTACCAGAATCAGGCACCAAACAGTTCCCAGTGCAATCTGGAATTGGATTTTTAAGTTGCAGGAAGCGCTAAGTATTTCTATGTAGGAAACATTTATGAGGAAGGGCAAATGCAAAGTAAGACAGGAAAAATGGATTCTGCTCTGAAAAATCTCAGATGCAAATTGTAAATAAAGTACACCTCATTCAATTTTCATTTTTATTTCCTTTCTTGATTAGTCTTGCCTTGAAAACAAGTATATATTCCCAATCATTTCAACAACAGGAAACAATCCAATCTTCCAACTCTTGACTTTTCTAAAGCTATTTCATAATAAACAGCAAAAACCTGTTAAAAAAAAAATAAGCCACTGAGGGGCAGTGGATAAAGCACCGACCCTGGATTCAGGAAGACCTGAGTTCAAATCCAGCCTCAAATACATTTGACACTTACTAGCTGTATGACCTTGGGCAAGTCACTTAACCCTCTTAACCCTCATTGCTCAATAAATAAATGAATAAATGAATGAAAAAATAAATAAATAAATAAGCAAGCCACTGAACTTGGGAAGTGTGGAAATTTATTTTGATTTGGGGACCCTACCTTTAGGCTGAGATTGGAAAGCCTTAGGCCCTCAGGGTCTCTCCCCCTCCTCCTCAGCTTCAGCTAAGCGGAAAAAGCCCCGTGGGCTATACAAGAGGTCAGACAGCTGGGGGGTAAAAAAAAAGCCCCCAGCTCTCTCGGACCTGAGTGGAGCTATTGGAAAGATTCGGGATAGCCTGTGCTGAGGCACGTGAAACTTGGAGCACCGCCCCCCCCCCCCCACCAGCCGCAGCCCTGGTTAGCGGAGAAGGCAGCCCCGAGATTTGAGTGGAGAGAAGAAAAGGTATATATAGACCTGGGAGTGACACTAGGAGGGAAGGCTGACTAGAGCAAGGACGGACTAGATAAAAAGAAGACTCGAGGACGGACTAGACAGAGGGACTAGAGGGGTGACTAGAGGGGGAGCGTGGACAAGGACGGAGCAGAAGACAGACTGACCAGGAGGCAGCAAGCGTCAGCACAGGGTACAGGTGGGAGAAAGTGAAGATTAAGAGGAGTTAGAAGAAAATAGCTGACCAGGGAAAGTGTATCGTGCCCTGAGGCCCGAGGCAGCAAAGGCCCTTATTGTATTCAAGAAGTTCGAAGCAGCAGGTGGGAAAGAGACACAGTGGAAAGAGACGGCAGGAAAGCAGTCAGGTTGTACATTTTATTTCCCTGCATTCTTAATTTGAAATAGTATCTCATAAATAAACTCTGCTTTGATTATTTGGTTAAGAGGCTTCTTAATCTTTAGTTTATCAGTTTGGGAGCAGTGTGGTGGAACTTTATAAACGGCCCACATTAAATTAACGAAGTCAGATAGCCAAAGTCAACAGTCCCCAGATTAGTCCTCCAGTCAGATTAGCCCCCCAAATTAGGCTAGTCAATTCAAAAATATTTTCACAGAAGCCTCACCTCAAGTTGAGTGAAGATTTTCTTAATATGTCTGAAACACCCTTCAGCAATTTCCATATCTTCTTCATAGGATTTGCTTTTGAAAATGGGTTGAGGGGCATTCGCAAAATATTTGTGAAAGGGGAAGAAGTTGGAGATTTCTGCAACATCAGGCACCTTATTACTTTTGTTTTTTACTTTACTAATGTACTCTTCCCATCGAGACATAACCTATGGGAAACAGGATTCAAGGTTAGATCACTCAAATAGTAGATTATTATTCATTTTCAATGAAAAGAGAAGAGACAAAGCAGAATGGAGGGTCAACAAAGTAAGGCGGGAGGAGAGGAAGAATTGTAGAGTAGGATTCCAATGATCATAAAAGTCTACAAAGGCCTAGAACAATTCTAGCTTTTGAGGCACCTAGCCATAAAATAAAAGATGAAAATAAAATAAGGCTCTAAAATAAAAAGGGAGAAATAATTCCAATAGTCTTAAATTTAACAATTTTCTTTCTAGCTCTTTTATATGAAATGCACTTATTATTTGAGGAGAAAAAAGATTTTGTGTGATAATCTAGTCAATATTAAATAAAGCAACAACTAGAAAAGAATGGTCTCCATTTGTTTCCTCACCAGTCACTTACTCCTAACATCTTCTAATCTGGATTTTGTCCCCCTGACTCGAACAGATCATTCCAAAATTACTACCTCCTTATACCAAATGCAGTGTGTGTTTGTCTTCCTTGCCCCATCTGTGGGATTTCACACTGTATGTAATGCTCCTTCCTCCTCTATGAAAAGTGCCCATATCAAAGTTCTCTTTGTATCCTTGGCACCTAGCCATATCCTGCTTACCTCACACTGCCTGCTTCTTTGCTTTTCTCTTCTCAGATCATCTCTCTGTCTTAGCTCCTCATCCTCCTCCTGCCACTTAAATAAAGGTCCTGTTCTTTCTCAATGCCCTTCCATCCCAATGGCTTCAATAATCACCTCTGTGCAGATGACTACCAAATCTGTCCTACTGTCCACCACCACCACACCACCACCCCTGAGCCTCAATCTTGTATTGCTAACTGCCTGCTAGATATTCATCTAAATGTCCTACTGGCCCTTCAAATTCACCATCTTCTACCATTCCATAAAGCCTTCCCAGAAAGCCTTAGCATTGCTCTTTTTGTTAATGGTACCCCAATTGGTCTCCCAATCATTTAAGTTTATAACTGTGGAGTCATCTTTGACTCTTTCCTCTTCCTTCAAAGTCTAAATCAGTTGCTGACTCCTGTTTATATATACAAAAAAATCTTACATCTAGTCCCTCTTTTCCATTCCCACTGCAACTACCATAGTTCAGGCTCTTATCATTGAGACTTCTAATCTTCCTAACATATACCACTATGATCAATCCACCTTCAGTGGCTCCCCAATGCCTACCAAATAAATTACTGACTGCTGATTCTAGCACCCAAAGCCTTATACAAGATAGCTCCAAACTTACATGTCCAGTCTCATTTCATACTACTCCCCCCTCTGTATATTCTAATGTTCTATCCAAACTGGCTCCTCTCTTCCCCATTTTGCCTTGCCATTTCTCATTGCTTCTTGAAGCCTTGAAAAGATTCTCCTCTTCATCTTTAGGGTTGGGTTTAGGGCTTCTGTTGAAATCCCTCCCTTCCTGGCAACTCAACTGCCATCCTTATAGTTGGCCCTGATTCCCTTAGATACAAATGATCTCTTTTCCTCCCCAAACTTTTTACAGTACTCTACCTGGATTTCTCCTTCACACTAACTCTTTCCCTTGTAACACAGTAATTTGTCTATTTGTCCTTCTCCCAATTACACATGAAAACAATATCTGTATTACAGCTCTCTGTGTTCCCCGTACCTATTATAGTACTATGCACATAAAGGATATAATAAGTGTTTAACTTAATTATTTATTGAACTGAATTGCAAAGAATGTAAATGAAATTATGCCAAATTATTTAGTGTCTTCCTACTATAAATTGTTGTTGCTCTTGAGCCTGTAACTATCTACAATACTTCTAATTGTTTCAGTAACTAGAAAATTGTCTGAATTCAAGCAGGGGAAACTGTTGTTATTTTACTTTTATAAGATGAACCTCCTAACCCAACTAAAATGGAAATCTCACTGCTCCAATGAGGGCATATATTCTTATAATTCTTTTAACATTTGGTCCCACTCTGTAGTCTGTTTTAAGAAACAGTACATTTTCAGCCATTTAAAAGAATAATTGGTTTCCCTTCATTGGTTGTTTAACAAACATTGAAATAGCTACTGTCCTGAACACTGTCATCAATAGCATGAACAAAAAAATTACAGATATTTTCAGAGCTGAAAAGGAATATCTAGACTGGAAATTGTGCCAAAGTCACTTAAAAAAAAAAAAGCCAGGGCACTGGCCTTTCAATAGATGACTCATCTGGCAAAGAGAATTAAAAATAATAACACAAGCATTTAGCAGTCATAATTATAGCTTTGGTTGTAGTTTGTATTCTCAGTTACCAAACAGAAATTGCTTTCAGAGTAAACAAAGTGGTTCATCTAAATCAATATGATATACATGACATCTGGTACTAACTATTTCTAAGACCCTCTTTCTTGAGGGAAGTAGGTGGTGCTATAGCTAGAGTGCTAGGCCTGAAGTCAAGAAGATTTGAGTTCAAAGCCAGCCTCAGTCTAGGCAAGTCACAACCTCTATCAGTCTCAGTTTCCTCAACCATACAATAGGGATGATAGTAAACACAGGTTTGTTATGAGAACAAAACAAGACCATATTTGTAAACAAACACTTAGTAGAATGCCTGGCATGGATCAGGCACTATGTAAATGCTTGTTCTCCTCCCTTCCTCTCTTACTTGATACAAGAAGAAGTGGCCTGCTGTTTCACAAGTGTAGGAGACATCCCCTGGAACTCCCAAACTCTCTTGCAATCTTCCAACTTCTCGTAAAAGTTCTAACCTCCGAGTCAGAACATAATTCACTCTTCCATACCTGAAAAATACAATTAATGTACACTGCAAAATTGTACAAAATGGAAACTTTCCTGGAAATTGCCAAGAAAAATTTCAAACTTGTCATAGTACAATTAGGAAATGCAAGAATTGTGAAAACAAATGAATGATAAGATAATCTTTGACAGTACTATTTCTCTTCCACTAGGTATCTTAACAGTAAATTGTTGCTAAAAACAAAAAGTATTACAAAATTTTTACACTAGATTTTTAAAGAAAGTTAAAGCATTACAACAAAGGGTGTTAGTTCTTTAAGAAATGAGTTCTTATTCATATAAATTAATACTGGGGCAGCTAGGTGGTACAGTGGATAAAACACCGGCCCTAGATTCAAGAGGACCTGAGTTAAAATCTGGCCTTAAACACTTGACACTAGCTGTGTGACCCTGGGCAAGTCACTTAACCCTCACTACCCCCCCAATACTAAAAATTAATATTGCATGATTTGGTTAGCTAATATTGAGTCTATGAATAACAACAAAAAAATCCATTAAACTTTTCTTTGATGTTCAAATGGTTCTTTTATTATTTAAATGCTATTAGATATGATCTGTTTATTATCTTAATATATTATATTTATTCATGTATTCCCCTTTCTCTCACTAATTCAGTTATGAAATAATGAAGATTCAGACTACAGAGGTAGCAGAAGGAATGAGGAATGTGTGTAGATTCCAGTGACTATCTACATAATCTCCCCCTTTCTCCGAGTTAAAGAGGAAAAATAACTGCTAAAATGCAGAAATTATATTTACAAAACCACAACAGAATGTGGCATTCAGTTATATATTTTGGAAAAGTATAGTTATTTAAGTATTTATACAGATAATTATCTTTGTAACAAACAGGGTATATTAATATTTCTCTTATTTCTATGTCTCAAATCTTCCACAATAACATTTGGGTGGAAAGAAGAAAGGAATGTTATGTATTTTACAATATCTTATCAAAAATTGGTAATATTTCTAAGGTACTTTATTAATTTTTCAGGGGAATAAAAGTACAAAATATTACAGAATAGCTAGAGGGTATTTTCAATATAATTACTAATAGATACTATTAATTCATTTAATGAAAAGTACCTTCAAATGGGATGAACATTTATTTTCTATGTAAGAGTATCCTCCTAAAGAATTAAGTGTATTAAATACCAAGGCACTTAATCAAATTCATTTTTATAGATAGTCGACCCTAAAATCATCATTTGAAAACACACTACTTCTATTTTTATTAAAATGTTCTTTTTAACTACTCATTTTAATGCAACATTATAATTATAGTATTAGGCATTTAAATAGCACCTTTATGTTCAGTTAACTCTGTATTATTAGGTTTTGGAGAAATGCCCATTTCGGAAAATTAGCTTTATTGTGAGTAAACAAATATGGAAAGAAGTCACACAGCACCACTGCTGAGCCAGAATTATAATTCAAGTCCCACATCCCTTAGTTTCTTGCTTTAGCCAAATCCCCTTCAAGCTTGACAAGTACTCACAGTGTCCTATAATCCAAAAATTCAAAATGATGCTACATAATAATCGAACACTCCTACAGCCCTGTGACCAATGTGGACAAAGACCAGTTATAATATCCCAAAGTTTAAGTTTATTAATATGATATTAAGTACATACAACTATCGGGTCAGTGTCTGAAATAACGCTCTGGAAATGACTGTTAATAAAAGAATTTTTAAATCCTGCCCCAAAACAAAAGGGATTTATCTCATTAAAATTTAGTTTGCAATGTGATATATTAAATATAAATCAAGAGAGATTTAAAACCACAAAACTTGCATGATCTTGAACTTCAATCTGTATTTTTTTAAATAATCAAATCTTTAGCAAAACGTGCATACCTATACCTAGAATGCATGAAGGAATCAAGTAGCTGGATGAAACAGGTAAACAAGAAATTAATTACGGGGTTGGAGAAATTTAAATGACCAATGAAAATAAACAAATAATAATAAAATAAGTGACAAAATGCAACATTCAAACAATGAACCAAACATCACATGTCAACTCTTCCAGTAATTGTTTAAGTCTAAAGAAAACAATGGCAGATGGCATCTTGCCCAGACTAACAAAGTCCAAATAAAAAAGAGTTCCTGGCTCCCAGTTAATATATTTTTCCTAGTACATTTTGTTAAAATGTTTTTTATAAGAAAGTCAATTAATCCTTCTTTTCCCCTGGAGTTTCTTTAATAAAGAATAAAAGGTAAAATAACTCATGCTGACATTTCTATTGTAAAAAGCCATTCCTAAACCCAATCCATTTACTTACCTGCTAAAATCTTTCTCTGTTTCCAGTTCTTCTTCTCCATGACCAAGACGAAGGAGATGGCGCTCATCTATGTCTAAAGCCATGATTTTCTCAAACAACTGGTTCAGGGCCTAAAGATCAAGAGAGACAGATAATGCTCTTTCAGGAATAATACAAATTTATAGTTCATCAGGCTAGAAAATAGTGATACCATTATCTGGGAAGAAATCAAAACTAAAGCAAATACAAACTTTGAATTAGGCACTTCACTGTAGTGAAACTAAATTGAATAATCTCTGCTTCCTGAAATCATCTACCCATTAAACTTCTGCCTCTAATAATAATAAAATGGGGGGGAAAATGCCAATTGGTACCAATTCCTGAAAAAAAGTAACTACACTCTTTTAGTCAATTAGCATTTCTATAAACTCTAGAAGGCTCCCCGTTCTAAGTAAAGAAAAATGGCACCAAAGTCTGTCTGCCCCTCCAACCTCACTATGAAGCTTTAGTTTTGGTATGAAAGAAGTAAAAGGAATGGCAACAATCAAAATATTTAATACTTGTTATGTTTAGTCTCTCCTAACATTTTTTCCTTAGGATAGAAATTTATTTGTGTCTGTTGTAGATTTCTCTTGATCTCCTTAGCATCAGGGTATTTGACAGTAACTAGTTTTCTTGATGTTGATGTGATTTTTTTTTTAATTCCATGTAGTGTACAATGCAAGAGAATATGGAGTTAGACAAAAGACCTGGATTCAAATTCCAGGCTCTACTGCTTCTATACTGTCATCACAGACAGGTCATTTAACTTCTCTGAACCTCAGTTTCTGTATGTTCAAAATGGGAATGTTATTCCCTATATTGCCCTAACTATTGTGAAGATCAGATGATATGTTATGTGAAATTCCCTCTGTAACCATAAAGATAAAGATACCAGATAAATTAAAGGCAGTAAGAATAATAAATTTATCAGTCATTTTGAGCTCTTGGGAGAGAAACATGACTTGGCTAATATAACAGCAAATAAGAAAAAAAAAAGACCAAAAGGCACTATCTTTCAAAACCCTACAGGGTCATTTACCTGATTTGAATGGGTAACAATTAGAGTCCTCTGCTCTGGGAAGTTGTGGTATAGATTGGATATGATCTGGACAGCAACATCAGTTTTACCTGTACCAGGTGGTCCCACAACCTACAAAATAAAATGAGTATGTAAAGCAAATTCACAAGTGATAACAAAGTTAGAAGGTTGCCAAAGAACAAAGTAAAAACAGGATGTTATGATCCTACTTCTTATGCTTCCTAGCTATTCCTCAATAGCAAAAGGTAATGTTCTGTCAAAGTTGTAATTAAAAAGATAGGCTCAAATAATTCTAAATTTTAAGGCTGCCATAAAAAAGCACTACTCAAATAGTAGAATACTTTTTTTTAAAATTCGGCTTGGGAGAAAATAAACATTTACACGAGTCTGTGAATACATACTTGGTGCTGAAAAGTAACTGATAAAAAAGGATCATGAAAAACAGCAACAACCCTCTCACCTCCCAAAAAAAGAATCTAAACCTCATAATTAGAATCATATTCTAAACAAAAGCTTATTAAGATCAAACAAGGCGAAGTATAAGTAGGTAGTGTGTGAACAGTTATATTGAAATACACAGATGGTACTGTATCATACTGCTTTTATTGGAAAGTTACTCTTACTGATTCATCAAGTTTAAATATTAAGAATACAACATACTGACTATAAATCCTACATGATTAAAACAAAAAAGCTACCACACCTAGAGGGCTTTTTCAGTTTTTCTGTGTTGATTACATATTAAAACAGATAATTTTACAGCTATTTTTGCAGTTGACAAATAAGAAATATTGGTCTGAAAGGAGACTCCTCTCCAAAGGGGCTGGTGTTCTTGCACCGACTTTATAATTAAAAATCTGGCAGTTCAATTCAATAGATTTGTCCCCCAAAAGACCTAATTAAATATAAGTAATTTTTCATTGGTTATTTTTCAACTCCAGTAAAAATCACCTTATATGTTAAAAGTATGCTTACTGTCTCTCTAGGTGCAATCTTTGCAGAATTTATCAAAAAGTTTACAGACTGCTAAGTTTTGCCTTGTATTTATTTCTTCATCTTTCTAGCACACACTGTCCTAAAGCATACCTAATTGCTCCTATTAAGTCCTACTTGGGTAATTTCATTGTGGTTCAGAAGTGACCTTGGTTCTCAAATGCTATGGCAGTATAGTACAAGATCTAGAAGGTCTCATTTACGGTGAAAAGGCTTTGAGTATCAGACACAGTGGCAGGCAGCATGTATGCTATTTGAAGAACAGTCAGGCTAATGCTATTTACTAAGCTATAGAGAGGCAGGGGTAGGTGGGAGGGAATATATGATAACTACATAGATGGAATAAATATTCATACTGACAATCACAGATTCTTGAAATATTGAAATAAATAACTCCTCACACAATTCTTTTCCTTCATATGCATAATTACAAAGTAGAGAACAATGGCAAGGGGGTGATATTTAAGGTACAGAAAAACAGCATTATAGTATTGTGGGTTTTTAAAAATGATTAAACACTCATTTTCTTAACCTTCAAGCAGAGTAGAATCAAACCTCTACAAAAATAGGTTATGCCGTTGGTCTGTCATCCAAAACCCTCCACAATTACATTCCAACCTACTTTCCTAACCTTTTTTTCACAGTACTCAACTTCATGAGCTCTATCTACAGTCCAAGCAAGCCTGATTCTTTCTTTCCTAAGCCTATTCTACTTCTTCCTCCTTTCATGCCTTCATGTAGGCCAACCCTCATACTTGAAATGGATATACCCCTCTATGATGATCCCATCTGCTGAATTCACTCCTCTTTATATTTCAAGGCCAAGCTAAATCTTCTAAGAAATTTTCACTAACTTCCCCCCTCCCTATTTTAGCTAAAAATGATTCCCTACTTTTCCTTACCTATCTTTTTGCCACTCAATTTGCAATTGTCATTCTCTAAATTTATATTCTCATTATTTGTGTCCAGATTTTTTTCCTTTCTCCAAAGTGAGACATCGTGGTACAGTGGAAAGAATCAGAAGACTGAGGCTCAAAACCTGGTTCTGATATTATCTTAGATAAATCATTCAACCTTTCTAGGCCTAAATGACCTGAAAATTCCTTTTCAACTCTCAGTCTATACTCTTAAAAATTTATGACTTATCTCGCTGAAAGCAGAGACCATCTTCCTTCATGTATAGGAAAATTCAATGATCTCATCAATGAGGGTACTTTGTCCAATGGTATAGAATGGAGCCTATCTATATTTTTTTCATACTGAGAAGCTCCCAGTTGTCCTTTAGTAAATCCTCCAATGGGAGGTAGGTGGTATTTGACCAATGTACTAGTAGATTAACTCTAGATTTCTTAAAACATGGAATGAATACCAATGGAACATAAAGAGTATTCACTGGTTATTAATCCACAAACATTTATTAAGAAACTATGCTTCAGAATCTAAGGGCCCTGAAAGAGAAACTAACACACATATAAGTTTATACAAAAGGAGAAAACAACACACATAGGTTTATATAAAATACATACATATATATAAGGCAACCTTGGGGGGGGGGGAGAGAAACTCCCAGAGAGGGGAGGTAAATGAGATAGGACCAGGAAAGGCCTTGTGTAAAAAATGGTTATTGAACTAAGGGCTGAAGGAAACTAGGGATGAGTCATGTAATAAAGGTAAAAACATAGGATGGAGCCAGATAAATACCAGAGTTTATATAAGATCCTATGGGTAATAAGGAGTCATTTGCATTTATAGGATGACATGATCAGACCTGCACTTTAGAAAAATCATGTTGGCATCTCTGTGAAGGACAGATGGCTGTGAGAAACCAATTAGGAGACTATTAGAATAGTTCAGACAAGTAGGTAATGAGGACTTAGAATAGTGGCTATTTGAATAGGGAGATGTAGATGGATACATGCAATGTGGAAGTAGAAATGACCACATTTAGCACATGACTGGCTATGTGGAATGAGAGTAAGGTGTCAAGGATGATGCCATGGTTGTGAACCTGAGTTACTAGAAGGATGGGGGTGGTCTTGACAGAAGTAGGGAAGTTTATAAAAAGATGGGTTTGTGGGGAATGATAATAAGTTCTGTGTAAGAAAGGTCATTTTGACATACAGTTTAAAATGTATAATGGGCAGCCAGTGAAACAAGAATGGAGTTTGGGAGAGAGACTCAAGCTGAATATGTATACCTGGCAATCATTTGAATAGAAATCATAATTAAAAACTCATGAAAGCTGATAAAGTCTTCAAGTAAGTAAGTTTAGAAAGAAAAGAGGGCCTAAGAGAGAGCCTTAGGGTATACCCATAGTTAGGGATTGAGTGTGTCAGGGATGATGACCCAGCAAAGGAGACTGAGAAGAAGGGATAAAAAATGTAGGAAGAGAAACTAGAGAATAACATGAAAACCCACAGAGAAGAAAGTAAACAGAAGAAAAGGGTGGCTAACATATCAGATATTATAAAAAAAAATTTAAGAATAATGAGGTTATATGACTTGCATTTCAGCCTCTTTCAGTAGACAGACCCACATTAATTGGAATCAGAATGTGTTCCTTTACCAAGGTGTTCATCTCTGCCTACTATTTGGATTATGAAATAAGTTTTCTGGGATTTCCAAAATAAGTCACCTTGTTGTTACAAAATCGGACTTGTTAATTTTAGAATATCCTGAGGTTTTTAGGCTTTTATTCCAAGAGGATCTCTACAAAGAGTGGACCAAAACAGCTGCCACAGCCTTTGCAAGCCCATGTCCTAATCTGCCAGCGTGGAAAGTGTCAAAGAAGACTAGAAGGTTGAACAGCGTTCTATTTCATTTCCACACAGAAAGCTAATGTTTACAGAGCAGAGTTATGATACTGAATAGAAGATACCTTTACAAAGTCAGAAGCAACACTATTCAGAGGAAATTTTTATCTCGAAGGCTACTTTCTCCATATCAATGTCTATGACTTTCCATATATGTTCATGTTTTAATATTAAGAAAGGAAATAATTTTTATTGTGTAGAAAAGTATTCATGGTTAAATTTTTTAAATTATTTTTAAAAAAGAATAATAAGATTATTGCTCACCTTTTATACATGATCAGCCTATTCTAGTCGTACATCTTTTTGGTGTTAGTTTTTACGCTCTTTGTTCCTGCATGGTTTCTGGCTGCCAACATGTTGTGGCCTATTTCTAGTAACAACTACCTGCAAGTTTAATTTTTTTCAGGAACTGTTGCTGTATTCCATGACCCATCAATTTGAAAAAGATTGGTGAGAAAATGAGCCTCATTTCAAGGAGAAGAGTTATTAAAGGCATTGCACAACTTCCCAAAGGCAATCTAGTCTACTATCTTCCTCCTATTGATTGCTGGGCCAAGTTCATGGTCCATTTGCCCTAATGGATTAGTTTTATGAGCTGCACATCACAGCCTAGACAAGAAACATTCTTCATCTCCTTGATTTTTCCTGTTGGGATAGTTTGGCTGAAGTCCTGTGAGTGATTACAGATGTCATTTAGAAGGTTTTGATCGGCAAAATAGTACCTGTAAACTGGAGTTTCTTGGGAACCTTACCATTTATAGATAATTGTATCATTTGGACTTTGTGGTGAATATCCCTCATGTAAGTGGCAAACATACACCTTTCTGTTTCAAACTCAACTTGATAATAATTAAAGGGGATATACGATAAAGATGTCCATTTTTACTTCTTCCAAGAAATCTTGCATGATTTAACATACACATGGAAGGCACCTTGTTAGAAGAAAGCTTTTAAAGGAACATTTTGGTCTATCAAAATCAATAACGGTTTTTTTGATTTGTCTTTGTTGGTCTGTTTTTTTTTTAATCAACAAATAATCAGGGGGCGGCTAGGTGGAGCAGTGGATAAAGCATTGGCCCTGGATTCAGGAGTACCTGAATTCAAATCCGGCCTCAGACACTTGACACTTACTAGCTGTGTGACCCTGGGCAAGTCACTTAACCCCCATTGCCCCGCAAAAAAAACCAAAACAAAACAAACAAAAAAAAAACAAATAATCATCACAGTGAAATCTTGTATTCTCAATGTTAGTCAATTCTGTGATTGCGATGCTGTAGTCTATGATATACTGTTTCTGAAAGCCTTCCTGTTCCCTTTTCATACCTTCATAGATCACAGATTTAAAGGTAAGAAGGAACCTCAGAAGACCTTTTAGTAGAACCTTCTCATTTTACAGATGAGGAAAGAGAGAGGTACAGAGAAATTAAATGACCAGCCCAAGTCCACGAAGTCATTATGTGGAGAGGTGTGATATAAATCCAGGTCCCAATTCCAAATGGAACCACATCGCCATCTCATTAAAAACAGGGGAAAAAAAAAACCCACTTTAGAGAAAATTGGCAATTATGGTATCTTTTTTGTTGTTGTTAGGTCTTGGATTTTCTTCTAAGTGTATGGTATCTTCACTTCTTTAGGATAATTCAGGAACCAGTATCTCAAAACTGTGCCACTATACAACACCAATTTCCTCTTTGTACCTCTGGTCCAATCCAGTTGCTCTGTCTTCATTTTTGTCATATCATTTGTAGTTCATCCAGAGACTATGATATTACAAAACAAAAATGGCTACTAGACTCTATTAATGAAAAAAGTTAGCACATTACAGAAATCTTGATAGATCTCCATTTTCTCTCATTCTTTTCCAGTCTCATCCTTAAGTGCTCAAAAGCTGATCTGGCTTGACCAAGTTTCGTGTCAAGCTTCTACAAATTTGGTTTCTCTCCATCCCTTCCTCCTGTTTTATGAGGAAATACTCATCATATTCGTCTACCACCCTGCTTCCAAAGGTTTTATAAATCAACGGGTAGTCTAAACCAGTGTTTCTAAACTTGGCTGCCAACTTTCCATCTATAAAGGAGATCAAGTGTTAGCTAGCTAAGGCAGTTTTTAGCTTCTTCTGGTCTCCTTGTGGCAACTGAATTAAGTTGATTAAACTGGCTTAAGAAGTATGTCTCCATATGTGCAATTATCTATTTCTCATTTTTTGAAACCAACAGTTTGTTAAAAGAAGTGGGAAATGTCTCAAATAAATGCTATATTTCCATCTCATTTTTATTCCTTCTTGTTCAGTGTTGATTTTGTTCTTTGTTTTTACAAATTGTGAAGTGATCATGCATAGACTACTGATGCAGAAAAAGCTCCTACACTCAACTCAATTTGACAAGCATTTATTAAGCACTTACTATGTGTAGAGCACAGTGTTAAAGAGTCTCTGCTTTCAAATAGCTAAACTTTTTTGGGGGGGGGGAGAGAAGGGGAGAAAAAAATATACACTGATAAATAAAGACAAAATATACACTAATTAGTTAAGGAGAGTGGAGATTCTGTTCCACAAACTGGGAAGGATCAGGGTCTTTTCTAAAGGTGGCATGAGTAAGCAATCAGTTCCTGTTAAAATACATCCAATTCCATTTTTTAAAACTCAGCTACTGGGGCAGCTAGGTGGCGCAGTGGATGGTGCACCGGCCCTAGATTCAGGAGGACCTGAGTTCAGATCCGGCCTTAGATACTTAACACTTACTAGCTGTGTGACCCTGGGCAAGTCACTTAACCCCAATTGCCACCCCACCCCCCCCAAAAACAAAACAAAACAAAACAAAAAACTTAGCTACTGCTCACTCTGTCCAGTATCTGCTACATTCATTATATATAGTCATAAGGTTTCTATATAGTCCACAAGGTATGATAAAAATATTTCTGTCACTTCTTTTACTTGTAATTCTAAGGAAAACCTTATGCTATCATTTCATTTAGTTGTCATTTCCCTTTTGAATTCAGGTTTCACTTAGAGTAAAATATCAAAATTGGTATGATTCAGTTCTTTCAGTACTGTATACACTTGGTATACACTAGAGATCACACATTTTGACTACTGACAGTTAATATTATTTATAGACAGTCTAGAAACTTTGTGATTCTCAGCATCCTCTCCATTTTCCATTAGTCATCCTCCATCACTTCAGAAACAGAAAGAGACCACATCAACAAAAAAACTGAATGCATATTGATTGGGAAATTACAGAATAAACAAGGGCAATCTAAATATTATTGTATCATATAAGGAATTCAGGGAAATAGACTTGTATCATCCACTATAGATGGAAGATATCATAACGAGGAGAACAACAAACATAATGACTATAATATAAAGAAAACAACTCTAAAATCTGAATGAAGATTAAAGTCAATGACACACCATGGTCCAAGTAAAAGATGAAGACGTATACTTTCAGTCTCTCACTAGTGAGATGGGGGGCCCACACATATAGAAAGTTGTCAGAGACATTTGAAGTGTTGGCTGGACTTGTTTAACTACTTTCTTCGTTATAAAAAAAGAATTCTCTACCAGGAAGAGAGCAGAGAGTGTCTATTTGGAAGCAACTCAGTATAACAAAAAGCATCAATAAATTTTAAGTAGGAGTACCACAGGGTACTTACATTCTTTTGTACTGATCTTTGTTTAAGTTAAGGCCAAAGAATGTCAACAAATGGTCTGCCAACCAGTGATGAATTTAAGAAAGTAGCCAAAGCTTCTTCAGAATGGTACAATAAGTCAGAGCTTGCACTATTAGAATGGCTTTCAGGAATCCAGGGTCACCTCCACAGTGATCAGGGAAACACTGTACATGATTGATACTCAAAAAATATTTTTTAAAACTGAATTTTTCATCTGGAAATGAGTAATTAAGAATGTCACGAAGGTCTACCAAATGCACAGGATGCTCTAATTCCTTTAAGTACTCACTATGAACTAATGTGGTAGCTAAGAAAACAACAGTGGATCTAGAGTAAGAAGATCTGGATCTGAATCTCAACACTGCTACTTAATAGACCCCAGCTACATTGCTCCTCTGAGCCTCAGTTCTCTTAATTTTAAAATGTGAAGACTAGGTTGATTGACCCTTCCAGCTCTAAATCGTATGATCCTATTCTTGATCAGAATAAGAGCTGAAAGTTCTTCAAACACAATGAAGTACTATTTATTTTTTCTAGTAACAAAGAATTGGAAACAAACTGGATACTCATCAACATGATAATGGATAAGAATTCTATGATACAAAAAACACAAACTGCTGTTCTGGAAGAAACAGGAAGCAGATGGCTCTGTGGATAGAGCACTGGGCCAGGAGTCAGAAGACCTGAATTCAAATCCTGCCTCAGATACTTGCTGTGTAACACTGAACAAACAAGTCATTTAATGTGTTTGCCTTAAACCACTGGAGAAGGAAGTGGTAAACCACTCCAGTATCTTTTCCAAGAAAACCCCACGGACAGTATGGCCCAAAGGTCACAGAGTCAGACATGACTGAACAACAACAATAAAACTGTCTGTGTAATTATAATGAATGAGAATGGTCCCAAAGAAGAGGACTAAGAGTGCGCCCCCCTCTCATTTTTGCACAAGTGGAAAACTATAGATGTGAGGCATTCTATCAACTGTCAGACTTGGTTGTGATGTTGGTTACTTTTATTCAACTACCTTTTTCAATCCTTTTAAAACTCTTCATTATAACAGCTGGTTCTTTGGGTAAGGGCAAGAGGAAGAAAATACTGGGAAACTAAGTTGATATAAAAACAAAAAATATCCATAATTTTTTAATGGAGTACTTATTTTTTTGATCAATACAAGAAATTCTTAAATAGTAACTCTCTTACCATAGTCAATCCAGGCTGCATTCCAGCACGTATAGCCTCTATTTGAGTAGGTGTAAACTGAATAGTGTTGCTGTAAACAAAATAGCAGATTAAAACTGGTAGAAAATATAAATGACCTCATAGGCAAAGAAAGATGAAATAAAATAATATACGCAAAGCATTTGATGAATGTGAGCTATATTAATTATTCAAAATGGAAATTTAGACCAAAAGGAAAAGGATCTTCTTCCCTAATCATTTCAAAAGTCCCTGAATGCCCCATCCTAAAGGTCAAGTAAAGCTGAATGCATCTTCCGGGGATGATTACCAATACTGTTATATTACCTTGGGAGATTCTTGGGGAAAATGAAAGAATAAATCTCCTCCAGTACTGATTATAGTGCATTTGCCATAGCACTGAGTCTCCCTAACCACCTCCTAACCCCAACAGAAGGAAGGTATTGAGCTCCAGCTCGCAACCAGGAAATATAGCAGGACACAAATTAGGTTTAAAAAGTACTGCACCAGAAACAATGCTAATAACATACAAGCATAGGTACATTTCAGTAAAAAGCTATTAACTGTAGAATACCAAAAAAGTCTGAGGTATTCTTCTGGCTCCCACATCTGAAATAGGGGCCCAGAATGCCAGATATCTTGTTACAAATCTGTTTTAACTAGGGCTTTCAGAAGAGTCTGTTAACCTAAAGAATTTAAAATGTAGCTTAACTAGAAAGCATAAAGATCATCCAATTACTAAGCATTAATGTTAAGGTGATTTGTACCCAATCTAGAGTATATATTGAACATATGTATACATAGCATGTATTGTGTGTGTGTGTGTGTGTGTGTGTGTGTGTGTGTGTGTGTGTGTAAAATCTATGTTACATAGTTACATAGATATATTTGCATAAAGAGACATTACCGTTTGGGTTTATTATAAGGATAAGGACCTCTATTAGGAATAACATGAGGCTCAACAATTAAAGTTTCAGTTTCTTCAATATTTTCATCTTCTCCATCTGCTTCTTTCCGTTTCTTCCCTTTCCCATTTCTTACTGGGAAAGTTATCCTACAATACACAAAGTTTAATTATTTCTTGAAAGTTCAGGTTATCTAGATCTGTTTTAAATCCTAGTTGAATGTTATAGGCCCTAATTCCCAAAGGAGAAAGTAGCACTCCTCTATGGCCCTGAGCCATCATGCCTACAGCACTGGCTCTATTTTAAATGATTAACATCTTTCCAGAGTTCAAGACAAAGGAAGACAAGAAGTCAATCATAATGAATTGGGCACTTTCTTGTACACCACCCCCTTGAGTTTAAGACTTTCCAACTTTTTAAACTAATAAATTTGGTTAATTGGGTCAACAGGATTTATAATTAAAAGGGGTCTTAGAGTTCATATTGTATGACCCCCTCATTTTGTTGATAACAAAACTGAGGTCCCAAGGGACTAAATAACTGGCCCATGATGACACAGGAAGTAAGAAGCAGAATCAGGATGTGGCATTCTTGCTACGTGACTATAGAAAGGATGAGATACTACATGCAGATGGCCTGAGATACTAAATGAGTAAGAGAAAAGTCTCAGGCAAGCTGGATAAATTCTCTGTAAACAATTTGTGGGGAAAAAAAACTAGAATCAAGGATAAAAGGGGTGATGTAACCATGGTCTTTATCAGTGGGGGTATCCATGCTGATAAAAATCATAGTAAAATTCATTCTAAAATCATAGTAAAATTCATTTATTTAATATTAAATCATAGAAAGTAAGTATTTTATAATTTATGAAAGAAAACCAGAGTAAAAGAATTTTCCCTTTCAATCTTATTGCATATGATATGCTACTTTATTAGAATAATGGCATACTTGGAATACATTTCAGTAAAAAGCTATTAACAAAGTAGCACTCAGGCAACAAACACTGGCAGAGTGTATGGTACTATATTAGATGACTTTTCTTGTAGTTTTCAAATAACACTTGCACTGTAGTTAGGTTAGCCATGTACTAGACAACTAAAAAAAGTATAAGCATCACTACTCAACACATTGCAAAGCAGGAATAAAAAACTCATATAAAATCCTGTCACATTATCCAAATACTTTCAAACTCCTTCCTCAACTAGAGAATGGCAAAAAATTGATTTCTAAAATTCAGTACATCGGTCTCTGACCTTACCTGAAAGGGGGTACTTGTAGGGCTGGGTTATCCACAGTAACTTTGACATTATAACCAGGAAAACTGGCTTTTAAGTGATCAATGGAAAGAAAAGTATCATTGAAGTCAAGACAGGAAATCTGATTAGGCATTTTTGAGTAATGGGCACTACTTGGGTCTCCATATCCTAGGATGATGTCATGTAGCCAGTCAGGTACCACACAGTCTGTATTCATCAAGTTGCGAATGGTCTCTAATACAGCCTGTCAGTAACAGAACAAAATGATTGTGTTAATGTGACATCTCAAACATCTGAGCTTCCTTCAACTGGCATGCAGAACTGGCTCTCTAAACTAATCCAGCATTCCAGAGTGTTTCAGGGCAAGAAGTTATTTTCTGCTGACAGGTGCTTGGCTAGACTGAATCAGCAACTATATTTTCTACTGATACCAAAGACTGAATTAAACAAAAGATCAAACTTAACTAGAACAGTTTATCCATTAGGAGGTCATTTAGACATAATGACACAAATGAGTTTAGCACTTGGTTCCTAATGGAAAGGAGAGTAATCTGACTCAGGGTCTGCATAGCAACAAGTAAACATTATAGAAAGAGTCTATAAAGAAATAGTTTCCACTTTGAAACTCTTTAAACTTTCACCTCCCACCCTAGAAAAAAAATTTACAAAAATAACCAGAATTTCAGGGAAATAGCATATAACCTAATAAACCTGAAATGGTCAACAAAGAGAAGTGTAATAATAGCTAATAGGGAAACTCACAGAAGGATAAAAGCAATTAGCAATTGCTAATAACAAATTTCTCTGAAACTTACAGGAGGACCTGTTGAGTCTGAAATCAACCACATTTATACTATGATGCTATACAAAGGAAAAAATATTTTAATAATAATAATAATAATAATAATAATAATAATGTTCTTCCTCCTTTCAAATGCTGGCACCTTAAAACACTCTTTAATTCAGAATGAGTACATAGAATGTTATGTTTTTCTTATTCTATATTTTGACTGAATGTCTTGTATCAAACAAGCTTCATTAATCACTCCAAAGAATAAAGGGTTGCTTTCATCAGGACAACCAGAGTCCACTATAATTTTACAATGAAGGTCATTTGAAATAAAATGGTAGAAATAATAAGGAAGGGGGCAGCTAGGTGGCACAGTGGATAAAGCACTGGCCCTGGATTCAGGAGGACCCAAGTTCAAATCCGGCCTTAGACACTTAACACTTACTAGCTGTGTGACCTTGGGCAAGTCACTTAACCCTCACTGCCTCTCAAAAAAAACCCCAAAAACAAACAAAAAAAGAAATAATAAGGAAGACTAAACTAGTCAAATGGAATCTACTAGTACACAATCTAACAATAATGTATTTGACTTGTCAAGCTCAATGGGGAACATAACTGCTGGCTACCTTAGTTTGGGATTACATATACCAATCCAAAAGATTTGGGCTGCAATTTCCTAATAGGTAAAATTAGGTTAGACTAGATATTTTCTCAATTATTTGATGATTCTAGATTACAGAATTACAAGATATTAGAGCTGGGGACCTTAAGCATCCAAGTACAGTGGAAATAGCACGACATAGAAGACCCACACTTAAACTCCAGTTCTTACTTATTCCACATGTGTGACCGTGAGCAAATCATTTAACTTCTGTGGCCTACTTTCTCATCTTTAAAAAATAAGATTTAACTAAGTACTTCCTGAGGATCCTTCCAGTTCTAAATATTATACTTTTATGAAATCAACTGATCCCAAACCCCTCATTTTACAGAGATAGAAACAATTCAACGGACCTTTAAGCCCCATCAGGAGGCAGTTTACCAATTAATATATCAGAATAAGTAGTAAAAAAGAAATCTTCATTAGCATAACCTTCCATTCCTCTGTACTTAGAATATATGCCCAAATAGGGGTTATTTTAGAGCTCAGGTGCTGGGTATAAAGTTAAACCAGTAAATCACCAATTTAATTTGACCTTTTGGTAAGCTTTCATGTGTCTATTCATCTATTACAACCCTCTCATGTTAAAGAGAATGAAAGTGAAACACAAAGTAGTGACTTTCCCAAATCCACATAGGTAGTACCTACAAGAGCAAAGATTCAAGCTCAGGGGATGGACTCCAAATAGATTGCTACCACACTGTCTAAAATGTTTTCTTTAGTCACCATTTGGATGGTACTCTTCCCCCTCCCTGGTCTTTTCCCTTATTTTCAATTTCCTAGCTCAATTATATTCTAGATACCAGAAGTAAGGCACTGTGAAAACCAAATTTTAACTCAGTATTGTAACAAGTGGACGCCATCTTACATTATCAATGTCCTCTATTGTATACAAATTTAACTGGAACCAAATTGTGGAGAGAAGACAGAGTACAGTTTTCCAAGCATGGGTTCAACTTTTTGCTGTTTACTTCAGAAAGAGAAAAAGGGACAATGTGAATCCCTTAGTTAATGGCTGATGACACAGCTTGAGAAGGAAGGAGGACAGAGCACTCTGCTCTTCTGAAGAGATATAATTTCAATCACAGGAATTGACCTTAATTCTCAGGAACCTCAGAACTAATTACAGTATAGAACAGGAATAGCTCTAAGCTGTTGCTTTAACATTATTATGAACAAAAAAAAAGTGAAAAACAGGTTCTGGGTGCCAAATAACTAAAGATTTTAAAGAGATAAACAAGGAAAAAAACCAAAATACATTCATGATATACTCATACTAAATAATATTAGAGGAAACATACATTAAACTGCCCAGATAGAGAGAATATCACTGACTTCACATGGAAAATTGCTACCTGTCATATATAACAATTATACTAAATAAGTGTTTAATGTTTCAGTGGCTTAGGCTACTACTTACAAAAAACACTTTCATTTAGAGTCTTTCCAACAGATGAAAAATAAGGTAGCAGCCTGATCAACACTAGTCTTTCAAGAATGTCAATTCTGTGGTTATTTAGCTACAATGGAAATATATGAAGCCTTTGAATTTAAAGCAATCACAAACACTGGAAAATAGTTTTTCATATCAATAATTACAATGGTAACAAAAGGTAACCACAATTATTTTCATATAACTTTAACATTCTAGGTTTAAAAAAAAGGTTATGTAGGGAAGGAGTATGAAGCCCTTGCTTAAAATAATGATTTTGGAAATTTATGAATTTCATTGATCCATGTTCTTTGAACCACCCATCATCCCCTTCTTCCAAATTAGCAGTCAAAAATCCAAGTCATACTAATGAATCCTGCTTACACATCGGCCAAAAACCAAACACACACACACACACACACACACACACACACACACACACACACACACACACACACACACTCACACTCACACACAAAACGGTTGGTGGTTTTAAAATTCAGATACACTACAGTTTAAATTAATTCTCACGAAACACAATTATTTTACAGTAAAAGTGTATTTTAATAGAGGAGACAGTCTACTTCCAACTAAGGGTTCTAACCATACTTTAGTAATTAAGCACAAAAGTACTACAGCTCATTAATTTAGATTATTACCTAGGATTTAACATGAATGATATATATCAAAAAATAATGTGTTGGGGCAGCTAGATGGCGCAGTGGATAGAGCACCGGCCCTGGAGTAAGGAGTACCTGAGTTCAAATCCGGCCTCAGACACTTAACACTTACTAGCTGTGTGACCCAGGGCAAGTCACTTAACCCCAATTGCCTCACTTAAAAAAAAAAATGTGTTTAAATTTTTTAATCTTCATTACAGAATTATGTTTATACATATACATATACATAATTTGGGCTGATTAGAGTCTGATGAACGTAAGTATCTACTCCACTATGCTCAATCTCAACAAGAAAATGGCAAAAAGTTCACACACAAGTATTCATTCCCCTTTGAATCATCAACAGAACCAGGAGTTGAAGTTCCAAGGAGAAACCACAAGGATGAGAAGTAAAGTTCTGACATCAAATAAAGATTCTATAGAAAAGAACAGAGCCTCTGCTATCCAGTTCAACATAACTGGTCAGTTCATGGGCACTCCCAGCAGGGAAGCTGGTTGGAAATGCCTGCCATAAATACGTGTTTAAGACAAACAATAACCCTACCACCCTTCGATGAATGCAGTGTCAGCACCATCTCCCAATGATCCTAAGATCTCAAGGAAATGAAAATATATCTCTGTGAGAAAAAGTCTACTTTACAAAAATCCAATGGACAGAACAATAATCTACTTTTCTGAAAATTCATCTTCCCTTTCCAAGGGAAGATAATATTTTTCTCTAAATTTTATTTCAATAAACATGTTCAAACTTGTTTTTATATTAATAACCACTATTCTCTGAAGAGCTAAAAGAATCACGATTTGGAATATTTTCAACATTCCTGTTAAAAATAGGAGAACTGCTAGCTCGATCAGCAGAATCAGAAGGTAAAAAAAAATATATATAAAATCAGTCTTTTTCATTCTTAATGAACCAACTATTCATTCAATGGACCACACCATATACTGATATTGATCCTAATCTGTATGTCCTTTCAGTTGTTCTCAAAGTAGTGGTGAGTCATTGCCAGTGAGCCATGATCCTATAAGGACCTAGGTTCAGTGTTCCTACTGCCCTTTCTTCTCTATGTGTCTTTCTTCTATACTCAAATCTCCTGGCACAGGTCAGGATTCTTCTTTGCCTTTGCCAATAATATCAGATGAAGACTAGAAAGCAATTTAAGGATTATGAAATCACAGGAAAGAAACAGAGTAACTTAAAAGAACAGGCAACATTTGAAGGCATGGAGAATTAGATTTGAGATAAGGAAACACTTTCTAAGAATTAACGCTACAGGGCAGCTAGGTGGCACAGTGGATAGAGCACCAGCCCTGGAGTCAGGAGTACCTGAGTTTAAATCCGGCCTCAGACACTTAACACTTACTAGCTATGTGACCCTGGGCAAGTCACTTAACCCCAATTGCCTCACTAAAAAAAAAAAAAAAAAAGAATTAACGCTACCTCTCAAAGTGAAATGGGCTGCCTGGAAAGTTGGTGGGTCCTCCGGCTCATTAGCAGTTGGGTGACCATTTGTCAGGGATGTTACATGTGGGATTCTTCCTCTTAAGTAGGACTTGATGGCCTCTGAGACCCCTTCCTCTTCATATTCTGTGACCTATTTGACCTTGGGCAAGTCACTAAATGTCTCTGAGCTTGTAAACGGAGGAAGACTGACTTCTGGTTTCTTCCACCCTCTAAATCCCTTAACACTATCTGGCTCAAATAGGAATCAAGCTAAGGGCCATGGCCTTGTGAGTTCCAACTAGGGAACTAATCTCTATTAGATCATAAAATACAGAAATACTATTTTGGAGGAAGAAATAAAAAGATAATATCAATATAGTTGGTTTCTCAGAGATTCAATGCTGAATCAAATAGTTAAGAAATTTTTTTAACAAAGTGTCATACAGACTGTAGTAATTCATGACTGACAGTCATATAGTTTCATCAGGAAAATACTGCCTGAATGACAAATATTAATAAAAAGGACTCTTCTACACCAGTGCTACATATTGGTTGAGTAAATGGCTTTGAAAAAGAAAAAAGCTATACCTTCAGTAAGGCACACTTGACTTTTAAGTAAAATTCAGTTTACATTTGAAGATCACCAAACTCACCCACAGAAGTCTTCAAAAGACAAAGATTTTCATTTGGATTTCTCCATTTTAAGTTAATATGCTAAATTTTTATGGCAATGCTTTGTATTAAATGATCAGGATTCTTTCACTGAATCTTTTCACTTGTCAGAAAACTATATTATATCCCTTAAATCCATGTTATACCCTTTATATTTGTATAAAAGCTATTGTAAACCTTGTTTCCCAGGTTAAATCCTAGAATCCCTAATTAAGTTATCATACTGTATACCTTAAAGTTGTTCTCCTTTGGTTTTCTTCTCATGATGATATTAAAAGTCTCATATACATCTTCCCCTCCATTTTGGATAGTATTGGTCATATCTTGCTGATACTGGTTTGGATCAAGAAATACTCTATAGGTCCTTGAATCTCCTCTTAGTCTAGGTTTGGGTTCAGGTCCTATATACATTGAGAAATAAACCAAATTAAACAAGATATGTTCAAGGGGGTACTAAAAAAAAGTATTAAGTACCTAAAATAAAATTAATGTGTTCAGGACTGCTATCAAAGTTACAATTGTGACCTTTCTTCCCAACCTTCCTTCTAAACTTTATTCATCAAAAGTCTACTTTATCTTTCAAAGTTTAGCCCAAATCCCACCTTCTCCATAAAGTCTCTCCTAGCTGTTACATCTCTGCTTCCTCTGAACTTGCATAGCATTTACCATAGGTTTCACTAACAGGACACCACCTATCATAGACATTTTTGTACATGAAATATCTGTCCCAACAAGACTAAGATTCTGAAGGGCCAAGAATAACTCCTATACTTGTTTATATCTTCTAATGTGTACTTAACACAGTATTATATATATAATAGGTACCTAAATATTTGCTAAATCAATAGATTTCAGGGCCCAATGCACAGTTTTTCATTAAAGTCTGTATACTAATCATATCTCTCACTGTAACATACTTCCACGGGCAAACCTCATGGACATGAAACAAAATTCTAAATACACTGAAACTTAGGGCCATTAAAAAGGCTATAGACACAAATACTATTCCTATTAACTTGTCTTCCTCCCTCTCCTATTTTTCAAATTCTTCTATTCTCTTCATTGTAGTGATTCCCATTCTAGCCACATACTCAATTCCTATTTCCCACTGCCCTTCTCGGATAGCAGCCAAGTCTTTCACTGAGTTCTCAGCAGCCTAACCAACAGAAAATCACAACTGGGATGCAAAAGTATGTTCAAAGCAGGCTTCTCTACATTTTATATTCGCTTTTGTCACCCAGCATTAAATGCAGCACAGTGTATGCTGTATGATGATGTTATACCATCATATATATATATATATATATATATATATATATATATATATAATATAAAATGGTGGCTATTATAGCTTAGAAGCAACATGGCATGATGGAAAGAGTGACTAGTCAACGGAGTCAGGAAGACCTGGGTTTGAGTCAAACCTCTGACATATTGCCATATGGCCCAGGCACTCTTAAGAGTATGAGGTACAAACTGCTGATCTGCAGAAGTAATGGGAGTTTCTACTCTAAAAAAACCCTTCACTGATAAAACCACAGGTCCTGACAAAATAATACTGACATTTATACAGCAAAATACTTTATATTTTATATATATAAGTATGTATGTATATATGTATATGTATATAGGTACACACACACACACAAAATAAAATCTCAGATAATCCTCAACAACACTAAAGGTTAAGTACAGCCAGCTCTAGCTTAATTTAAGTGGACCATTCTGCTGACCGCCCTCTTCATGGCTTCAACATGACCCAAACCTTCTTCTGCTCCCCACCACACCACTGGAACTGCTTCAGTGCCTCCCCCACCCCATGTAGTCCAAGCATTTTCAGGGCCTGGTACCCCCCCATCCCCAGCCAGAGCAACTTCAGTGCCTGGATATGACCCCCGGCAGGGCTACACCAGTGCTGCCACTGCCAACTGCCAGAAGCAGGAGCCAAAGCCCAAGTCAGCAGAGGGTCCTGCCACCCACAGGGAGTTGAATTTGCCATAATGTGAATTTAAGTAAAGGAAGAACTGTCTGTACTATAGGTTTGATTATCACCATTTTACAAGGAAACTGAGGCTGAAAGAGGTTAAATGATCTGCCCACAACTAACAAGTGTCTTAGATGGGATAATGTCTTTTAAACTCTATTCCTCATGCCTTGTTATCTGAATTGCAGTGGCAAAGGTCACCACCATTGCTTGCCACAGTCAACAGCTCAAGGGAAGCCATGATTGCAAGATAGTAGCTGCAACAGGAATTCTGACTGGGACAGGTCTCTAAAGAATTTATAAGTTCTCTTGGAATTAACTATAAAATAATAGGGAACTCATGCTACAGTCTAAAACAGTGGTGTCCAACTCAAACAGAAATGAATCCCTGCGGGTCACAAAGAAAACCACAAACCAACATTACTTATGTTCTATTACATATACATAAAAACTTTTTTTTTACATTTTGTTAAACATTTACCAATTACATTTTAATCTGGTTCAGGTAACAGACTAGAGTTTTGCAAGTCACAAATTTGACACCTCTGGAAAGCATCTCAATGAGTATACTATAAGATGGAGTCAACAAGTGGATGGATAAATTAGACAAATATATGATGGAGTAGAAGCAATCTGAAAAGTTTTTAAGAGCCTTTCAGATAAAAGCTGTACCTGTTATATAGTTAAAAAGGCAATGAAACTTTTTCCATGCAAAAATCTTTGCCTAAAAGTAAGAATATGTCACCATACCGTCTTCAATGACACGTCCTCTATCATCCAGCATGCCCTGGATTTCACAACCTCTGACATACACCAGGCCAGTTTGCTCAACAAAAGGTCGCCTCCGGTCAAACTTGGTGCCATAAGGCTTTGTGGGTCGTACCGTAATTAAAAAACAAACATCATGCTTTCGCAAACCTAGTTAAAAGAAAACATTTTCAAATTAATTGCCTTTTGTCTAATAGTGGACTAATCTTAATTTTTTAGTCTGACAGTAAAAACATTAACCACTGTACAAAAAAGTATCTTCCATAGTAAACATGACTATAGCTGATGACTTTCATGTGACCCTTCTGACCTCTTATCTGCAATAAACACGGAAATTTTTCTTACTACAAATGAGAAAATGTTGTACCATAACCTAATTTCCACATTAACACGATGGATTATGTATGTCACAGCTGCAAAAACTGGATCTTTGTCACATTCCAACTATCAGTTCATGCTCCACATTTAGAATTTCATTATGTGGCCAAAAATATGGCTGGTGTGCAAACTGGCTAAATAATATTTAGAAATTCTGTCAGTTAAAGATAATCCATCAGCACCACTTCAAAGAAGAAATATTTTTATCGATGTAACTTGTCTCAAAGACCAACTAAAGTATAATTCACCAAGACACAAATTCTTGAAAACATTATTTATAGCAAGCATACGGAAGAGGATATGGGGTTTCAGTATGTGAATATTAAAATTTTATAAAAACACAGAACAAAATAATAAGGGACTTATGCTAGTCTAAAGCTTCTCAATGATTACACTACAAAATGCACCCAACTAGTTTTCTAGTTTTATTAAAGGGACACTATTAAGACAGGGAAACTAAAATTAGACTTCACAGTATGTAATGTCAGACCATCTGCCAGCACTCCTCTCTTGATCTGTTCTCACGAGCCAGCTTTGCACTAATGAGAATGTACATTTCATCACCTTGCTTGCTCAAAAACTTGATAGCAAAGTTTCAACTAGCTCGACCAAAACAGCAAACTGGAACTGTGGTTAACAGCATCTCACAACAGCGGTCTGGTATGTGAAAACAAGGCTACCCTAAATCGAAGTATTGTTTTGGAAGCATGTCAAATGTGAATTAAAATGTGGATAAAGCTAAAAATACAAAAGCCATTCCAGAAAACTGATTTCACTGTTGTTTGCTTCTCAAAAAGAATTTAAAGTCTCTTCCTTTATAATGAAGCAAGAAGAGGGGCCTGAATTTTGGATCCTGCTCTGCTCTTAACTTGCAGTGTGACTGTCCACATCATTAGTATCATAGACAAAGTCTTAAGATTAGAAGGAAGATGATGGATTCCATCTAACACAGTAGTCCCTCATAAAGCATCCATCAATCAACCAACCAACATTTACTAAGAGCCTACTAGGAGCCAGGCACTGTGCTTAGAACTACAGATTCAGACACAAAAAAATGAAATAATCTAACAGATACAACCTCTGAGACCAAGAGTACAAACCTGCAAGGCTACTCTTTTTTGGAACAGCTCTAAGTATTTACAAAATTTTTCCTTCTGATAAACCAAAATCAGCTACTCTTTGAACTTCAACCTATTTAATGGTACTTGTTTTTCCTGACGGAATTTCAGCCCATCCATTGTTTTCTCCATCTAAAAAGTAGAAGTGCTAACATCTACCTCTTGTCCTCTTCAAAAGAATTTTTTTAAACCTTGTTATAAAAATCTTCAAAACTATCTCTTTTGGGGGGGGGGGGAGGCAATTGGGCTTAAGTGACTTGCCTAGGGTCACACAGCTAGTAAGTGTCAAGTGTCTGAGAGCAGATTTGAACTCAGGTCCTCCTGACTCCAGGGTTGGTGCTTTATCCACTGCACTACCTAGCTGCCCCCCTTTATTTTTATTGTGTATGCATGCATGCCTGTGCACACGCACATATACACACACATCATTACAAGTTATATACTTGTGAGTCAGGGGAGGGAAGAATACAAAAATACACACATGCATGCACACACCAATTTTCATGATTTCCTACCAACAAAACAAAGTATAAAACTATGTGATGATGTCTTGTGAAGCGTATAGACTCAAGTACTATATCCTAGGCCCACTTGATTATACAGTCTAATACAAAAAAACCATTACACTCTCCCCTCCTTTAAAAAAATAATCTGGGGGGCAGCTAGGTGTCACAGTGGATAGAACACAGGACCTGGATTCAGAAGGACCCGAGTTCAAATCCAGCCTCAGACACTTATTAGCTGTGTGACCCTGGGCAAGTCACTTAACCTCCATGACCCTGCCGTGTCCCGTCCCCCCCCCCCCCAAATCTGAAGTACTTCTTTGGAGTGATCTCATCAATGTGGACATTCCAACTCCAAAAGTATAGAGCCTAACTCATCCTAATGTCATTCTGCATAACATTTGTGCATGTCTTGCCATAAATTCCCCACAGCAGATTCATCGCACTGGCTGGGAATCTCCCTGTAGGCCTCTGAGCATTATATAGCCACTTGCCAGATGGCTCCATGTTATGGTGTCTGGGCTCCAGGCTCTATTTCCATCTGGAACTGAAGGTCCCAAGCCCTATGATCCTGGGCTCTTACCTTAACCTGCCTGGTCTCAGGACCATCAAGTCACTTCTTGGTCTTCTCTGTGACATGCTACCCCCCATATAACCCAACCCCATTCTAGCTGAGAATGATATTCAAAACAGCACTGCCATTCCTAATGACATGCCAATCAAGTGTCCTATGATTGCAATCACCATCCACTCTGACTTCCCTATTACCACTCACTCCCCTACCTGTTGTTTTCCCCTCTTAACAATGTTAAGTTCCCTTTAGAGAGACTGTCTTGCTTACTTATATTTTCATCCCCAGCACTTAGCACAGTGCCCAGCACATGGTAAGCACTTAACAAATGCCTTCATTCATTTACTCATGTACCAGTAGAGTTTTCAGGCTGTCTGTTACCCCTTGCTCTAATTATATGATCAGTCGAATTTCTTATTTGATCACATATCTCTTTGATGATTTACATGGATTGTGTACCATTAGATGCTGCCCCATTAATTATACCTTGATGTCAACAGCAGACTCATTATACCGTCTGATCCACAAGTATGGCCATAGGTGTAAATAATTCTTTAAACAATGCTTTTTAGTTTGGACTCCATATTTTTCCATTTATCCTTTTAAAAGATAACATTATGACTAATTGCATCTATTGTATGAGGACCAGCTCTGTTTGCCTCTTAGTGGTGAATAATTTGGCCATGGAAACTCATGAAACAACACACAAAGCAGATCTACATCATGATGGCAGCAGAGTAGTAGAAAGAGGAAGAAATGGTACTAAGAATTAGATGCTTTAGACTTTCTACAGATACCAAGTAAATTACTGTTATTTACTCACAGAATCTCAGAGTTATAAGGAACCCTAGAGGCTCCCTAGTCCCATCCAGATCTGAACAAGCCATAGCTCTCTTCAACATCCAATGTGTTTATCTAGCTTTTGGCTGACGATCACTAGTGAAGGGGAAGCAACTATTTTCTAAGGAAGGCTACTGAGGGGAAGAGAGAGTATTGAATAGTTTTAATTGTTAGGAAGTTTTTTTCTTTTATCTAGTTGAAGTTTGCCTCTCCACCAAATGTACTATTATTCCGATTTCTGTCCAAAAAACCAAATCTAATCTTTTTTTTTTCTACATAATAGTCTTTTCAAATAAATATTCGTTGAAAGCTATCATGTTCCCCCTAATTCAGATGCCAAGTCTGGATCTGAGTCCTGAAGGAAAGGCCTAGCACCACTCCAACATGGGTCTCGAGTCAAGACTTGTTACCACACTAACCTCTGACATAAATGACCATGGGCAAATTACTTAACCCTGCTGAGTCTTAGTTTTTTTAGCCCATTTTATAGGGTTGTTGTGAGGATCAAATGAGATAATGTAAATAAGGAGCTCTGAAAACCTTAAACATTTGTTTCCAATTTCTAAGTAATTCCTTGTCCATGACCAAAAATTTCCCTCTAATATATGATGACTCAACTGCTAAATACTCTTTGGTGTAGAATTTAGTGTAGAATTTAGTGTAGAACTGTCTACATGTTTATTTACTCCATCAGAGAACTCAAGTAGATTAGTCAATACTAATACTTTTATTCCTTTCCCTATACTCACAAAGTGATAATGTTCAATTAACTATTCAATGATCCTGTGTTTCATTATAAATTCCAGAAGTTTGCTCCAAATAAGAAGATATCTCAATAATATAGTTTTAGGATCTACTTTTGGATCCTTTGCCTAGATAGGAGTCACTATGGTGACAATATGTCAGACCTCTGACATAACGATTAATTGTAATGACACATTTTCACCAACAGTTCCACAACAAGAGGCAAAGTGACCAGGTAAAAAAAGTGATGACTTTTGGAATAAGAACTTCAGTGCAAATCCCAAGCTTGGCCACTCGCTACTTTCCTAAACCTTAGGATTCTTCTCTGGAAAATGAAGGGGTTGGAATTGAGACAACCATGAATGTCTTTTATAGCTATAAATCTATGATCCACTACTAATTGTTTCCTCAAGTTCCTTCAAAAATCTTAGAACATTTTTGGTTAATCCCTCATCATACTATTGTCATCAAGGGGTCAGCAACTTTTCAAAAGTATTTTGCCAAACGTTCTTTCTTTTTCTTTTTCTTTTTTTGGGGGGTGGGGCAATGAGGGTTAAGTGACTTTCCCAAGGTCACACAGCTAGTAAGTGTCAAGTGTCTGAGGCCGGATTTGAACTCAGGTCCTCCTGAATCCAGGGCCAGTGATCAACCACTGCACCACCTAGCTGCCCCCAAACTTTCTAATCCATCATTTTACACCTTCCTCTCCTTTCCTTTAATTTTGACATAATAAAAAATTTCAACAAAACACCCTCCCCTCTTGAATCCTTTGCCTCTTTTCTTTAGATGGCCCCCACCATGGGTCAGTCAGCCCCACTGATCACCTTCATTCTTACTTAATGAAATCAAACTGACTGGGCCAACTACCATGCTCTTTATCCTCATCTAGGCCCTCATAACTGCAATGCCATCTTTTATACATCTCTGAATATTTGCTGATCACATTTTACAGAGAGGAATAATCTAAAGCTTTTTTCTTAATCCCTTGATTCCAATTTTATCTCCCCTCTTTCATGCATCATTAGACAACAATTTTACAAGCCCACTGAGAACAGCTATATGATTGGATGGAGATGTCCTCATCTCCAATTGCTCTACAATACAAAATTTCTCCATGAGTTCAATCTCTTCCTTTTCTCTAGCCTCAGGGAATGAATTGGCATTGCTCCTGACCAGGGCTCACCCTTTTATTTGTGCCCTAGATGCCCTTCTCTCTTTTAGGATGATACTTAACAACCTCATTTTCATCTTCTACCTCTCCTCATCTGGCTCCTCATCCTCCACCCAAATACAATTGTAGATCTCCTCTGACCTTAAAAGACAAAAATACTTTGCTTTTCTCAACCACTTTAAGCTATTATCCTTTATCTCCTCTCCCCTTCCCTACGAGATTTCTGGAATAAGTACCCTCCATTTGTTTCCACTTGCCTTTTACTCACTAATGATTTAACTAATACAATCTAGCTTCCATACCCACTGGTTCAATGAAACTGCTCTTTGAGGTCACTAATACCCACTTAGCTGTTGAAGTCAATGGCTTTTTCTTAGTTCTCTTCTTCCTATCTCTTTCTTCATAATGATCCCTTCCATTGACTTCTGTGACACTGCTCTCTTAGTCCTTCTGTCTAATCACTTCTCTCTATCTTTCCTCTAGTTTACCTTCCTCAAACCACAACATAGCACCATACACTAACTCTTGGGCTATTTCCTAAAGGGGCTGTTTATATTGATCTATAAACAAAGACCAAAAACAATTTATAGGTTCAAATAAACCCAGATATCATTTATAGATCCAAAATAAATTATGAGGTCTGATCTTGGGTGTTTTAGGATAGCAGTAAGTAGAAACAATTAAAACCCTGAAAACAAGTGTTCTCTATCTAGGAAAGAATAACATTACATTTGATAAAAGTGTTTTGCCCTTATTGTGAGACATACAATATCCTCCTTAGTGAAAAAAAGTTGCATTACCACTTGAAAGGTGAAAGTCAACTTCAGTGTTTAAAAATAAAGATACCTTGCCATTCATCTTTGATTTGGTCTCTGACATTCAAATTGATGGTAACATCTGCACGCACCCGGGTTGGCCAATTTTCACCAATGTTGGGTTTGGCAACTTCAACTACAGTGAAAGCCACAATGGGCTGAGCCATTCGAGCCCAACCACCAAACACCACACCTCCATACTCGGACTGCCTGAAAAGCAAGAGGTTGAAATGATTAATTACACTGGCAACAGTCATACAGAACTTAACTTTTTCTGAACTCCTAGAGTAGTAAAACAAATTATGACCATCACAGTCTTAATCCTGAGTATAAAACATTTCATAAAATTTCTCATCTCAGTCTAAGTATCTTCCACTGTGCTATTGCTTTCATTATCATAATAAGCTTCAAAAGGAAATGTTTAAGAAAAAGGAGAAAAAAGCAATATGAGGAGAAAAACCCTTCTATGTAAGAAAGGGTGTTCATAGAAGTGAGTCATAATATTGTTAAAGGAAATAAACCAATAAGACAATGTGTGTGAATTTCTCCTTTATTTAATGCCAAATAAACTTCTATTTAAGAAATGTCATTAAGTTCTTAAACATTTTAAATGGGTACTAATAATACTCAGAATCAAAGAACTGAATAGCAAGGTAACAACTTTTTTCCGTTGCTTCTATTCTTTATTGACAATGGAAGCTATAATGTAAAATCTGCAGAAGCCCCTTCTTCAGTAAGAAAAGGGTGACCAACAATGACATGCTCAAGAACATAGAAAACCTGTGCCCTTAGTGTCATCAACAGTAATAGTGATCCTTTAAAAGTACAAAGCCATAACACCAAAGGGGGGGGGGCAGTGCTCAGGAATGAAAAATTATCTCTGGGATCCAATAACAACACTGGTGTCTAAGAAAATTTCTTAAGGACTAGTTCATAGAGTGCTTAAATACCAGTGGAACCACTCCCATATTCCCACTTTTAAAATGTGATGTTAAAAATAGAGATTTCTTATGATCCAGATTATCCTCCCTTGCTGGCTGAGCAGTCTCAAAACATGGTCTTTACAAGTGCCAGATATAAATATATTTTCCTAAGTTTCCATCTTCAATATTCATGAATATGAAAGGAGACTGGCACCATTAAATTTCATCATTTTTATAGAATTGTACTGGACAACCAGAATCAATGAGTTAAAATTCTCTTACAAATGTGAATGAATCCTCTTCAAAAGTATTATTTTCTTTGCCAATATAGTAATTATTTTAAAATAATATCTAAAACTCTCCTTGATTAATAGAACACAAGACTGGTGGATTTAAGCAAAAATTGAGTGAATCACTGACAAATTGTAATTTAAATTCAATGTCTGAAATATGCCTATGACTTGACTCAAAATCAGGACCCACCAGCTCACTACCGTGACATAAACTTGGGGAAGTTGCTCTACAGGAGGCTCAATATCCCCCTCCCCCCACCATCACATTAATAATGGGCAACAATTGCAGCAGCAAAACTGTGGGCAGGGAGCAACAGATCAAATGGGTATACAAATTTCCACTGCCAGCCGCATTTCTGCCTACTGACTCAACTGATTATTAAGTCAAAAATACTTTCCTTTAAATGCTATGCTTTATGGTCTCACCCAGAATAACTTTTCACACAATAATTAATGGAAAATATAAGGCTATGTATGAAGGGCAATAAGAGAAAAAACAGAATATGATCATAAATAGCATTTATATTATTATCATCAGAAAATAATGGAAGTTACTTGAATCAGTTTACAAGCAAACAAATTTAAGCTAAAGAGTGTTCTAGTATATACAAGGTATAATCTAATGAAGCTATTTCTATGTGAACTTGTGCACTCTCATGTTTATCGATAGGAATGTCAGTCATATTTAGGAAAGAGAACAGAAACTACTTATTCAGGGGATATATTGGGTGACAAGTAAATAACTTTATAAAATATTGTGCTATAAGAAATGACAAGCAGGATGATTTCAGAAAGGCCTAGAAAGACATATAAATTGATGTATAGTGAAGAGAGCAGAACCAAGAGAACATTGTGCACCGAGACTCCAATATTGTTTGATGAAGAACTGTGAATGACTTAATTATTCTCAATACAATGATCCAAGACAATCCCAAAGGACTATTGATGAAACATATGATCCACCTCCAAAGAAAGAACTGATATTGATGGAACACAGACTTAATTATTCTCAATACAATGATCCAAGACAATCCCAAAGGACTATTGATGAAACATATGATCTACCTCCAAAGAAAGAACTGATATTGATGGAACACAGACTAAAGCTGCTATTTTTCACTTTATTTCATTTTTTTCTTTTATTCAAGTTTTCATATACAAAATGACTAATATGGTAATGTTTTCCATAATCGTACAAAAAAAATGATGTCACACTTTACAAATTATAAATTTCGCTTTCAGGGTGGAAAAAAGTGGCACCTTAATTTACAAATTCCTTTGGAACAAATCTTTCTTTATATGAAATCAGCAGCATTTAAGTAAAGATAAAATCTTGATAAATCATATAAACCAGAGAATTTTATGTTAGCCATAGAAGAAAAGGCTTCTAACTTTGCTCAGCTGCTAAAGGCCTAGCCCCAAGAGCTATCGGCAATGTCGGAACACATACATGTCCCTTCATCACTGGAGTCACCTGCTCTAGTTCCATCTCTTGACTAGTCTCCTCCTTTCAGATCTTTCCACAGCCTTCACTACCCCTTTGCCCTCCAATTTTAACACTGCCCCCAAGTAAATGGAAGATGTGAATCTAAAGCAGTAAAACCTTAATTCTTTCTCTTCGTCCTAGGACTTTCAGATATGTCTTATATTTTCTGTAACCTGATACTTTATATAATGAATTTTTACAATATTGATTCATTCCTCCCACCTCCATCTGATACCTGAGAACTAATTCCTATGCTCCTATATCACTTCCAAATCTGGTTATGAAGTCAGTGTATAAGAAAAAATAGCACTGGAAGGGGTCCTCTTAGTTTAAAAGAAACGTCAATGTACTAACCAAGGCTTCATTCTGCTGACTCCATCCTCGATGTCCTGTCTTATTTCATAAGTTGACTCTAACCGGAACAGATTGAAGTTTCTTAGCAGGTAGTCATGAAGAGTCAAAAACTGCAAATTTAGCTTAGGAAGAGCCAGACAACCTAAAAGAGAAGACAAAAGGCATTGATGTATCTTCTGTTTTACTTCTTATAAAAATATCACTGATAACATAGCGCAAGACTTTGTTCATTTGTATGAAAGAAAAAGTGAATCTGACAGCCCTTAGGAATTACATGCAGAACAAAAAAAGAGTCTACAATTTACTGATTCTGTGAGTTACAGCCACCAGAAAATAGTAACTGGTTTACCATGAAAATTAACTTTGCTGATTTTATTGGTAGAGAGAACACTTCGATAACAAAACTCCCTTTTTCCAATGCAAAGCCATCCCTGTTCCTCACCTCAGGAGTTGTGTCTGGCCCAGAAAAGCTAAGGGATAAATGGGCAGCATGTTTCAGAGATGGCTCTAAACCTAGGTCATTCTGATTCTGAGGCTGGCCTTTTATCCAGTCTGCTTCACTGCCTCTCAGGAAAATGAGTACATTACAAAAAATTCTGTTTTTCAAGTGAGACTGACCTTTGAATATGGTTATAATCACTTAGAAACAGTTCCTGAACACCAATGGAGACCTATGGCCAGTAGAAAATTAGATGAGTTGACTTGCTGTAGTAGACTCGTCATACAGCTCTAAACTGACACAATTCCTTTCTTCTGAACACTTTTGTAGCTTTTAAGTTCCCCACTATCAACCATCTCTTGAATTAAGGCAAAAAAGTCTTTAGAACATTAAATGCTAAATGAATTCTAGTTCCCATCTAGCTAGCTAGCTAATTTGGAAAAGAAGCAACAATATGATCCAGGAACACAAATTCTCTAGAAATAAGACATATTTCAACTTTTAGATGATCCCGAATTAATGTTACAATAGCAATTTCATGCCTTTTCTGAAAGCTGCATAGATCTGTAAGTATACTGTGGGGGCAGCTAGGCGGTGCAGTTGATAGAGCACCGGCCCTGGATTCAGTAGGACCTGAGTTCAAATTTGACCTCAGACACTTGATACTTACTAGCTGTGTGACCCTGGGCAAGTCACTTAACCCCAACTGCCCAGCCCCCCCAAAAAAATTAAAAAAAAAAATACTGTAATTCCATGGCTGAAAAGAAGCTGAAGCTAACAATGGGTGCCAAGTGTAATAAAAGATTTGAAATTTTCATTTTACTGACTTGAGGATGATAAAAGAAAAGGACTGTTTAAAATTGACAAGATGAAGAGTACTTTTAGAAATGTGCTTTCAACTATATCAGAGGGTAAGGACAAAAACTAGTAATTTTAAGGAAAATAAACATTTCAGAACTTGCAAATCCAAATGAAGTGTTCCTTCTTCAAAGAAATCATCTTCAGAGCTTTATACTTGTCTAGCTGGCACTGTTTAAAATACTGATAAAATGCCTCCTTTGGAATTGTTAAGGGTTAAAATTCTAGCTAAACTGTCTAAAATATCTAATGAGTGGTCGCCAATCAATTACAAGCTTTAGCAAGAGTTAGACTTTTAAGCATTTATTAAGGAGAATAAGAATTTGGTAAAGAGAGAGAGAAAGGCCTAGATTCCTATCTATTAAAGGGAGAGCACATTTCTAGCTCCCTTCTCCGCCAGCGTCCTCAGGAAAAAGCCCCAGAGTCAGCGCCAGTCTCTTCCTTCCTCCTCCCACTAGTCCGCGTCATTTCCTCCCGCCAAAGAAAAGACTCCTGGTCTTGCCCTCAAAGACCTTCGCTTCATGGGCAGAACTCTTCTACAGTAAGTATCCAGCAGGTGGCGTTATTCCAATCGTTACAGAATTGACTTCAGAGCCTATGTCACATAGGATTCAAAGGCTCTATGAAAAAAGAAAAGGGCCTCAGAAATTATTCAGTCCTCCTTACTGTTAACTTTACAGAAAAAGGAATGAAGGCCCAGGGGGAAAAAAAAGACTTACACAAAAATAATAATGATGATGATGATAAGTGAAATTTATATAGCTCTTACTATGTGCCAGACATTGTGCTAAACATTTTACAATTATTATCTCATTTAATCCCCACAACCCTGAGAGGTAGGTGCTATTATTATTTCCACTTTACATATAAGGAAACTAAGGTTAAACAAATAAGTAGGAGACCAGATATTTTAACCTAAGTGTTTTGACTCTTAAGACCAGTGTTCTTTCAACTGTACCATGCCCTCAGAAGGGGCAAATCTTCATCCTTGGTGAATTTAATTTTTTTAAAAACTCTAAACAACACAAGCTAAGTCTGGCGAATAAGATGGCTGATCAAACTGGCTAATACCAACTTGGATTAAAAACAAAGCATACCTATAAAACAGCACATTCTCTTGCATGCCTTAAAAACCAGAGTTCCAAAAGCTATCTTGGACAATGAAAAATAAATCAAACATATTAAGTCTTCTCAGGATCATAGGCTACACCTAGAACTGACTTCAGAGGCCATCCTATCTAATCATCTCACTTTGTGGTTTAGGAAACTGAAGCCCAAGTTGGTTAAGTGACATGCCCAAGGCCACACAGTTGGGAAGCATCAGAGGTGGGACTTAAAAGCCAGATCCTCTGATTCCAGAGCCCATGCTAAGCTAATTGTTATGAAGAATTGAACTCATTTCAATATATGTTTGAGTAGCATTGTTAAAAGGCAAGTTAAATTTAATAAATATCTTAGTCTCACTGTATCAAGTACTTTCTAGTTGTCAGAGAGAATTATGAGAAGCAAAATAATTTTCTTGATTATTAAAATAAAACTCTATTTCTGGGTTCCATTTTTAAACCAAATCCCTCTACTTTTTCTTTGCACATACCTTCCCCAGAATAATATTCAGTTGGGACAATATTTTCATCCCAAATAATTTTCTCAGTTGGATACAAAGGCATCTGGTTAAGCTGCTGAATTTGAGAAATACGACGTTCATGACGGGATACCTATTTTTAAAAAAAGTATATTTGTTAATAAGAATCAATCCATTAGAAATCAAAGAAAAAAGGCTTTCATGTCTGTAAACCATTATAGAACTATGTAATATACAATATTTCATTTTTTCTCTTTTCAAATATATATAATTCTTTTAATCAAAAGTGAGAAATACATTAGTAACTTTTCAATATTTGAGATGAATTTTAAGATTATCAGGGTCTTTTTCTTCTTAATGAGTAAGACAGGGAAAAAAAATGAGTATTTAAAAATCAATCCCAAAGATTAAAATAAGTTGAGTCAAGAAACCTTTATTTGAAATCCATACTTATTTATCATTAAATGGCTTTATTAAAAATATTCTAGTCAGAACAATTCTATTTTCTCTTATGGAATGGAATCTACTACTGACAGCAACAGTTGTTAACAACTTAACTTAATATGGCAGACTTTAAAATATCAGTAAATAGCCAAAGTAATTTTTAGAAAGCAGTTAATGTGAAAAGAATGACTTGGCAATAGGAAGAGAATGAAGCAGTTTTGTTCCCCAAGATCATATTACCCCCATCTGAGACAATATATCAATAGCAAAACATTTTACATGTGTTTAATATACTTTTACTTTACAAAAAAACTATACTAAGGATTTAAAAACCCTTCAAGGAATTCTACCAAGAGTAGCTTAAACACCTGCCACAAAGGCTTAAACATTTGTCACTGAATCATTAGACAGTTTTTTGGAACTAACATAAAAATTAGCTCTGTCTTCTTGAGGAACTCAATATATTAGTTTTCTCCTGAAATAAAAATTGTTAAAAAGTTACATTAAAATTGCTAGCTTGGAACCAATTTCTCCATTATTTTGGGGGGGAGGGTGGGGGGGTGGCTGGCAAGTTTATTGAATGGGTGTTGCAGTGAACTCCAAGCTCAGTACAAGAAGCAAAATGATAAACAAAGTAAGAGCTGTTCCTGAGACCCACCCAAGAAGGGTAACCCCCTACCTCCATGGGGAGGCTTCCCAAAGCCCCTTCCAACCCCAGCTTCTCCAGGGAGAGATTGTCAGGAAAAACTAAGCCTACTTCCAAACTGTCCAAAGAAGACAGCCCTTCAGACCATGGGGGTCACAATTTCTCACAGCAAGTGGGTGACCATAAAATCTTAGGTTGAAAAGACCCTTAAGTGGTCATGTGGTTCAATGTCTTACTCCATGTAGGATCAACAACAATATATATTCCTGACAGGGAGTCATCTAGCATCTGCCTGAATACTCCAAATTATAGGAAATTTACTACCTCACAAAGTACCCAATTTCATTTTTGGTCAGCTCTACATGTTGAGATGTTTATGCTTTTCCTGACCTGATATTTTATGTGTCCTTATAGTGTAAATCCACTGGTCCTAGTTCTCTCTCTCTGGAACTCAACATAAAGTCTAATCTCTCTTCCATATGACCAAAAAACAAAACAAAACAAAAAAAACCCCTTCAAATAGTTAAAGACAGCTATCAAGTCACTATCTTACTTTTTCTTTCTCCTCCCCTCTCCCATAATTCTCTTCTAAAGACTAAACTTGAGTTCCTTCAAATATTTCTTAAAACAAGGTTTTGAGAAACCTCACTATCCTAATCACCTTCCTTTGAAGGTGGAACCTGGACCCTTTGAATATGGTACCCCAGAACTACCCTGATTCTGTACAAAATACTTTTATGATAGTCCACTTCCATTGAAGTTCTCTGCCCCAGTATCTCCTTGGGTGATGGAGGTGAACCTGAGTTATTAATGTGCTAACAAAGAGTAAGTTCTCCCATGTCCTACAAAGATGAAAAAGCTTAGAATATAGGATTATAGATAAGGAAAGATTCATTGCCAAAAAATTTGGCACCCATACCAATGAAGTCACAAACCTTTTTTTTTTTTTTAGTGAGGCAATTGGGGTTAAGTGACTTGCCCAGGGTCACACAGCTAGTAAGTGTTAAGTGTCTGAGGCCGGATTTGAACTCAGGTACTCTTGACTCCAGGGCCGGTGCTCTATCCACTGTGCCACCTAGCTGCCCCAGTCACAAACCTTTTGAAATAGTGAAGAATTTAGTTTAAAATTTGATTAAATTTTTAGACAATTATTTTACAATGCTGACTCATTCTAGGCTTATAAAGATGAATGAGGTTTCATCTTGAGTTCTCATAAAGAATGGTAGCATCACTAACAGAAATAGGAAAATTAGGAAGAATGAATTTAGGGAAAGGCTCAGTTTTTTATATATTGAGGTTAAAGTATTAGTGGAAATATCTAGATGAAGATACCAAGAAGGCAGGAGAGGAGAAAAAAACAGGATATTGTGTAAAAGGACAGGGCTAGGGGGCAGCTAGGTGGCACAGTGGATAAAGCATTGACCCTGGATTCAGGAGAACCTGAGTTCAAATCCAGCCTCAGACACTTGACACTTACTAGCTGTGTGACCCTGGGCAAGTCACTTAACCCTCATTGCCCCGCCCCCCCATCCCCAAAAGAAGACAGGGCTGGAGTCCTGTAATGTTATCACTAAAAACTTCCTTCAAGGTTAACAATAATTCATTACTCAAGATACTTTAAGTATAGCTATAAACTCATTCAGCTGTGTCATTAATCTGTCTATCATTAACCTCCATCCTGTCCACAAGATTATCAATGAAGACTTTGTCAAATGCATTGATGAAATCCACACTATTTCTACAGCATTAACCTAATCTACAAGTCTATTAACCCTACCAAAAAATAAAAATAAAAAAAGGAAGTTTAATTAGACATAACTTATGCTTAGTAAAACTGAGGTAGGCTGGTAATAATCACTTCATTTTTAAATGTTCATAAACTCTATCTGTACATGCCATGTAGCAGTTTAAAGAGGTGATTGGGTAGATAATGAATAAATGAATGAATGAAAAACCTGTTTATTGAGCATTCCTTTAAGATAAGCACTGTACCAAATTAATAATGCTGAAATTTCAGAAAGGTTATAAATTACTAGCTTTATATTTAGCTTATCTAATTATTGCTAATAATTTCATTAGCTCAACATCTGCAAGAGAATCAAAAATAAAAGAAAAAAGACTTGAGCCATTATTTTAAAATATAATTTACAAATTATATATATTTATATGTGTGTGTGTGTGTATGTATATAAAACTTACCAGCAATTCCAGAAGAAATTCCTTGTCAAAAGTTGTGTCTTCCTTTTCAGGGAGGGCAGGCAATAAGCAGAGATATGATGCCACCTGGTGGAGTGTGTTTGAACTGCAACATACAAGCATAAAATATGGTAATCATTATGTATTGTGCTTAAAATGCGAAGAATGCATATTGCCCAGATTATGACATGCTGATATATGGGCAGCCCCTTCACTTAATTCATTAATTCATACATGTTAGACAGTCACTGAACACTGACAATGGTCTGTTGGTAGAACTGAATACCAGTAAAGGAAGGTTTGGACTGCACTTAGAAAAATACAAAGAGCTTTCAATAATCCCACATTCTCCCTTGCTGCAAGAGCCTAATATTCTCCTGGTGATGTTACAGGGGTGAAAATAATGGAACAGCATGCTTTCTGAAGAATGAAAATTATAGGTAGCCCAAAGGAATAACGCATGGTGAACAGTAAGTATAAACAAGTTGTGGCATATTGTTGGGTGCTTTGCCTCAAAGACCATTATACATGGAAACTTGGATCATGGTAACAAGAAAACTCTTTTAAGGGATTAAGATAAAATCATGAACAAAGATAGCAATATCTAAATATGAAGCTGATGATAAAGGGTATCTGCCCAGTGAAGAGGACAGGAACTATACAAATGCATGACAATTACTATGTCCAATAGAGAGCAAACAATAACAGAGGTAAGACATGGAGGACCAATGACAAAGTGATATTTGGGTAGGAATAAGGTGCAGTGCTATCAAGCTCTACCAGTAGGAAGTGCTGTCAACAGGAAAGGAGTAGAAATAAGGCTATAGAACTATGAGCTGATCCCCATAGTTTTTTTTTCTTTTTTTTTTTTGGTGAGGCAATTCGGGTTAAGTGACTTGCCCAGGGTCACACAGCTAGTCAAGTGTCTGAGGCCGGATTTTAACTCAGGTCCTCCTGAATCCAGGGCCGATGCTCTATCCACTGCGCCACCTAGCTGCCCCTGATCCCCATAGCTTTTTGCAAGAGCTACTCTGAAATCAATAAATGTGTAAATATCTGAGCATTTCAATGTTACTCTATAAATCTGGATCTCTTACACGACATGGTATAGAGGTCATATCAAAAATGGATCCTAGAGCTAACAAATATAAACAGTGTCTTGTGTCTAAGATGTAGCATAAAAGACACCATCAAATCACAGATGTGCAAGAGGAGATGGGCTGCTCATGTATTGAGAACAAGGGAGAGTAGAGGAAAAGCCAAAATGTTTCAAGAGTAAATCCTCCATGGCATAGTTGTGGACATGCACGAATAAATCCCATAGAATAAAAAGTACAGATGATGAAAGGGCTTCAGTCTGCATTGGTGATAAGATTACAGTAGTCTTAATCCTGAAGAAAAAGTACAAAAGACATTCTGAGAGAAGAGCTTTAGTTAGGAACTAAGCAACACTCACCAATACCTATTTTATATCTCTAAAATTAGGAAAAATCCCTATCTTAAGGCAGGCAATGAGGTAGTGGAAGGAACACTGGCTCTAATATTGCCAGGATGTTTGGGTTCAAATCCTTCCTCTACCATTCACTACTTCTGTCATGTTGTGCAAGGCCCTTAGCCTGCCTTAACCTCAGTTTCTTCATTGGTAAAATGTTAAGGGTGGGGCAGCTAGGTGACGCAGTGGATAGAGCACCAGCCCTGGATTCAGGAGGACCTGAGTTCAAATGTGACCTCAGACACTTGACACTTACTAGCTATGCGACCCTGGGCAAGTCACTTATCCCTCATTGCCCTGCCCCCCCAAAAAAAATAGTTGGGGTTAGATTAGATGGTTTCTGCAGTAACTTGCAGCTCTAAATCTATTATCCTATGCCCACTCTCCTGAGGGGGGATGTAAGGAGCAAAAATAAACATATCTACAAACTGGAAAGCATCAAACAAATATGTTTAAAAGGCAACTTAAATGAATATTGGTGCTTTTGATATCATTAAATATTGGACTTGAAAAATAGAAAAATAAAAAAACAGTCTTACTAATGTTTATTTCTAAATAATCATGTATTCAAAAAGCAAATCTCTTACTATCTTAAATACACTCTATGTCTAATTCACATCTGAACATCAAAACCACAAAATTCCTTCTTTCATTTTAAATGGCCAATGACCAAAACCAAATTTTCTCCAGAATTCATGACTAAAAGCAGGAATATTTTTACAGGTAGCTAATAACTGCCTGAGGATATTATAGTGATCATCTGTTTGCAAGCATTGAAAATTCAGTATGTTATATCTTTATCAACCTCAATGAATATTTGTCCTATGTCTAGAGTGTATACAGCACAGGTTTCACAAAAACACAAATGACATAAGTTCCAGTTTACTGTCTGTGACCCCTATCTTGTGGAGAGCATAAAGCCTGGAAAACTCTACCTTACAGTTAGGAGACAGAAAAAAAGGATAATAAAAAAATTCCCACAAAACAGGAATAATGTATAATCTTAACCTAAATGAAATGAAAATACAATCTTGGAACAAGAGATGTCACTAACTGTAGAAGTGAAAGACTGATTCCAAATAAAAAAGCAGGAACCTAAAGTGATATTAGTATAATCTTAACAATGGTTCCGCACATCCTAGGAGCTTAATAAATGTTAGCAAAATCAATGAAAATAAGAAATTAAAGGGGGCAGCTAGGTGGCGCAGTGGTAAAGCACCAGCCCTAGATTCAGGAGTACCTGAGTTCAATTCCGGCCTCAGACACTTGACACTTACTAGCTGTGTGACCCTGGGCAAGTCACTTAACCCCCATTGCCCTGCAAAAAAATAATTAAATAAATGAATAGATAGATAGATAGATAGATAGATAGATAGATAGATAGATAGATAGATAGATAGATAGAAAGAAAGAAAATAAGAAATTAAAAGCAGTAAAATACAATTAAAATTTAGGCACAAAAGCATAACAACTATATTACATAAAAAACCATTCTCTTTCTTTAACTTACCTAAGAGGTCCAAAAAACTTTAATAAAGATTCACGAGTATCCACTGCTGCCACATTTGAAAGGGCAAAATCATACAATTCAGGGAAATGTGCAAAAGCAGCTCTCTAGAAAAACACCAACAGAAATCCCAACAATTTTAATATATTGATAACATTTACTCTCAAAAGTTCACCATTTCCATACTTAAGTAAAACGAAATGCATAGCAAGAAAATTAAACTACAGAGAGTGACAGTATCTTTAAATAACCAAACAGTTCAATTTAGTTATTTATGAAAGGTAAGAGCATACATTATATACACATTTTATCATTACAAATATATATAAATTTTATCTTTAAAAAAAAGTGTTTCCTAAGATTTAGAGAGGAGGGAATGATGAAGCTTCACCTGTAAGAAAAATCACTGCCTTTTTCTTTACACATCAAAATTAGAAATATCAAAGGTTCAGGCGGCCCTTAAATTGCTGGCAAGGTAATTGTTTCCCCCTTAATATTGCAAGCAAGAAACCTACCCAAATTTTAGAGCTATGACCCAAGCTTAACTATCTAGGGCATATACATGTGGAGCTAATGCACTAAAATTACCTGTAAGGAAGTAATTCTATCATAGTGAATTGTTGTCATCTCGTTTTCTGTCAAAGCATTCCCAGTTTGGTCATTAATTTCAAAACCAGTGTAGAATTTAAGCACATCCAAAAGCTGAAATGAGACATTTAAATTAATGAACTGTGTGATCAGAACATATGGCAAAAGCAAAAACTAACATTATGCCTTCTGTGAACAGCATTCCCCATCACAAAGTCCATATATATAGCCTTGGGGAATACCTACACTTTGAAGAAATCCACTGAAATCAACACTCAAAAATAAAACTAAAACATGTTCCAGACTGAAAAGTAGCTTGTGACCAGCTTTACAAACAATTGAATGAAAGCATTGCTAATGGTCCATTTAATCTGCATATTCAATTCTCCATGTAAGAAATTCTAAAACTGGAATAATAAAATTGAGACTTTAAATTCCTGAAACCAAACAGTTCTAAATTTCAATGAAAGAAAGTTTCTAAAAATATAACACTAAAGAGTACCACTGGGTCCACTTACTCTGACCAGAACTACGAAAGGACTTTGCTGATTGATGGTTATGAGATGTCCAAATGGAAATTTCTCTCCTACTTGGCGATGCTTAAAGTGCTATATTAGCAGTGGCCTGGCAGGGATGGGCATTATCTTAGATTCTATGTGGTTCATTCCTCACCTCAAGCCACTGACTGAAGCCTGACTAGTTTCTGTGGCTCATGGAACATTCCTCTGCACTTTCACTGATAGAAACAACAAAAGAGTTGTACTACATAATGATGACACATACTAGGTCCAAGACAGAGCTTTTATTCAGTTGTACAGTATGGCAGCTCATGAGTCTGTAGCAGGTTATCACATGGCAATTTTTTTTTTTGGCATTTTTTTGGCAATTTTTTTTTTTGGCGGGTCAATGAAGGTTAAACAACTTGCTCAGGGTCACACAGCTAGTAAGTGTCAAATATCTGAGGCTGGATTTGAACTCAGGTCCTCCTGAATCCAGAGCCAGTACTTTGTCCACCCACTTCATTATCTAGCTGCCCCATCACATGGCAACTTAAATTAGAAAACATATCCCCTCAAAATCAGAAAAATTGGAAATGAATTAGATTTATGTTTCCAGAACACTCACATCATTGCCCACTTGTTTCTATATCAATACTATAAGAAGGAAAAATTTGGTGTTGATACAACCTTCTATCTTGTATAAAAAACACCAGAATATCAGGGGGTGAATCTCAATACTTCTCCTTCTGTCCTGAGAATGTATACCAATGCTCCCAGGTAATTTCATCACCAAAACAGTGGGAACAGAAGGGTATGGCAAAGGTCATTTGAAATTATTATTGTCTTCTGTATTCTCCTGTTGCACTATAATTAAATGAGGAATGGGAACAAAGATCCCAAATTAGAATGTAAATTAATAGGAAAATCCTATGCAATTTGCAGATATTCACTCTAGAGGGGAACCAAAGTGGATGGTGCTAGGTTTGGAGTCAGGAAGACCTAAGTTCAAATATGGCTCACAGAAATCTCTACTAGTGTCACCCTAGGCAGGTCACTTAACTTCGTTTGCCTCAGTTTCCTCACCTGTAAAATAAGGATAATAATAGCACCAACTCCTTTTGAGAGGATCAAACGAGATAACCATTTTAAAGCACTTAGCAAAGTTCCCAACATAAGCACTACATAAATGTTAGCTATTATTTTTGTGGTTGAGTCAGCATGTAAAGAGGGTATCTATTCTGTACGGTATGGGAGATTTTTCATTTTAAATAAAACTGAGAAGTATACCAATAAGATAAATATTTCAATAATTCAATGGACCTATGATCTTAGTGATTTGTATACCTCCAATGGTGCAGGATGTTTTATCATTTGGGGCAACTGTTATCCATGTCCTCCCAAAATCCTTTGCTGGGGGGCTACCTAGTATGTTAGCATCCTTCCTGTAAGTCTTTTTACATTACAAGGGTAACAAGGCAGCGTGCCAGCCACTCATCTTTACTCCTTGCTCTCAGTACATGACTAGTCTACCTCCTTTTTCTGGATATATGACTCCTGTATGAAATACTATAATTTGCTTTTCCAATGTGTATGTCTACATTGTTCTTAGGATGACCCATAATTCTGATTTGATTCAACAAGCATTTACAAACACCCTCTATGTGTCAAACACAGTGCTAGATAGCAGAGGTACAAAGACAAAAACAAAACAATCCTAGTATTCAAATTGGTTAAGTAAAGCATTTCTCCCATTGGAGAAATGATTCAGCAAAGGCTTCCTGTAGGAGATGACACTTAAGACAAGCCTTTAAAGGAGCTAGGGATTCCACAAAGCAAAGGTAAGTGATAGAAAATTTTATGTACAGGGGACAGCCTTCTGCAAAGCTCAGAAGCATTCCTGCTATCAAATCTTTAAAGGACTTTTTATAATTGTAACAAATAAGCACAATGAGATCTTGTACTCTCTTCACCATTGAGTCAAATGTGATGTGAAAGATATGATCTGCTAGAGAGTGTATTTTGAGAAAGTCTATTTTGTCCGTTCTCATATTTTCATTGAAGATGCCCTTGAAACATGTGCAGAACATTCTCATAAAAATTCCTTACAGATAAGAAAGGAGACATATAGACAAGCAATTACTAATGTCTTGGGGTTTTTTTAAGTTGTTTTTTTTGTTTCCTACCTTTTTTGGTAGTAATATTTTTCCCCAAGTTTTCAGACTCTTCTTTTAGCTATCGTGATACACAATACCACCCTCAATGAAGAAAATAACCAATTAAAAAAACGTATAGATCTTTTCCAATTTGTCTTTCTCCCAGGTTTATGCTTACAAATATCTGAGTCATTAGACAGCAAGGTACTGGATTTGCAGTCAATAAGATCTGGGTTCAAATTTTGTCTCAAATGTTCACCATCTATGTTACTCTAGAAAAGTACTCAACCTCCCTCAACCTGAGTTTCTTCACCTGTAAAATGGGGATAACAGCAATGTGAGAATCAAATGAGAATATGTATGTAAAGTGCTCAGCAAACTTTAAGTCACTATTTAAACATGAGCTTTTAAAAAATTATTAATTATTATTAAGGTTTCATACAAGCTTCCTGGAATTTCATTTTTCCCTCTATTACTTCTCACCGTTTTATGAGAAAATAATCTTGTCATAGTGCAAACCATCCTTCTCCAAAATGCTTTGCAAATTAGTTTATACCCTAAACTTGTTTTGCCAGTGACTGCTATGACCTTCTGGCTAAATGAAGTGTGTGTACCCTACTGCCTGAGATAGCCTTTGTAGGAGGTTCTATTGTTCTCCTGCAGGAAACTTATTTCTACTGGTTAAATTTCGGCTGCAAATGGTGTAATGACAGCTGTATTGACACTTAATGGTGACTGTTCCTTTATCCATTTCCCACTTTTTGGCATTTCTAAATTAATTAGGTCAAGTCAAATCTATTTTATTTTCCCACCATATCTTCTCATTTTTATCTCTAATCCTAATTTAGTGTTGATTCTGATGTCTGGGCTAAAACGTTAAAAATCTCATTCAGAAATTATTGATATATTAGTAACCAATCCCTTTCAGTTGAGTCAATTTCATTTTTATGATGGTATTCTGTACTACTCCTATGCAGTGCAATCTTCTTCTCTTCTTAAGTATTTTATGATAGACTGGGATGAGGACTGTGTAAGCCATAGCTTTTAGCCTCTTTTCTTTCTTGACACTAATTCATATTATCTAATATATCTTTGACTGTCCTGATCTATACCCACCTTTGCACTGAAGCTTAGCATTAAAGTATAAACTGGTTACATTTGGATTATATGAGTTCTTCATAGAATTTCTCTACTTCTCACTGTCCATAAAAAATGCTGGTGCATAAACTGTAATTGTTTTCATAGTAGTTTTTTTTTTTTGCTTATTGCTGATGTTTTATGATTTTGTGGAAGATTTTTTATGTTTTATGAACCTTGTGGCTTTGGGGCACATGATAAAATTGACTTCTGTATTTGCCTCTCCAAGGAAGAATTTTAAGTCATCCTTCCATTTAGCTGCAAATTCCTAATATTTTGATTTCACTTACAGTGAGAATGTAAATACTGAAATGATTCCATTTTTACACTGGTTTGTCAATTCAATGGTCAATCGGATCTAATGTTTAAATTAGAGTTTAATTCAGGTTTATAGGCATTCTAGAAATCTTGACTTTTACCATCTACTGTCCATTTTCCTGCTACTTTTATTGCAAAAACGGAAGAGGAGTACATAGGATCAAAGCTCATTTTGTCCTTTTCTGTTTCATGGGTTGCCACATTCATCACCAAACATTCACCATATCATGAAGTTGCGACCAGTTGGGATGGTCTGGTTTTTAGAAAATAGTCAGAGTTACCAGGATGGCACTCAAAGCCTTTCCAACATCTACCACTTCCCAGGGCTTGTACTTCACTGGTATAGCCTCCTAGAACCCACAATTCCCTTCCACATCCCAATGAGGCACTGCATAAACCTTCTGTGGAGGACTCTGTCCAATATATCAAAATGAACCAAAATTCAAACCCTTAAAAAATAGAGAAAATCTCAATAATAATAATAATAAATTATGTTCAAGGACATCACAACTCACCTGGGAAAAAAGATGGCCATCACCTTCTCTATGAACAAGATTGGACAGGTAACAGTGAACCACAAGGTGGGAGTCATCTAATACTGTATTAAACCAGCGCCGTGTAGGGAGCAAGGCCTAGAATAAATACCACAGAAACAAAGTTTGTACATTCTCCACAGCTAAAGTAGAATTCTGGGGGCAGCTAGGTGGTGCAATGGATAGAAAACCAGGCCTGGAATTCAGGAAGACCCATCCTCTTAAGTTCAAATCCAGCCTCAGACACTTACTAGCTGTGTGACCCATGGCAAGTTTGCCTCAGTTTCCTCATCTGTAAAATGAACTGGAGAAGGAAATGGCAAACCGTTCTTTATCTCTGCCAAGAAAACTCCAAAAGGGGTCACAAAGAATCAGACAAGACTGGACTGAAAAAACTACTAAATAACCACCACAACAAAGTAGAATTCTAATGTTACTTAACAAGTGTTGTTCAAAACACACCATGTATCTTATCACTATCATGATACAAAAATTGACTTCATATGCCATTATTAATCACCACATAAATAATTTTTTTTTTTTAGTGAGGCAATTAGGGTTAAGTGACTTGCCCAGGGTCACACAGCTACTAAGTGTCAAGTGTCTGAGGCCGGATTTGAACTCAGGTACTCCTGACTCCAGGGCCGGTGCTCTATCCACTGCCACCTAGCTGCCCCATAAATAATTTTTAAAATACTAGTTCCTCTAACTTTTTTTTAGACAACTCTGGCAAAAATAAATTCCTTAACATCAACCATTTTGATGAATATATTCATCATGTACTTTTCCATAAAAAGTAGCCATGTGTGCATGTGTTATTATCTATAGCCATCATACATAGAAACAGACAGAGATAACGGTATAGATATCATCTGAGCTCAAGGACTGGGTACTTTTTACTCCAGTTTTGATAATCTGGGTTGTTTTTTTTTCCTATTCGGGAGACATTAATGACAGACAGCTCAGAGTGAAGCTGAAGTAATTAAATAGAATCACAAGTCCAATTAGGCTTCTTCCTCATTCTTAGAGACTTCTTACCTCTAGATCGACCACCAGTTCAATAAATCGTTCACAGTAATGCACTTTGTCCATAGTGAGGGTTTCTAGAAGAAACAAACATTATTTTTATTTTATTCTGCCATCATTCATATTCTGCTATGAAATTTACAGTTACTTTGAAACCTAAATGTCTGGATAATCTTTCAGATGGGGGGGAGGAGTTTAGAAAGTTGTTGTGATTAAGAGTCAAGTTATAGATCTCACCATAAACCTCAAATAAAAGAGATCTATTTCTTACACTTCCATGTATCCTCACTGATATATGTAATCTATAACATAAACTGCCTTTTAATTTCTTGAATCATCTTTTTCCCCCTCATCTATTAGCACCATATTCCAAAGAAATCAACTATACTTAGAAATCAGATTTAGAGAGGGCCTGGAAACTTGAGGAGGAAATGAAAAAATATAAACAATTCCATGCCATTTTTATTAACATTTCCTTCATTAAAGAAATTATTTTTGAAACTCTTATTTAGTTTTATACTTCATATTCTTCTTCCCCAAAGAATTCATTTAAGCAATCTTTTTGTTTTTAAATAATTGGTTTGTTTTGGGGTTTTGCGGGGCAATGAGGGTTAAGTGACTTGCCCAGGGTCACACAGTTAGTGTCAAGTGTCTGAGGCTGGATTTGAACTCAGGTCCTCCTGAATCCAGTGCTTTATCTACTGTGCCACCTGGCTGCCCCCTAAATAACTGTTATTTTTTTAACACCTTTAAAGGCAAAAGTACAAAATGCCAGAAAATAATTTAGACAAACTATTTTCCCAGCAAAAGTCATCCTGTCAAAAGTTTTGTCCACTAAAGGAGAAATAATTTTAAATCCTCCAATAGGAAATGTTTTTCTGAGGAGTCACCATCTAAAAATGCAGGTTAATTTATCATTCTACTGTTACACAAACTTTGATCTGAACATTTCATATGAGAAAATGCTATACATAAAATGCATTTGTAACCTTGCCAATTAACATTTATTCATTAGACCTAAAGGATTGCAAGTAGCAGACATTAAAGGCATGCAATAAAACCTAATTATTATTCCTTTTGCTTTAATTGTTATTTCTATTTTGGTTTTTTCTCACCAGAGCAAATGAATTACATCAAGAAGAAATGGAAGAATGAGTTATAGCTAAAGGGTAAGAAAGAACAGTTTCTGCTAATGGCTGTGTGTATGTATGGACTGCTGAAAATTTCTACAGGTCATCAACTTAAGTTAACTATAATATAAACTTTTAGTCTCCAGGTAGTTCACATACTTAAATCCTCAGAAACAGAGCAGCTAACCTTAGGCATACTCCATATTGTTAAGTGCAACTAGGTGGTACAGTGGATAGAGCACTGGCCCTGAAATAGGGAGGACCTGAGTTTAAATCTCACCTCAAACACTAGCTGTGTGACCCTGAGCAAGTCACTTAACCCCAATTCCCTTAAACATCTGGGGCCATCTCCAGTTGTCCTGCCATTGGACCCATTTGGCTGTGGAGGAAGAGAGTGAGGATGGTGACCTTGCACTGCCCTCTCTCACTTAAATCCAATTTGGTTCAAGTTACAACATCACCTCAGTGTCATGATCTTCTTCCAGAACAAAGGACAAACAACATGTGCTCCAGGACACAAAGCCTTAATAAAGCATTAAGCTTCTAATTTCTTTCTTGGTCAGGCTCCTTGGCCAAGAGTTTTAAAGAATAGAGAGACTGTATTTTTATTCCCATCATCTAGCACAGTACACATTAGGTATTAAATAAGTGCTGACTGACTAAACATTCAGTTATTTCTAATACAGTAACACAAAAAAAATTATTCTTTAGAGTTAAAAATGTCAGTATTAATACTATCATTCTTTAAATTAGGTACAAAAAATATATGGGATGTTTCCTTTCTGTTGATCTCAAGTCAGGATGATAAACAACTACAGATCATACTAAAAATAACCCAAAAAACAATCTATCTATATCCCCTTGCCAAGAATCTCCAACTACCAATTCTTCCCATGTAGTTTGATTTAGTGACCAATAAAGATGTAGTTGACAAGAGTTAGGAAGGCCTATGTTCAATCTCTCAGTGCTCCAAGCAACACCTAGACTCTAGGTGAATAGGTGTTGATTGGTATGGGTAAGAGGAATTGCTTCAATGGAAGTTTCCTAAACCAATGAAGATGGGGGGGGGGGGGAAGGGGAGGATATTACTGGTCACCTGGTGTAGAGAATAAAGTATAAGGCTACAGGCTGGAAGACCTGAGTACAAATTTTACTACTATCACTTCCAATGTGAACCTGGATAAGCAAGTTAACTCATGTACATGAGAAAACTCCATAGCGCTGAGCTCTAAAGTCACATCTTTTAAATAAAATGATGCTCTCTTGGTTTATTAAAATGCATAAACTTAAAGGTCTCACAAATAATGGGTTGGTTAAGAGAGGTGTTTCAATATTTAACTACAGTAAGGTGCCACTCTGACTAGAGTTTATGATGTTTCCCAGCACCCATTAATCTATTATTTCTTCAGGAAGTGAGGTTTGGGAAGAGAGGAAGTCCTCTCCCAAATTCCTTTCTCTAGCTCAAAGGATAGTATGCAACAAAGTCATTTTTCAAAAATGGCTCCAACTCTTGCCCATAGAGTACCTATTACAAATAAATAGCTGGGTAAGCTCCCACTCATATTATAGTTAGATATGATATTGCTTCAAGATATTCACAATTTACATGTTTCTAACACTTGAAATTATAATTAAAATTATCATCAAAGTAGATTTGAAAGCTAAGTTCAAAGCCCCATTTAATTTGATAGAATTATATGGACAATTATATTAAAAACAAGCTGAATAAAACAAAATAATTACCAGAAAGTGGAACTGATTTCAGCACAGATATAAACCTCTGGATGAGCTCTGAAAGGAATCTTCGTTCCTTATGGGCCCTAAAAATCAGAAACATTTGATATATATGGATCTGAAAAGACACTCAGACAAAAACAGAATTTCCTAAAACTGAAACATTATTGTTACTATACTTCATTATTAGTTTGCTGGGTTTGTCTTCCTGCCACAAATCTCTCCTCACTACATTCTATCCTCCACTCAGCTGTCAAAGTGATCTTCCTAAACTGAAGGTGGGACCATGTTACCCTCCCAATTAAAAACTTCAATAGCTTCCTATCACCTCTGGGTTCAATGAGAAAATCCTGTTTGGCCCTCCATAACTTGCTCCCATGGAGTTTGCCAGTCTTCTTATAACTTACACCTTCTCCCCAACCTTCTACTCTGCCACCCAGACACTGACCACCTTGCTACTACTCAAATAAGAAACTCCATCTCCCAACTCTGGGCACTTTCCTTGGCTGCCCCCAATGCCTTGAATTCTTTCCTTTATATCTCTGGCTCTTGGCTTCTTCCTTCAGGGACTAGGAAAAACCCAACATTTGATAGGAAGGTTTTTCCAATCCCTCTTCATTTTAGTGCCTTGTCTCTCTTACTTCCTAATCTTTACTGTAGCTTATTTGTACACATCTGCTTGCATGCTATCTTCCCCGTTAGACTATGAGCATCTTGAGAGCAGTACAATAGTCTCACACCTATCATATTGGCAAAGCTGACCAAAAATGGGGGGGGGGGGGGTGACAAATGTTAAACTGTTTGGAACAATGCCCAAAAGATTACTAAAATGTGCCTGCCTTCTGACCCCAGTGATATCACTACTAGGTCCAAACCCCCAAAGATATAAAAGAAAGAAGAAAAGATCCTATATGTACAAAAAATGTTTGTATTATATCTTTTTGTGGTATTAAAGGCTAAAAACTAAGGGGATGCCCAGCAGTTGGGAAATAGCTGGACAAATTCTGTACATGAATATAATGGGATTTAATGTGCTGTAAGAAATGAAGAGACAGTTTCAAAGAAACCAGAGCTTTATTTGAAGTGAGCAGAACCCAAACAATTTATACTTTAACATCAATATTATAAAAAACAAACCATTCTGAAATTGTAGTCAAACATGATACCAGGTCAACTGTGGTGGGGTACACTTGGCAATTCCTATTACTAGGGAGGTTAAGGATAGTGGATCACTTGAGCTTAAGAATCCTAATTGGCAATAGGGCTAAAGTCAATTGGGTATTCACAGCAACTCTAGTACCAATATAGGCCCTGAAGCTTAGAAGCCACAAAGCTACCTACGAAAAGGCAAACTGATTCTAGTTAGAAATGGAGAAGGTCAAAGTTTTTGTGGGGGCCAGTAGCAGAACTGATCAAGGTCCATGACTGGTCGTTGCAATTGCGGACTAGGTGAAAAAGGAAAGCCCAGCATTTCCAAAAAACTTCCAGAGAATCATGAAGAATGCTACCCACCTCATGCCAGAAAAGTGATGAACTAAAATGCAAAATATGACTTGCATTTTTTAGACATGACCAGTGTGAGAACTTGTTTCACTCAACTATGCTTATATGTTACAAAGAAATTATTATATTTTTTTTCTGAGGGAAAAGGAAGAGGAAAAAAAATTTTTTTAGTTAATTGGAAAAGACTTTTTTTCTAAATTCGATTTAGAACACCACTTCATGCCACATACCAAGAAAAGATACAAATGGATACATGACAGATATAAAAGGATAAACAAATTAGAGGGAGAAAATCATCTTCCCATTGAGATTTGTGGATCAGGGAAGAGTTCATGACCAAACAAGGAATAGGAAGGATTACAGCAGATTAAAATGGACAATTTTGAATACATAAAATTTTTTTAAATTTGCAAAAACAAAACCAACTCAACTAAAGTTAGAAGGGAAATAGTTAATTGGGAAAATAAATAAATCTGGCCTTAGTGTATAAGATGAATTAAGGGAAGGAAAAATACTAGAAGCATGGATTTCATAACACAACTTGGACTTGGGTAAGAGCAGAAATAAAAATAAGAAGGAATAGATTGGAAGGACGTTTAAAGAACAAGGAAAGAGAGGGAGGAACTAAGAATGAATAGTAGAATAATGGCAGCATTGGCAGAAACAAAGAATTCTAGAAAGATGCTTGTGTTGGGAAAAAAGATGATGAAACTGGTTTTGAAAACAAAGAGATCCAGTTACACATGTCCAAAAAGTAACTGTAGGTAAAGGATTGAAATTTAGGTAGACTCATGGCTAGAAATGTAAATCTGAAAGTCTTAGGGATATAAATCTGAAAGTCTCTTTTTGTATTCAAAGCCATGAGAGAAGATAATTTAACCTCACATTTTGTTGTTTAGTCGTTCAGTCGTGACCAAATCTTCATGACACCAAGGAACACAGCACACCAGGCCCTTTTATCCTCCGCCATCTCCCCAAATCTGTCCAAGCTCATGTTTGTTGTTTCTGTGACAGACCATCTATCTATCTATCTCATCCTCTGCCATCCCCTTTTCCTACTGTGTTTAAGATTTCCCAACATCAGAGCCTTTTCTAATTAGTCCTGTCTTCTCATTACATGGCTAAAGTATTTTAGCTTCAGCTTCAGTATCTGACCTTCCAGTGATTGGTCTGAATTAACTTCTCTAAGTATTGATTGATTTGATCTCCTTGCTATCCAAGGGACTCTCAAATGTCTTCTGCAGCACCACAATTTGAAAGCATTGGTTCTGTGGCACTCACCTTTCTTTATAGTCCATTCTCACTGTATGCCCATATTTACAAGGAATAAGAAGGAAACACAATTAGGAAAAACAGAGGGGAAACAGTCTGAAAGATAGGAAGAAGAAAAAAATCAAGACAGAATAGCTTCACAGAAGTGGAGAGAACATGTCAAGAGGAAGGGAGTAGTCAGAGATGAATGCTATAGAAGAGAGAAATGATGTCATACAGTATGGCAATTAGCATGTTATTAGTGGCATTAGAATGAAAAGAACAAAATCCAAACTGTAAGGGGTTAAGGATTAAGTTGATTGCAAAGATATAGAGACAATTCAAACAGATTTTTTTGGGGGGGTGAGGGTGGGGAAGGTCAAAGAAGGAAGAAAAACAGCTATAAGATGATATAAGTTCTTTTCTCTTTAAAAAGGAAGATCTGACTATAATTATAGGAGGAATGTGGAAATTTATTTTGATTTGGGGACCCTGCCTTTTGGGCTGAGATTAGAATGCCTTAGGCCCTCTGGGTCTCTTTGGTGTGGGAGGTGCTGGTGCTGAGCCAAAAAGCCCCATGGGCTGTATTCATACAGGTCAGACAGCTGGGGGAGGGGGTGCGGGGGAGCCCCCAGCTCCCTCTGCCCTGAGTGGATCTATCTGAGAGATCCCGGGCTTGTCCAGGCCGGGCTCTGGCCGCAGCCATGGCTGGCAGATTAGCTTGGTCTGTGGGGGCACAAAAAGCCCCGAGATTTGAGTGGAGAAAAGAAAGATATATATAGACCTGGGAGTTAGAGAAAGGGAGGCCGAGGGACAAGATTAAGGGAGGCTGACAAGATTAGAGGGGCGGCAGATGGCAGACTGATGGAGCAGACAGACAGACAGAACAGGAGGCAGCAGAGAGCACAGAAGCTGTCAGCACAGGGTACAGGTTGGAGAAAGCAAAGATTAAGAGAACAGAGGACACTGGAGCACTAGGAGAATGGAAGGAGAGGTCGGTGAGAGAGAAACAGGGGGTTCAGCAGTTCAGTAAGGAGAGGAAAGTTAGAAGCAAGGGGATTTACAAAGTGAAAGGGGCATGGAGTTAGAAGGAGCTGAGCAGTGAAAGTGGAAGATACCCTAAGGCAAGAGGCAGTTAAAAAAGTTCCAGGCAGGTGGAAAGAGACACCTGGAATGCAGTCAGGTTGTACATTTTATTTCCCTGTTTTCTTAATTTTAAATAGTATCTCATAAATAAACTCTGCTTTGATTATATAGTTAAGAGGCTTCTTTTTAATTTATTATTTTTTTTTAGTGAGGCAATTGGGGTTAAGTGACTTGCCCAGGGTCACACAGCTAGTAAGTGTCAAGGGCCCTGAGGCCAGATTTGAACTCAGGTACTCCTGACTCCAGGGCCAGTGCTCTATCCACTGAGCCACCTAGCTGCCCCTAAGAGGCTTCTTAATCCTTTGCTTATCAATTTTGGGAGTGGAGCAGTGTGGTAGAACTTTATAAATAGCCCACATTAAAGTAAGAGCAGTCAGATAACCAAACAGTCAAAAGTCTCAGATTAGTCCCCCAATAGATTAGTCCCCCCAAATTAGGCTAGTTAGCTAAAATATTTTTACAGGAAGAAAAGGAGTAAGTAAGAAAAGAAACTGAAGATGTAAAAAAAGAGAGAAAGAATAACTGATAAAATTTTTAAAGTGGCAGAAAGGAACATGATCAAGAACCCAAAGAGATTAGGCTTAGAAATAAGTAAGGAAGAAAAAGGAAGGAAAAAAATGACCGAAGATTATCACTTTTGAGGTGAAGAGTGGTGTGGCTACAAAAACAATCTGAACTGGAAAGGATGGAATAGGGAGATCATGCTTCATGCCCTCCATCTTTTCCACAAAGTTAAATAAATCCAGAGCGAAAGATCCAATTAAAAGATAAGGAAATTTGGGAAAAATCACTGTTAGAACAAGGTAAGTCTAGGGAAAAACCATTAGGAAGTGCTGCTTGCTGGTGTACAAACTTATCGGTGGTAAAAGGGGAAGGGAGAGAAAGAATAGGGTTACTCGTTTTTACTCCAAACAATGACCTAAAGATATCAGAGACAATCTGAACACTATTTCCAAAATAGAATGAAAAACTTTAAAAATCACCCATTAAGCATATACCTGTATTTTGTAAAGTGTCTAGCATAATAACAAGCAAGTAGTAGGCACAGTTAATACCCACAAAAAATTCAGAATTTTGGAAAGTCACGTAACAAAGAATAAAAATTTCACTACATACTGTTCTCGTGCCTTTGGATCCATTTTTTCATCATTCTTTTTTATCAAATTCCAGAATTTTCTAAGTTTGGGAGTCTTTTTCAATTCTAATTCCAAACGTGCCTGAAAGAAGGTGAAGTACAGTCACCAGTGACATTAAGTTGCATTCAGCGTAGAAGCACAAATCAACATGTAATTCATTTCTCACATTTCCCTATTAGAAGCAAGTCACTTTTAGCAAAACCTGAACATACTCCAAAAGCAAAGTTCCTTATATCACCCTCCAATTCTTTATTATGACACTCAGAATATATTTCTTTGTTATAGAATTGCCTTTTTTTCTAATAAAAATTCTAAAGAAAATTAGCAATTAAATCTTGTGCTTATTTCTAAATCTGGATTTAGTACAATGTATATCTAGAAAATTATGTTTAAAAAACTATTATTATAGAAATAAAACGTATACCACACATTATGCAAAAGCACACTGTTTTATACACAAAGCTGCTAGAAAAAGAAAGCAAAAATCTTGTTCATGCTTTTACTCTTTAGCAAATATCCAAGTAACAGAATGACAAAAAGAATCCTTTAAAATAAATATGATGGGGCAGCTAGGTGGTGAAGTGGATAAAGCACTGGCTCTCGATTCAGGAGGACCTGAGTTCAAATCCTGCTTCAGACACTTGACACTTACTAGCTGTGTGACCCTGGACAAGTCACTTAACTCTCATTGTCACACACCCCCCCCCCCCCAAAAAAGGCTATAAAAAATAAATATGATGCATTTATTTTAAAAGCTGTTCTGGGGGCAGCTAGATGGCGCAGTGGATAGAGCACCGGCCCTGGAGTCAGGAGTACCTGAGTTCAAATCCGGCCTCAGACACTTAATACTAGCTGTGTGACCCTGGGCAAGTCACTTAACCCCAATTGCCTCACTAAAAAAAAAAAAAAAAAAAAAAAAAAAAAGCTGTTCTGCATAGTCCAATTGAGGTAAACACAAAGATTTAAGTTAAAAATTAATCTAATGACTTGGGTGGGAATATGACAATAATATTTTATATTTATATAACTACCTTCCAAGAATTCAATGGATAGTATAATTTTACCTTAATGTATAAAGCAAAATTAAACTATACTACTTAAAAATTGTAAGTTAATATCAATACTAAGTTAATGCTTTGAAGAAATAGGAAAAAAAGGGAAAAGAAAATTATACTAATTGAGAGTTTGGGGGGGGGACAATGATGACACACTTTTATCTCACTGTCTCAATGACTAAGTACCCAGGACTTGAAGTCAGGTGAGTTTAAATATCACCTCAGATCCTTACTAGTTTTTTGTGTACTTGGATAAATCACTTAACCTCTCTCTGCTTCAGTTTGCATCTCTGTAATATGGGGATAATAACCACCCCTAAGGATTAAGTGACATAACACAGCTATAGTTATTTGTAAACCTTAGAGTACTACATAAGTGCTAGCCATTATTGCTATTATTACCAAAAAATATCATATCTAGCCAACACAAAGACCAGTATGAAGCACACATATTTATGTTTTTGAATTGTCATTACTACTCACAGGTTGCAGACCCAACCACATCGGCAGAGAGATGAGCTGTTGTACTTGACTCCGGATCAGATCCACCTCCTATAAAAGGTATCAAGAAAACAAGTTTATAAAAATATGAGAAAAGCAAATTTTTCATACATTAGCTTTAAGGGAAAACATCAATAGACTAAAGTTCAGAAAGACAGTATAATAAAATTTCTAAGGAAAAAGAAAAGATGAAACTCAAATCTACTTATTTCCCCAGGTTTTTAACAAAATGCTTTGTTTAAGGAGGCTGAAATTCAAGGTAAAATGTGGTTTTGGTGTTAACTACAAATTTTCCTGACCCTCTGTTACCATAAGACAGTTGGCTATACTTTTGATTTTCTGTAAACTTTATCATGAAGAAGAGAAATTTTGGGGGGGAAACCCCTAAATAAAGTTAAAATTACCAAACTATTGAAGCAATGATCAAGGAAGAGTAATAGGATTGTCTGTTCCTGCAGAGAAAATTCATCTTCATTTTCAACAAGTACCGATTCCAAGATGCACTTAAAAAAGAAAGGGAAATGTTCTGACTTCTTCTTAAAAATCTAAAAAGTAAAAGAATAAATTCATTTTGAGTTTTTTATTCAAAACTATGTTTTCTCTTCTAGATATACAAGTAGGTATGAGAGTACATGCAAATACAGGATGTTTCTTGGAGAAATATACATAAGAAAAAGTTGATACAATTCACTCTTAGTTTATTATCTATCACCCTTGCCCATAATTATCTTAGAGTTTTCTTTCCAAGCTAAAAGCTAACATATGCCAATTTTTAAAACCAAACACTGGGAGCACAGGACTTCTGGTAGGTAAGCATTCACCTTATCTTGTCTGGTCCCAAATACAACAGGCCAGACTGCCTCAAGGCCATCTTCAGTGTATGCTGCTGTACATGTACCTTCTTCCTGCCCCACCCCAAACATTTTCCAACCCTAACTCTTAAGAACAATAACCAAAAGGACACTACAATTCCTAGAAAGGGCATTCAATCAATTGTCTAAGGCTCCAATCATCATCCCTTAGATTTCCTTGTCCAAAACACTCCTCCCTGGCCACCTGTATGTGTTGTTTTCCCCATTAGGATGTTCCTTTAGAGCAAGCACGGTCTTGCTTACCTGGATCTGTAATCCTAGTGGTAGCACAGTGCCTGGCACATAGTAAGTACTTAATAAATGTTTGTTCAAAGAACCACAAAAATTAATATTTATGTTGAAATTCTTCATTAAGTACTTTTAATTCAATCTAATTTTTCACATTTCTTTAAGGGTTCAAGTACTTAACAAATACCAAAATAAAGGTATTAAATATTTACAGACAGGTTAAAATATCCATTCTTCCAAATAGTCAGTGATTCTTATCTATCCCAGATCTGCAATCACTTAATGAACCTCTGAGACATCAGTTCACAGAACTTTAATTTTTAACAAATGGTTGCTGGAGTTTCACATAAGAATTAAGTGCTTCTTGGCTAGCTCTAAGGAATTAAAAGATAATTTCTCTCTCTGAAAAATCCTTTCAGAATTGGAAGGCAATACTATAGGACAAATGTGAAAATATTCATTTCATACATTTCCAAATCTAGGGACTTTTACAGGAAATACATTTGGGATCTCTAATGCCATGGGCTCTAAGAAGCAAGCACCAGTGAGAAGTTTCAGTTCACTAGAAAAAGAAAACTATCCCAGGTCAGGGATAAAAATTGATAACCAAAGTTACAGCACAGAAGTTTGACCATAACACAATCTCAAACACCACTCTGTTCACATTAAAGCTACAAATATATTTCTCCAGGTGGGATAAAAAAGAAACTGACAGAGAAGAAATTATCATCTCATTTTAAGAAACATCTATTTGCATTTGTAAACTATTCTTGGCATTCCCTTGGGATAAAAAGCTTTGCAATCTGTGTCATTCTTTGTGTCAAACACAGAATAACCGCACATGTACAGTTTTTAAATTTAGGAAGTAGCTTTTGCTGTGAGGACTGTTGAAAGAAAAACTAAACTGACATAAAAGCAACCTTTCAAATAGCCACTCTCTGTCAGAATTGCCTTTGCCATTCTGGCAGGTACAGTGCTGACAGGCACTATTTATTGTCAAAGTTAAAAGTTCTGCTACTTTGCAACAGTTTAAGTGGGCACCGTGTGAAGCTACAACTCCTAGATCAAAGTCAAATTCAAATAAGTCAAGTAATTCAAATCTGTTACCTCCCACGCAGGGACATTTTCTCTGAACTTCTCATTCACCATACAGCAGATCGACATTAAATAGGCCTTGCTGGACACCTCTGGGGAATAATTTATCCACAGGTAATTTTCCAGGTACTGGCTTTAGAGAGTGAAAAAGCACAGAATATTTCATTAGTTGCTACCACCCACAGTAATGTGTCATTCACTTAAAAAAGCATAATTATCCATGTCTCCCTGAAAGCATTCTGAAAATCCATATTTATGATCTGAGAACACTTCACAAAATTACCTTTAATCTAGGTCACTGTTGCTGCTGCAAACTTATTCATAGAAGATATGGATTAGGCAGATGAGACAGAGGAAGGCTCATCTTGGAAGGCACCAATGGAGAGTGGCACACATTAACTGTCATGACCAAAAGGCCACCAGAGATCTCTTTATCCAGTTTCCTTCACTGGATAAAAATAAGGATGCTTAACCAAAAGAGGCTGTGAGAACACTAACTGATGTTATGAGAAATTTTAGCAGGTAGGTATATCTGAGACATAGCACAGTACCTCGCACATAGTGTATAACAAATGTTTGCTGCTGTGATTATCACAGATTGATTTTTTGGAGGAGTCATTATCAT